>NC_045770.1:13853881-14156911 GCF_008692025.1 Phocoena sinus
AGTCACCAAGAGTTACAAACTCAGATGCCTATAGGGGACTGCCAGATTAGAGCGTACTTGCCCTATTAAAAGGCATCAACCACTTGATTTTAAACTCCATTTACTAAGCTCTATCAAACTGTTGCCATGCAGAAATTTGGAACCAGTGTTACTAAAGCTTCCAGATTTTTTCAAGAAAATCCAGAATCTGGACTTTTACACAAAATCTCCTAATTTTTTAATGTTGGCCACTAATTTAAAACACACACTATGGGCTTCCCTGGTGGCGCAGTGGTTGAGAGTCCGCCTGCCGATGCAGGGGACGTGGGTTCGTGCCCTGGTCTAGGAAGATCCCACATGCCGCGGAGCGGCTGGGCCCCGTGAGCCATGGCCACTGAGCCTGCGCGTCCGGAGCCTGTGCTCCGCAGCGGGAGAGGCCACAAAAAACACACACACACACTATATAGGTCAAACAAAACATATGGGTTACTAGTTTTGAAAACGGTTGGACTGTATACAACTCTGCTTTTCTTAAGAGGATGGATACCTTACTCCCTTCTATTCTTGATTTTTTAAAATTCTCCCTAGATTGTTGTGCTTTGTAAGAAAACAGTTTTTCTAAAGTTTATCTCTTTTGTTACCTGTATTCTTAAGTAAACGGCAATATGTTCAACTTAGTGTGTTTTTTAGAATTATAATCGAGATGAATTATCTTTGTATTTTAGAATACTAATGCTGTGAATTCTGATACTTCAATTTTACTGTATTCTCTCTAGACCTGGTGATGACTGGAAAAAGACTTTAAAACTCCCTCCAAAGGATCTAAGAATCAAAACTTCGGTAAGTTGGTTGTAACATTCAAGTGGAAAAATCCTGAAACTCTAAAAGTGAAGTAGTTATTTAATGATAACAGGCACTGTGTTTACTCTTAAGTAAGTTGAAGTGGTTGAAATTGTGTAACTCATGTATGACGAGTTGCCCAAAATTTCCACTGTTTGGAGGAATTAGTAATAACGTGTATGTATACACATTATTGCAATATATAATGTAATATTTAATATACAGTATACAATACAGTAATTATTATATATATAGTATTTAATATATAATTTATATATTAAATATCGTGTTTATACGTATATATATCTTATCTCTTTTGTGGAATGCTTTTATGGTTTTCAAGGTGTTTTCTCAAAATTCTCATTTCCAGCAGCACAGTAAGTTTCAGGGTAGGTATTGTCCACATTTTGTGGATGAGAAAACTGAAGTTGAGAGGTTAGTTCTCTTAGCCCAGTGTTCTCAACCAAGGGCAATTTTTGTCCCCAGGAAGCATTTAGCAATAGCTGGAGCAATAGCTGGTTATCACAGCTGAAGGGATGCTACAGAACAGCCCCTTACAGCAAAGAATTTTCTGGCCCAAATTTCAATAGTGCTGGACTTGAGAAACCCTGGTTTAGACTAGGATATTTGTAGGCAGTGAATGGTGGAGCTAGGGTTTGACTTCATATCTTGTGGTTTGATACTTATATAGAAATAACAGTATTCCATCAGTCCTTAGAGAAAAATGACCACAGGGTGGCTGGTCTTTCCCCAAAACATAGTTTTTAAATGGCTTGTGTGTGTTAAAAAGAGTGGTTATTTTTCAGTTGAACTATAGATCAAGACAGAACTAATCTGCGCATATTTATATTTTAAATGGGTTAAAGAATTAGTCTCTCAAACACTTTATTAAGCATGCTAATTACCAAAGGAACCCAATTGTACTTCATTCTTCTGATGCTGTTTGTTTTTGTTTGACCAGGATGTGACCTCCACAAAAGGAAATGAGTTTGAAGATTACTGTTTGAAACGGGAGTTGCTGATGGGAATTTTTGAAATGGGCTGGGAAAAGCCGTCTCCTATTCAGGTATGTTTCCCCTTTTTTATCATATGTATAATGTTATGAGTTAAGCGTTACACACTTTCTGATCTGCGGGAATGATACAGTGAAACAACAGTTCTCTCCAGTTTATATACACACACACATATATATATGTACACACAGGCATACACACTTTCTGAACCTTTAAATGGTAAGTTACAAAATCATGGCGCTTTATTTCTAAATATTTCAGTGTGTATTTCCTAAGAATAGGGATAGTCTCTTGAATAATCATAGTCCAGTTATGTTCAGTCAATTTAACTTTAATGCAGTATTTCTATCTCATCTGTCATTTGTAGTCTTATTTTTAACTGGCCCCCAGATTTTGTCTTAAAGCATTTTGTTTCTCTTCCATACAAGATTCATCCTAGGATCAGGTATTGCATATAATGGTTACATCTCTTTTAGTAGTGAGCATTTCCCTGTTCTTTTTTTGTCTTTTATGACATTGACATGTTAAAAATATGGCCCCCTTCCTTTTTTTTTCCTCCAGTAGAACATTCCTCATTTTGGGTTTGTCTCATATTTCCATGTGATTAGATTCAAGTTATGCATTCTTAGCCAGAATACTGCAGAAGTCACATTTGGAGGTATAGTGTTCATCTATTCCTCAAGGGTGATTTTAATTTTGATTACCCTTTCAAAGTGGTGTCTTGATTTTTCTACTGTATAATTATTGCTCCCCCCCACCACCTTAAAACTAACAAACAGTCTTTGGGGAGCATTTTAAGGCAATGCAGATATACTACTCTTCATAAAAATTTCCCCCTAAAAAAAAAAAAAAAAAAAAAATTTCCCCCTAACTCCTCCTTATGTATCTATGTATTATCAGTGTGGACTCATGAATTTTTTTTAATGGTATTTTTTATATATATAAATGTATTTATTTATTTTTTATTTTTGGCTGTGTTGGGTCTTAGTTGCTGTGCACGGGCTTTCTCTAGTTGTGGTGAGGGGAGGCTACTCTTCATTGCAGTGCACAGGTTTCTCATTGTGGTGGCCGCTCGTTGCGGAGCACAGGCTCTAGGCGCACGGGCTTCAGTAGTTGTGGCACACGGGCTCTAGAGCGCAGGCTCAGTAGTTGTGGCTCATGGGCTTAGTTGCTCTGCGGCATTGGCAGGCAGACTCTTAACCACTGTGCCACCAGAGAAGTCCCTTTAATGGTATTTTTGTGCTCGAATTGTCCCGTATTTGGCCAGCATGAGCTCCTTCAGGCCGGTTCCTTTGTGTTTGTAATGTGCCTCTTTCGTTTTTTTCCTCTGATAGACTATTTTATAAAGCAGTTTTAAGTTCATAGCAATTGAGCAAAAGAGATATTTCATAAATCCCTGCCCACACTCATGCATAGCCTCCCCCATTATCAGCATTCCCCACAAGAGCAATATTTGTTACAACTGATGAACCTGTGTTGACACATTATCACCCAAAGTCCATAGTTTGCATTAGGGTTCATTCTTGGTATTGTAAATTCTATGCGTTTGAACATATGTATAATGACATGTATCCACCATTATAGTATCATACAGAGTAGTTTCACTGACCTCCGTGCTCCACCTATTCACCCTTCCCTTCTCCCTTTGTTTTTCTTGAGCACTTCCTTTTTGGTGTATCACGATGTCAAGCTTATCTGTAGAGCCACCCTTCCCCAGCCTCAGAATCAGCTATTTCTCCAAGGAACTCTGATTCCAATTAGTGGGGAGTAGGTGCACTCTTTCAGTGAAAAGAGCAGGGAAATATATGTATGTATACACATACATGCCTGTAGACCTAAACATGTGTTATACATGTACAGATTTGATAAATGTGATTGTTGTCTTCACATTTTTAAGTTGAAGCTGTTGAATCCAAGCTGTACTCAGGACAAACTCTGTGACATCATTGAGTACTTTTTCATTGAACAAACATGTATCAAGTGACCTAGAAAGTGTTAGACCCTGAGGGTGTTATGATGAACAAGATAAATAGGGTTCCTGCACTCAGAGTCTGGTGGAAAGGACAGCTTATTGTACAGGTAATTTCAGTGTAATGTAATGGGCACATATATGTAGTTGAAATTGCACATATATGTAGCCACTAGGGAAGATGGAACAACCTGGAAGAAGTGATCCATGTTCCAAGTGGGGAACACTGGAATGGTGATTGCCTGGGGATGAGAGTGTGCCTTTGTGGACAAACTGAAAGGAGTTTGTTGTGGTTAGAGAAAGTATCAAGATAAAGTTATACCTCATCAGGCAATTTGAGTGCAGATATCAAAAATATTTAGGAATCTACTTTTCCATAATATAGTTCATGTTAATCTATTTTATCTATAGGAGTGAAACATTTTATGGGCACTTTTCTACTGTATCATTCAACTTTGTATCTCTAGTACTTAGCAAGGTGCATGGCAGGAAATAGGCCCTCAGTTGTATTGCTTTGTTGGAATTATGGTTAATGGATATCTGTAAGCGAACTTCGTCTAGAGAAGTGTTGTAGAGCACTGTCTTTGCGGTGAGGCTGCGCGGATTGAATCCCAACTCCACTCCTAAGGAGATTATTTAAATGTCTCGAAGCCTCCGCTTTCTGACCTATAAAATTGATATAATAGTGTATACCGTGGGGTTGTTGTAAAGATTAAGTGAGGTAATTCATGTTAGTATCCTTATTGCAGTGGCTAATAGGTGACAAATGCCCAATAAATGTTATGGGGTTTTATTTTATGTAGTAGTTTTATCAAAAAAGGAGATTGGTTCATTTGGCAGAGTTAATTCTTAATGGACCCTTGCTGACTCCTGTTTCACACCTTTGTATTAAATTTTAAAATTCACTTTGTTATTTGCATTCTCAGTTTTGTATAGCATATAGATAGTTAACTCTCCAGCCACTTAGCCAGTCTACCATCTAGCTTTTTCTGTAAAGTAGAAATGATCTCCCTCACAGGGTTTTATTGTGAGGATCGAAGGTTGTGTACAGGCATACCTCGTTTTACTGTGCTTTGCTTTACTGTATTTTGCAGATACTGCGTTTGGGTTTTTACTGTTTTTTTTTTTTTTTTTTAAACAAATTGAAGGTTTGTGGCAACCCTGTGTTGTTAGATGATGGTTATTATTTTTAAATTAAGGTGTGTATATTGTTTTTTTACACAATACTGCTGCACACTTAATAGACTATAGTATAGTGTAAACATAACTTTTATATGCACTGGGAAACAAAAAAATTTGTGTGACTCACTTGATTGCACTGATCTAGAACCGAATCCACAATGCTCCAAGGTGTATTTTGAAACAGCAAGCAGAGTATGAATATAAAGTATTATTCTGTATACCTGAGACTATCATTCACATTGCTTTTTCCTGCACTATTGTTTTGCCTGAGGATCCATGGAAAACACAAGATAACATGCTTCTTAGAATCATTCAGTGTAACAAACCATAAATACTAAGACTTTAGAACCAAAAGAAATCTAGAAGTCCTCTAGTAAAATCCAACCTCGTGACTGGCATTCTTCTTGTCTACCTTCTTTCCTAACTTTTTTTTTTGTTATTTTTTTTTTCTTTTCCTAAAACGTGTCTATTGTCTTTATAGTACTTAGTTTTACAGTTTGATCCAGGCATTTTTTTTTTCTCTCCAGATATAAAATCCTCTTGACCAGATGGGTGTCATATACATTTGAATCTTTTTTAAGAGATCTGACTTAGTTGCACTTTGGCTATAAGATTATTAGAAAATGAGGCACTTAAAATCTTTTGAGACGATACAATTTTACACTGACAGGCTGGAACCAGATATACTACAGATTGCTTCCACACATTTTTCTTTGGTACAGCCATCTGTGATTCTAGTTCTTGGTCTGAATGCTGTGCCCAGTAGCATAACCATGCCATTCTGAGGCCTAGCTTTACAGGAGTAGAGACTTCTTTGGAGGACCTAAGAGTCTGTCTTATTCTGCTTAACATTGAGAAACCTTACATTAACATGGGGATGATTGGTGACAGCTCTTGCTGCTTCCAGACCTTAGGCACAACTTTTGAAGACTTTTTAGGTAAGAAGATGATGGAATGGCAAGTAGTTCATTATTGAGGGAGACATGGAAGTTCCTTCTTTTGGCAACCAAATTTCATATCAAGTCAGGAATCTCAAATTATTTTGTTAACCAAGTCTAATTGGTTGTTTATTAAATTTATAGTTAAGAATTAGAGCATTCTTAATTCTTTTATAATTCATTCCTCCTGCTAACATGGATTGATTGCCAAAAGAATTATTTTCCTAAATTCTCAAAGTCTTTAAATGCATGTCTTCATTGGTTACTATGGTAAAATTGGGGTGTGTTCCTTAAGGTGGAGATGTTCTTTTTGAAATTACTATCTTCCATCTCCTTTTTTTCTGGGTAGCAGTAGATGTTGTCACCATTGCTTACCTCCTCCACAGTACCCATATTTTTTTCCCCTGAAATTAAGGTTCTTAAATTCAACTAGTCCTAGGAAGTAAGAAGAAGCAGCTACTCTAAAAGCAGCTATCTGGGCAATTTGGAGCCTTTTCAGGTACTATACTTTTGTAAAATGCCTCTCAGTACTAAGAAATTGGAAGGTATCCCATTCTTTGGTTGTAGGCAACAGAGACCAACTTGGGTAAACTTAAGCAAAAGGAAATTTATTGAATATCAGGAATTCACAAGATTAGGGAGAAGTCTGGAGAAACACACTTGGCATGGGCCAAGAACCAGGGCAGCCCTAAAGGGCTCAGGAAGCTGTAAATCGTTATAGGATGCACTATAGCAATCTCAGTTCTTAGAAGGGAGCATTCAGCCAGGCCTGGCTTCAGTCGTTGTCCTCCATACAGCTGAGGAATTTGGGGTGGGGAGGATGTAATTCCTCAAAGTTACGGTGCTGCTAAGAAAGGAGAATGGATGGATAGTAGGGTTATAAAAACACAGTAAATACATACTGGCTCAGTCCCTAGACCTTACAGTGGAACATGGACTTTGGAGAGCTAAAGTGGCAGAATCAGACCTTAAGGTCGTTTAAGGTTAAGGTTTCTGTTTTTTGTGTTGTTTTTTTGGGTTTTGGTGGGTTTTGTTTTTGTTTTTGGTTGTTTTGTTTTTGGTGGCCTTAGGGTATAAATCACACAGCACACAATTCACAAATTTTAAGTATACAATTCATTGTTTTTTAGTATATTCACAGTTGTGCAGTCACACAACTAAAACAGTCAATTTTAGAATATTTTCATCACCCCAAAAAGAAAAAAAGAAACTTTAGTAATCACCCTTCATCTTCCCCTAGCTCTAAGCAACCACTAATCTACTTTCTGTCTGTATGGATTGGCTTATTCTGGACAATTTCGTGTAAATGGAATCATACAATATATGCTCTTTTGTGACTGGCTTTTTTGACTTAGCATGTTTTTAGGGCTCATCCATATTGTAGCATGTATAAGTACTCCATTCCTTTTTATTGTTGAATAATATTCCACTGTATAGCTATACCAGATTGGTTTATCCATTCTTCAGTTGTAGGGTTGTTTCCACTGTTAGCTGTTAATGAATAATGCTCCTTTGAACACTGGTGTACGAATTTTTTTTTTTTTTTTTTTTTTTTTTTGTGGTACACGGGCCTCTCACTGCTGTGGCCTCTTCCGTTAAGGAGCACAGGCTTAGGACGCTCAGGCCCAGCGGGCATGGCTCACGGGCCCAGCTGCTCCGGGGCACGTGGGATCTTCCCGGTCCAGGGCACGAACCCGTGTCCCCTGCATCGGCAGGCAGATTCTCAACCACTGCGCCACCAGGGAAGCCCCATGGTGTACGAATTTTTGTGTGGAGATATTTTCATTTCTCTTGGGTATATACCTAGGAGTAGAATTGCTGGTTCATATGGTAACTCTTTAACTTTTTGAGGAACTGCCAGACTGTTTTCCAAAATGGCTGTACATTGTACTTACTGGTATATGAGGTACCGATTTCTCTGTTTGCAAACCGAAGTTCAAATCCTGGTTCTAGCATTTCTTGCTTTGTGACCTTCAGTAAAACAGTCTGAGGATCCATCTGTCATTTGTAAAACAAAACGTACCTAACTTGAAAGGATATAATTAACGTTAAGTATCTAAGCATAGTGTCCATCACAGTAAGTTTTTAAAAATTATTTAGCTTCCTTCCTCCTTCCTTTTCTCCCTGGCTGCTCCCCATGACTTCCTCTTGGGTTTCAAAGCTGTGTGAGTCGGACTTGAATTCTCTTGCTTCATATTACTTAATCTTCCCAGGAAACAGTAGTAAGAGACGGTGTGGATATACTGGATCTCCTGACTGCTAATCATAATGATCACCATATGAGATGAAATACAGTGCATCTTAACTTACAGACTAGCTTACTTTGTTAAAGTCCTGTCCTTAAACAGTTTCTGTAGAGCATAAGTCCTGTCAGAGTAGAGGAATAGAAGTCAGTGAATGGCCTTTAAGTCAAAAGATAAACCCCAAATAGGAATTAGGATACCCCCAATCTAATTCTGCCCTGTCTTCATTCAGAAGTCTTATCTTTTTTTTATTATTAATTTTTATTGGAGTATGGTTGCTTTACAATGTTTTGTTAGCCTCCACTGCACAACAAAATGAATCAGCCATACGCATACAGGTATCCCCTCCCTTTTGGACTTCCCTCCCATTTCGGTTACCACAGTGCATTAGGTAGAGTTCCCTGTGCTATACAGTACGTTCCCATCAGTTGTCTATTTTGTACATAGTTTCAATAATGTATATGTGTCAATTCCAGTCCCTCCCTCCCCACCCCTTTCCCCCTTTGTATCCATGCATTTGTTCTCTACGTCCAAATCTCTTTCTGCTTTGCAAATAAGATCATGTATACCATTTTCTAGATTCCATATATACACGTTATTATATGACATTTGCTTTTCTCTTTCTGACTTCACTCTGTACGACTCTCAGTTCATCCGTGTCTCTACAAATGACCCAATTTCGTTCCTTTTTATGGCTGAGTAATATTCCATTGTATATATGTACCACATCTTTTTCTTTCTTTTTCTTTTTTTTTTTTTTTGCGGTACGCGGGCCTCTCACTGTTGTGGCCTCTCCCGTTGGGGAGCACAGGCTCCGGACGCGCAGGCCCAGCAGCCATGGCTCACGGGCCCAGCCGCTCCGCGGCATGTGGGATCTTCCCGGACCGGGGCACGAACCTGTGTCCCCTGCATTGGCAGGCGGACTCTCAACCACTGCACCACCAGGGAAGCCCATGTACCACATCTTCTTTATCCATTCCTCTGTTGATGGACTTTTAGATTGCTTCCATGACCTGACTGTTGTAAATAGTGCTGCTGTGAACATTGGGGTACATGTGGTTTTTTTGAATTATGGTTTTCTCTGGGTATATGCCCAGTAGTGGGATTGTTGGGTCATATTGTAGTTCTATTTTTAGTTTTCTAAGGAACCTCCATACTGTTCTCCATAGTGGCTGTATAAATTTATATTCCCACCAACAGTGTATGAGGGTTCCTTTTTCTCCACACCCTTTCCAGCATTTATTGTTTGTAGATTTTTTGATGATGGCCATTCTGACCGGTGTGAGGTGATACCTCATTGTAGTTTTGGTTTGCATTTCTCTAATGGTGATGTTGAGCATCCTTTCATGTGTTCGTTGGCCATGTGTATGTCTTCTTTGGAGAAATGTCTATTTAGGTCTTCTGCCCGTTTTTGGATTGGGTTGTTTGTCTTTTTGATATTGAGCTGTGTGAGCTGCTTGTATATTTTGGAGATTAATCTTTGTCAGTTGCTTCATTTGCAAATATTTTCTCCCATTCTGAGGGCTGTCTTTTCGTCTTGTTTATGGTTTCCAGAAGTCTTATCCTTTTAAAGAACCTGATTCAGGAAGTCACTGGGAGACTACCTAGCCTTTTTTTCTGCTGTAGAACTGAGTAGTATGCAGGTAGCCTGTTTAAAAACCATAGAAGAGAATGAACTCATGGGGATAACGGGCCTTCAGGACAACAAAAGATTAATAGAGTTGACTCAAAGTAGGAGGGCAGAGATCAAGACCAAAGGGTCAAAACCAAGGTTTTCTTCTTTGACCTGCTTTACCATACATAATAAGCAGACTGTTTAATGCTGGCTGTAGGAACAAGATAATAGAGTATTATGACTGGATAATTTTCGCAGTTGTTCTGGCAGCTGTGTTAGTTATTCTGACCATAAGGAACCCATCTGACCCCTGTGATTGGGGTTCTAGAATAAGAGTCATGGTGGGAAATGAAAGTCATGATGCTTATGCTTAGCTATTTCTCTAGTAACGGTGTGGGGGTTTTTTTGGTTTTTTTGTTTTTGGGGCTGCTCTTCATTGCGGTGTGCAGGCTTCTCATTGCAGTGGCTTCTCCTGTTGCGGAGCCTGGGCTCTAGGCGCATGGGCTTCAGTAGTTGTGGCACGAGGGCTCAGTAGTTGGGGCTCACGGACTCTAGAGCGCAGGCTCAGTAGTTGTCGCACACAGGCTTAGTTGCTCCGAGGCATGTGGGATCTTCCCGGCCCAGGGCTTGAACCCGTGTCCCCTGCATTAGCAGGCGGATTCCTAACCATGGTGCCACCAGGGAAGTCCTTCAGTAATAGTTCTAAAGTGCTAGAGATACTTTTTTTGGTCATTAGCTCAAGCATAGAAAGAGCTAATTATTTTAGTGATTGTGAATCTCTTTTCCTAATTTATTTTCTTAATTTTCTAGTTTTAGAAATTAAAATGTTTAGTTTTAGAAATCGAAATGTTCTGCTTCCTCTCTGTTTATACCTGTTTTACTTTTTAAATTTCTCTCCATATATGTATATTTAATATTTAGTAATCGTTAGGAATCCTTTGCTATTGTCTAGGAAATTTGTCCTAATAAATACTATCTTCTTCAAAACACATATGACAAACTAAGCCAAATATGAAAATGGGAAGTCAGCCTTGGTAATGTGACCATGGATCAAGATAACTGGAATAGAGTTGAGACTCCAGTTGAGCACATCTCAGGACAGAAGTTGGCTGTGAGACAGACATTGGACATTATGTAATACGATTTTTAAAAAAATCAAATAGGACCCGAGGTTAAACTTTTCCAGCTGATTCCTGTTTTGTGTAGGGATAAATTGTCCAACCTACAATTTTTCATTGTGGTCAAATTGGTTTACTAGTCTCCGAATATCTTATTACAGTCTTTCCTTTGAATATTGTTTGTGCTGTCTTTTCCTCCAGTTTTTAATTGTGAAATGTCCTTTGCTTTTTTCCCTCTATGTATTCATGATGTTAGCCCAAGTTACTCGTCTTGGTTGTTGATACGCAGCTTCCTTAGAGAACACATTTGCACATGCAGACTTACATATACAGTTTTTTTATTACTTGAGTATTTATTTTTTTTTTTTTTTTTTTTTTTTTTATTGGTACACGGGCTTCTCACTGCCATGGCCTCCCCCGCTGCGGAGCACAGGCTCCGGACACGCAGGCCCAGCGGCCATGGCTCACGGGCCTAGCCGCTCTGCGGCATGTGGGATCCTCCCAGACTGGGGCACGAACCCATGTCCCCTGCATCGGCAGGCGGACCCTCAACCACTGCGCCACCAGGGAAGCCCCCACTTGAGTATGTATTTTATAAGCAGTTCTGGTAAATGTCAGTTGATACTGATGGTGACGTGGACTGTTCCTGCTAATTTATTTGGTCTCTACTTATTCTTGTAAAATACTTCCAAATAATACCAAAGAGCTATGTATACTTTCAGTGTGTTTTAGAGAAGAATTTGCTTATGTACCGTTTTTATTCACAAGTAATTTGCATTGTCTTATCTATTCTAGGAGGAGAGCATTCCCATTGCTTTATCTGGTAGGGATATTTTAGCTAGAGCAAAAAACGGAACAGGCAAGAGCGGTGCCTACCTCATTCCCTTACTTGAACGGCTAGACCTGAAGAAGGACAATATACAAGGTTAGTTGTTTGTTTAAACTGTAAATGGCGATTTAAATCTTGGAGCGATTACCATCTTTTTTTTAGTCAGAACTTAAATAATCTGGAATTCGTATTTGTCCTTTTCACGGTTTTTGGCCTGGTTGTCTTGTAAAAATGATTCCTAAAAAAAAAAAAAAAAAATGATTCCTAACTTTTTTTAAAGAGATTTCTAGTTTTCAAAGTTCTTTTACATATTACACAGCTATGACAACATTCCAGTGAGATAGGCAAAATAAGATTATCGTCCTATAGATAGATAGGAAGAGCTAAGATCTTGAGAAGTTAAATTATCTGACATAGATACTTACAAACTATGGAACTGAAATGTTTCTTGTGACAGCTGTGTGTCTGCAGAGTTCCTTGTAGAAACATGAACTTTTTCTCTTTAAAGCCTTGTGGTTTGGGGATTTTAAGAGGTTAGGCAGTTAGTAAATTTCCATAACTGTACCCAGAGTAAGCTAATAGAGTTAAGTTTTCATCTCTGAAGCTTTTTCTTAAATTTTCAGCTGTTTTTTTCCCCAGCTTTCTTGATCTATAATTATTATTTCTGCCATCTCTCTGTTACTTACTTTTATATGATATAAATAGAACTGGGCGGCAAGAGTTTCTTATTTGGGTATTTTGACTAGTGAATCTCTTACTAAAATATTAATGAACTTTGGGCTAATAATTGACCACTCAAAGAACCCTTCAAGGGTTTGTAAATAAGAAGAGTACAAGAATTGTATAGCATTGTTATTGAGGAAAAGTCTAAATCTGGAACACTATAATAGGTTCTCTTTTTTTTTTTTTAAGAAATTTATTCATTTGAGTGTCTTAATTCCAAGGGGAAATATTTCTGTAGCTTCTTAAACTCTTAATATATGCTGTTTTTTTTCTGTTTTCTCTGTTATTTGTTATTTTCCAGCAATGGTGATTGTTCCCACTAGAGAACTTGCTCTACAGGTCAGTCAAATTTGCATCCAGGTCAGCAAACACATGGGAGGGGCTAAAGTGATGGCAACCACAGGAGGAACCAATTTACGGGATGACATAATGAGGCTTGATGATACAGGTAGGAAATGATTGATGTAAGGTGGCTGGCTCTCTGAAATTCCACACACAGGTGTTTCCTTTCAGTAACTTATTAAAATTGTTTTTTAAATTAATAAGGAACAAACATTGCAGTAGAAAAATGAATAAAGGAAATGACCATTTTCATTCAAGCAAAAAAAACAAATTGTTTTAGTAATTGAAAGAATATTCAGCCTTACTAATTTTTTAAATTGTACATAAAAACAGTAAAGTGATATTGTACCTATCTGATTGACAAGGTTAATTCAGATTGGCAAGGCTGATAAGTAACCAGTAATGTGAGTTTGTGGAGAAGTTGGCTGTCTTGCAACATGGGCGTATAAATTGATATAATCTCTGTGGTGGGCAATTTGGCATTATATTTCAAAATTATAAATGTATATTTTTAAGAATCTTTTTTGAAGAAATAATTGGACAAATGCAAGGTTGTTTACTACAGCATGGTTTGTAGTACTGAAAAACTTGGAACAACCTGAATGTCAAGGGAGTTTGGCTAAAATACATTGGATATAGTCTGAAGGGAATTCCACACGGCCATTAAAGAGTGAAGCTGACCTGTATTCATTTTTTAATGAAGAGTTCTCCATGGTACATTATTAAGTGAAAAAAGAAAACAGCAAGAATGAAATCCACTTATATAAAATTATACATAGAATTTTAGTCAACATTTATATATGATTATCGTTTGATTAGTTTAATTACTATATTCTTTGTGCTGTCCTGTTATTTAAAATGATTATTTTATTTGATCCTTATTACAGTCTTCGGAAGACCCTTGATCTAGATTAAAGGCAAGCTACTGTATCAGAAGCTTGGCATACCTTTTGTTTTTCCTTGGGGGTTGCCCCAAGACAAGGAAGTATGCCCCTTATTTGGAGCAGGTGATTTGGGAAGTTGTAGCCCCACCCCCATGTAGCAGTGAAACTAACAAGTACTCTCTAGCCAACCAAAGATGGAATGGAAATCCATATTCTAAAACACATCTGTGCCTCTTTGTATTATTCCTGCCTCTACAGCAGTATTTCTGATAAAATATATGATATAAACCTTTACTATATCCTTTTTGCCCCAACTAAAATTAACGAAAATATGTTTTCTAATCTTGTGTAGTGCATGTCGTGATAGCTACCCCTGGGAGAATCCTGGATCTTATCAAGAAAGGAGTAGCAAAAGTTGATCATGTCCAGATGATAGTATTGGATGAGGTAATGTCTCTTCATTTGGAAATATACTATTCTGTACTACTCTGACTTTGTTCATAACTGCCAGTGAATGAAGCATAACCTCTTCGTGTTTATGCACTTTTATTTGTTTTTGTTTTTTTTTTTAATATTTGGCTGCATTGGGTCTTCGTTGCTGCGCGCAGGCTTTCTCTAGTTGTGGCAAGCGGGGGCTACTCTGTTGTGGTGGGTGGGCTTCTCATTGCGGTGGCTTCTCTTGTTGCAGAACACAGGCTCTAGGCACACGGGCTTCAGTCATTGTAGCACGCAGGCACAGTAGTTGTGGCTTGCAGGCTCAGTAGTTGTGGCACATGGGCTTAGTTGCTCTGCGGCACGTGGGATCTTCCCAGACTAGGGTTCAAACCCATGTCCCCTGCATTGGCAGGCGAATTCTTAATCACTCTGCCACCAGGGAAGTCCCTATGACCTTTTAATAAATGCATGACTCTTGTCGGTTCAAAGTAATTTGCTTATAAAACATGCTTTACCCTTTAAAAACAACAGATGATAGGAATTTATAGGACTAAATCAGCCTTGTGTCTTTTTCTTAGTAAAGCGAGGTTTTTATTTTTCAGTGAGAGAAGTTGTTGAATAATCTCAAAGCCAAGTTCATTCAAAGTCTCTTTCCATTCTGTGATTCATCTTAAGAAGCATGTAATGTCTCTAACCCCTCATTTAACATACAACTTTGTATTGTTTGGTTTTTCGTCCCTGTTATAATGTGTTATCTCACCAGGTTATAAGTGCCTTTTAAGAACTTATTCAGCTCTGCATCCTTAGGACCTAGCAGTGTTTTATACATATATGAAACCCGTGTTGATGTTTTTAAAGTTATTTTCCTGTTTGGTCTGTGTTTTAGATTACTAGAGCAGTTTCGTCATGATCTATTCAGAACAGGTTTTTATCTTTGAGTAATGAGAGCACATTTATTAGTTACTGCGTGCTAGCACCAAGTGCTTTACGTGTTTTTTCATTTAATTTTTGCAAGAATCCTATAAGATAGGTATTCTATAAAGTAGTTACTATAGTAAGAAGACATCTTAACTTTTAAATTGTGGAAACTGAAATAGTGGTTAAGAAACCTCCCAACATAGCTAATAAGGAGACAAGTTTTAAACCTAGGTAGTTTGACTCTGTAGCCTGTACTTTTAACCACTATACTATAATGTCTCTGTAATGGAAGTCACATTAAAATTTTGTTATGGGAACAAGGATTATATCTGTCTGGGACTTTTTTTCCTTGGAAGATGAGTATTACAGACTTTTCCCCTTCTGAATCACTGGTAATGTGTCTTGGTGCCTTTGGACTATGCAGTGTTGTAGAGGACTTACTGTTTACAACCAGGAGCATTCTGTGAACTTGCTGGATGATGTCTTATTAACCAAAGACCTTAGACATTATTTCATTGTGTTTAAGATCGTCTTCTCTTTGTACTGCAGGCAGATAAGTTGCTGTCACAGGATTTTGTGCAGATAATGGAGGATATTATTCTCACGCTACCTAAAAACAGACAGATTTTATTATATTCTGCTACTTTCCCTCTTAGTGTACAGAAGTTCATGGTGAGTATAAACCTGTACTTGGAAGCAGTACTATCCTGTTGTCCATGAGTATATCTTTATCCATAATTACATCTTACTACTAGTCTGTATTACACTGATTTCAAGTTTGGGGCTTTTTCTTCAGCTGCTCAATTAAGGTTTGTTGTGCATAAATTAACTGATATTTTTAAGATACAAAAGTAATTTGATTCTTGTTTGTTCACTTAGCTTTTGGTGTCAGACTGACATAGCCATTGGTTCTAGATAAATTGATTACAGCATAATTCTATATTTAAAGTACAAAATAGTAACTTAGCTGTATATCTGAATGTTATATCTCCCATTTTATGGTAATTTACTTCTTCCATGACAGATAATAACGTTTTAAAGAGGGCTCCATTCCTTAAAGTAAGAGTTTATCAGGCAGAAATGTATGAGGATATATTCTGAGTTTAAGAAATAGACTCTGCTTTCATTTAAATATGAGACTCTTCTTTTTTTCAGAATTCCCATTTGCAGAAACCCTATGAGATTAACCTGATGGAGGAACTAACTTTGAAGGGAGTAACCCAGTACTACGCATATGTAACTGAGCGCCAAAAAGTACACTGCCTCAACACACTTTTCTCCAGGGTAAGTCTGTTAGGCTTCAGCGGCTGAATGTTGTCCATTACTACTTAACCTCAGTAAAACAAACAGTTGTATCAGTTTTCTCACCATTTTCTTTTTCGTTCTTTTTTTTTTTTTTTTTTTAATACTTACTTATTTGGCTGTGCCGGGTCTTAGTTGTGGCATGCAGGATCTTTTAAGTTGCAGCATGTGGGCTCTTAGACCAGGGATCAAACCCGGGCACCCTGCACTGGGAGCACGGAGTCTTAACCACTGGACCACCAGGGAAGTCCCTCTCAGCATTTTCAGTGTAAAAAAAATTCCTTAGTTTTTCCTAAAGGTAGTTTGAGTTGTTGATCTGAAGCTGATACTGTATGATTGTCAAGTCACAGGCACTTCTAATTTGATTCTAAAATAATTTGACCTTAATTACAGATAGTCCTCATTATTCTCAGTAATTATAATTGTTCCGTTGTAGGCAGATTCTGTTTTTGCAAATTTGCCAAAATTTCCTTGTCACCCCAAAGTCAGTACTCAGGTGCTCTTGACGTCATTTGCAGACATACGTGAAAAATTTGAGACCTCGTGCAGTTTCCCCCTGCTTTCTTGTTTCAGCTCATACTATAAATGAGCACCCTTTTCACCGTCTATTTAGTGCCACGTTTCCCACATTTCTGTGCTTTTCTGTTGATTTCACTCTTTTAAATGGCCCCTAGGCATAGTGCTGAAGTGTTATCCAGCGCTCCTAAGTACAAGAAGACTGATGTGCCTTGCAGAGATAATGTATTAGATAAACTTCATAAAGGCATGAGTTACAGAACTGTGGGCCATGAGTAAATAAGGTGTCTTTAAACAGTAACACTGTTTAAACCAAATTCCTTGGTGGTCCAGTGGTTAGGACTCTGTGCCTCCACTGCAGAGGGCATGGGTTCAATCCCTGGTCAGGGAACTAGGATCCTGCAAGCTGTGTGGCAGGGCCAAAAAAAATAAAACCAGTAACACACATAAAACAAGGTTATCTGTTGACCCGTTGATGAAGAAGTTAAGTGTCCCTCACAGGAACCTAACCCTGTATTTCCCCTGGAAGCAGTGGTCCTATATTCAGTAATTCAGTGTTTCCAGTAACTGTATAGAACGTAACTACCTCAAGTAATGAGAATTGGCTGTGTTTTACTCCTGTTGGCAATTATGCGGCCCTTATGAAAAATACTCTGCTACAATAAAACTTACTCTACAATAAAAATTATCTTCAACTACTATGTAAATGCAATAGTACTTAAAATTTTTGCAGTTTTGCATCTCTCTTGTATCATGAGATTCTAAGTCTTAGATGATATTTTCAAGATTTGGCAAAGTTCATGAAGGTTTTTGTTTTCCCCCTGTGCTCAGCTTCAGATAAACCAGTCGATCATTTTCTGTAACTCCTCTCAGAGAGTTGAATTGCTAGCCAAGAAGATTTCTCAACTGGGTTATTCTTGCTTCTATATCCATGCTAAAATGAGGCAGGTGAGTATAAAACTTGAACTTGTATAGATTATTTTTAAAACCTTTTTCTTAGTATTTCTTGGATTTTGTTTTGTTTTAATGCTCTTCCAAAGGCCGTGAGTTTAAGAATAAATTATTCCTTAGCAGGCAAAGGACCATTCATTTTAACCTCTCTGAGGTTTTCTAACTACAAACAGGGTTAATAGTACATATTCTTACCTCACAAGGTTGTCAGGAAGATTGAGATTATGTATGAATGAGTAGTTTGTAAGTTGCCAAGCATAATAGAAATGTGAGATTTTATTCCCTTCCTTCTCCGTATTCTTAGATTTGGGCTAGTATTTAATACAGTAATCACTAGCCACGGGTGGCAATTTAAAACAGGTAAAATTTAAATAAGTTAAAATTAAACAATATTTAAAATTTAGATTCAGTACAATCCCTGTCAAACTACCAATGGCATTTTTCACAGAACTAGAACAAAAAATTTCACAATTTGTATGGAAACACAAAAGACCCCGAATAGCCAAAGCAATCTTGAGAAAGAAAAACTGAGCTGGAGGAATCAGGCTCCCGGACTTCAGACTATACTACAAAGCTACAGTAATCAAGACAGTATGGGACTGGCACAAAAACAGAAATATAGATCAATGGAGCAGTATAGAAAGCCCACAGATAAACCCACTCACATATGGTCACCTTATCTTTGATAAAGGAGGCAAGAATATACAGTGGAGAAAAGACAGCCTCCTCAATGAGTGATGCTGGGAAAACTGGACAGCTACATGTAAAAGAATGAAATTAGAACACTTCCTAACACTGTACACAAAAATAAACTCAATGGATTAAAGACCTAAATGTAAGGCCAGACACTATAAAATTCTTACAGGAAAACATAGGCAGAACACTCTGTGACATAAATCACAGCAAGATCCTTTTTGACCCACCTCCTAGAGAAATGGAAAGAAAAATAAATGGGATCTAACGAAACTTAAAAGCTTTTGCACAGCAAAGGGAACCATAAAGATGATGAAAAGACAACCCTCAGAATGGGAGAAAATATTTGCAAACGAAGCAACTGACAAAGGATTAATCTCCAAAATATATAAGCAGCTCATGCAGCTCAATAGCAAAAAAAACATGAAAACCCAATCCAAAAATGGGCAGAAGACCTAAATAGACACTTCCAAATAGATACTTCCAAAGAAGTAATACAGAAGGCCAACAACACATGAAAGGATGCTCAACATCACTTATCATTAGAGAAATGCAAACCAAAACCACAATGAGGTATCACCTCACACCGGTCAGAATGGCCATCATCAAAAAATCTACAAACAATAAATGCTGGAGAGGGTGTGGAGAAAAGGAACCCTCTTGCACTGTTGGTGGGAATTTAAATGGATACAGCCACTATGGAGAACAGTGTAGAGGTTCCTTAAGAAACTAAAAATAGAAGTACCATATGACCCAGCAATCCTACTACTGGGCATATACCCTGAGAAAACCATAATTCAGAAAGAATCATGCACCACAGTGTTCATTGCAGCACTGTTTACAATATCCGGGAGATGGAAGCACCCTAAGTGTCCATCAACAGGTGAATGGATAAAGAAGATGTGGCACATATATACAATGGAATATTACTCAGCCATAAAAAGAAACGGAATTGAGTTATTTGTAGTGAGGTGGATGGACCTAGAGTCTGTCATACAGAGTGAAGTAAGTCAGAAAGAGAAAAATACCGTATGCTAACACATATATATGGAATCTAAAAGAAAAAAAAAGATTCTGGAGAACCTAGGGGCAAGACAGGAATAAAGACCTAGACGTAGAGAATGGACGCTAGGACATGGGGAGGGCGAAGGGTAAGCTGAGATGAAATGAGGGAGTAGCACTGACATATACACTACCAAATGTAAAATAGCTAGTGGGAAGCAGCCACCTAGCACAGGGAGATCAGCTTGTGCTTTGTGACTGCCTGGAGGGGTGGGATAGGGAGGGTGGGAGGGAGACGCAAGAGGGAGGGGATATGTAAAGCAATTATACTCCAATAAAGATGTTAAAAAAATAAAATTTAATTCTTCAGTCACACCACGTTTGAAGTGCCGTATTACATGTGACTAGCAGTCACAGTTTTGGAAAGTACAGATGCAGAACATTTCCATCATTGCAGAAGGTTCTGATTTTTCTGTGTACCTCCTCAGGTACATCTGTTTTTACTATTTGCCTTTAGAAAAGGATACAATCTATATTTCAGAACTTAATTCAACAGAAAATAAATTCAAAACTATCACAAGACAACATTTTGTGTTTGTGCTGACGTTGTGAAATTTCATAAGAAAGCAGTTTCTGTAGGCTAACGGGTTAAGAACTTAATCAGCTCACATATGGTTTTCAAAGAAGCTTAGTGTCATGGATCAGATACCTTCATGTAGGCCCCTAATATTAAAATTGTCATAGGAAATGAATGTATTAAGTTGAAGAGAATATTTCAGAATGGAAGAACATTGTGTTGAAAAAAAAGACCAGTTTACCAGATGCTAGATTTATTGCTTTTGCTAGAGTCAGTGTATGTTTTCATTTTTGTTTTTTAATTGGAAAGTAGTTATTTTGAGCTTTTGTATATAATAACTGAAAAGGTAAATAGTAGATGTTTTGGTCAAGCCAAACTTCTGGCATCTTTTGTTTGAAATATTTTAGAAGTATGGTGAAAATTATCACTAAAAATCCACTCCAGCAAAAAAGAAAAATACCTTTTTTTTTTTTTTTTGCGGTACGTGGGCCTCTCACTGTTGTGGCCTCTCCGGTTGTGGAGCACAGGCTCAGCGGCCATGGCTCATGGGCCCAGCCGCTCTGCAGCATGTGGGATCCTTCCGGACCGGGGCATGAACCCGCATCCCCTGCATCGGCAGGTAGACTCTCAACCACCGCGCCACTAGGGAAGCCCAAAAAATACCTTTAAGAATTGAGATAGGGGCTTCCCTGGTGGCGCTAGTGGTTGGGAACCTGCCTGCTAATGCAGGGAACACGGGTTCGAGCCCTGGTCTGGGAAGATCCCACATGCCGCGGAGCAACTGGGCCCGTGAGCCACAACTACTGAGCCTGCGCGTCTGGAGCCTGTGCTCTGCAACAAGAGAGGCCGAGACAGTGAAAGGCCCGCGCACCGCGATCAAGAGTGGACCCCGCTCGCCGCAACTAGAGAAAGCCCTCGCACAGAAACGACGACCCAACACTGCCAAAAATAAATAAATAAATTTAAAAAAAAAAAAAAAAAAAAGAATTGAGATAATAAGCAACATACACATATGTATTCATATTTATTCCCATGGGAAACTAATCTATGGTTAATTATTTTCACCTTTTGTTTTTAATTTATGTGTATTGAATTTGGCTCCTTTCTCATTCATGTAAAAAATAATTTGGGTATAAAGAATTTTGGATAGGAGAAAAAAATCGTGGCAGTTTGGGGGCTTGTGTGAGTTTTAATCAAATCAAATGCATTGCTTTGTTCCTAGGAACATCGGAATCGTGTATTTCATGATTTCCGAAATGGCTTATGCCGCAATCTTGTTTGCACTGGTAAGTATTTTGTTTCGTTTACACAGTTTTGTGTTGTTTTGTTTTTTTGCGGTACGCGGGCCTCTCACTGTTGTGGCCTCTCCCATCGCGGAGCACAGGCTCTGGACGCGCAGGCTCAGCGGCCATGGCTCACGGGCCCAGCCGCTCCGCGATCTTCCCAGACCGGGGCACAAACCCGTGTCCCCTGCATAGGCAGGCGGACTCTCAACCACTGCGCCACCAGGGAAGCCCCCTACCTGTATTTTTCAAAGTCTAAATTAGCATAATAATTGTGGGACTAGAAAAGAATTAGAAGGGATAGCCTTGCATATTAGCTTACCTCAGGCCTCTTATAAATCATTTAGCAGAAGGGGATGAATGAATTCTAAACAAAGCAGAAATAATTACTGCTAGAGGATTATGTCTTTTTAGAAATATTCTACATTACACAACAAAATTTTTAAAAATAATTTTCTCTGTTAACCTTGGATTAAATACTCAAAAATAGACTGAAGAAAATTAGACTCCTGAGACTCATTTATGAGTATATAGCTTATCAGTCATCCTTGATTTGCACAGTCACCTTAGACCATTTTTTTAAAACTTTTGTTACAGGACTGGGAAAAGGTAACTTGTTGAGCAGAAAGCTGCTTATGGTAATGTGCGTGACAGATAATGCCAGTAATTTGCAAATGCTTTTGAATTACTGATGAAGTTAATGAAGCTTAGGTTACATTAGAAATATATGTTAAAGAGTATTATGACACCAAATTGAAGGATATAATGGAGTTTTGTGTTTTTGGTTTTTTTTTTAAGATTTGTTTACCCGAGGTATTGATATACAAGCTGTGAATGTGGTAATAAACTTTGACTTCCCAAAGCTGGCAGAGACCTATCTCCATCGTATTGGAAGATCAGGTGAGGAAAAGGAAGGAGATGTTCTTTGTGGAAGTTGTTTGAGAAGTTTAATCACTAAATTTTGTTCCTTTGTAGAGTGTGGTAGCAGTTAGAACAGTGAATTAAAACTAATTTAGTTGTTTGATATATCAAATTAATTGCCAACTCTTCCAGAACGCTTATTTTAAAAAGTTAAAATAACTTTATGCTTAATTTAAGATTCACAAATGAGAAGCTCACTTCTCTAACTGTACTGCTTAGTATGTATATTCTGGCAATTTTTGACAGAAATGAGCACCTGTTTTTTCATTTGACAAAGGTAAAATAGCAGTGCTACTTGAGGCTGTGAAACCTGACGTTGTAGCGTGTGTGTGAGTTCGTATACTCAGAAGGGCACTGAACCAAAACATAAATCCTGTATGGATTTGCCACTTATAGACTAGTACTTGCACACTGATTCCCATGTTTAACTGTTTCATTAATTAAAATTGTTTTTTGTTAGGTCGCTTTGGTCATCTTGGCTTAGCCATCAACTTGATCACATATGATGATCGCTTCAACCTGAAAAGTATTGAGGAGCAGCTGGGAACAGAAATCAAACCTATCCCAAGTAACATTGACAAGAGCCTGTATGTGGCAGAATACCACAGCGAGCCTGTAGAAGATGAGAAACCTTAACAAGCATGTGTGTACCCGACAAAATAGCAAAGTGAGCATAATGTTTAAAGAAAGGAAATCAAGGTCCTCTTTCCTGGGGGAAATTTGATGTTCCACGATAATAATTAGCAGTAAAGGATGAAATACCTCTTGGCATAAATGACAGTAAACAGGAAGTATCTTGAAGTTGTAATTGTCATCTTATTGGCGAATCCATAAATGCAGTTCACTTGAATATAGTCTTCCTAAGTAATGTAGTACGTGAGCAGTACTTAAGACAAATTCAGACTTCTAAAATAATGGAAACAAAAAAGAATCTTAGCGATTTTGAATATGAAAATATTTTTGCTCTTTATCACTCGGTTGTCTCTGTTAGTGTTCACTCTTAATTTCTAATGGGAACCTTAATAAATTATGTTAAATTACCTGTAAAATTTTATTGCTAAAGGTGTAATCAGGTTATGATGATAACTGTCATAAGATAGTTATCTTATGGGCATAAGATAAATAAGATAAATGCCCACTCTGGTTTCCTGCAGATGGTTTCTCATCTTTTGGTGACTGTTGGGCTCTGGTAGAAATGCTTGAAACAAGGCTTAACGTAGGGAAAAACCCCTAAAACAGCCTACGTTCCTCTAAGGAAACTCTGATTTAATTTGAGAGCTGATAGTTTCCAAATCAGCAGTGAACATTCTACCTGTTACTATTTTTAGGTTTTTCAAATTACTCTCTTCACTTTAACCTTTTTATCCTAATTTAAATGTCAAACACAAAACCCTTGGACAAATATAAAACTAGCCCATGTTTGCTAATACATTGGCAGGCTGTTGAGTTCATGTACGGTTTAAAAAAAAATTTTTTTTTAACTGTCATAGAGACTGCTGCCTGTTACCAGAACTTTCAGGGTTTCATTCTGTCTCTGGGATGCATAGCAGAAATTCCTTAATCCTGAGTGAATTCTATAGTAGGCAGACAGGCTCAGTAGAAGCTGTTATAGAGAGCAGTGGGATGGGGATTGTGAACACCTATGTATCCTAGTTCATATTGCTTTCATGGCATTAATTTTAGGCTTCTTTTTTCTTTAGGTTTTGACAAACTACAGAAGGCTCGTTTGGATCTGTGACACATCGATTTTGGGGGGATGCTCTTCTCTTTGTGGGTTTTTCATCTTCTTTTATTTTGGAACTATGAAGACTTAAAAGAGCTCAGACATTTTTTCTTTTAATTGGTGAAGAGAAAAAAGCTAAAAAGGAATTTACCTTTTTTGTTCCACTTGTTTGCACTGTGTGCTGACTGAACATTAGTTGCACTAACTGCTGGTTTTTTAAAAATGTTTTCTGGGGAAGGGGGACAAGGAAGGAGGAGAAAGAAGAGAAGGGGAGAAACCCTAAAAAGAGAAGAACCTTGATGAACACAAGCTTGTCTGCGATTTCAAAATTCTCCAACAGCTGACTCTTGAGTGCATTTCAACTTCTCCCTGGTTACTCATCCGTTTTTTAAGCCTGAAGAGCTTATTACTTATTTGTGCAAAGTGCCTTATGCTATGAGACCATTCAGAATATCATCTTTCAGACACAGCCCAAGGAATCAACAGTAGTAGTGTTTTTTTTCTTTTTTCATTCTTTTTAAAATTTTTGTCTTTCCGTTTTGGTTTCAAGTTGAAGTCTCTCTCTTCCCTTTCTACCCGATACTCAAGCCCAGGGCTGGAAGATGAAACGTATTAGTAATGTTAAACACCATTTTCTTTTTCTTTATGTGGAGGAGTTGATGTGCAACTGCAGTTCATCCGCACTGTAAATACATGTATTTAAAACAACAACAACCCCAAGTAAAAATTTCTTCTGGGCCGAGTAGATGCAACATCGTCGCTCCCAAAGGAAAGAGCAGTCTATCGTTGCAGGAGCCATATGACAAGCCTTTTGTGCTCTATAGCAGAACACTAAAGACTGGTTTACATACACCTCCATTAGCAGTTATGGCACTTGATGTGTAGACATGTCAGAGCCTTTGACCCTCTTTCCTCTGTGGCAAAGCGTGTCCCATAGAAAATTGGGTGTGTATACTTGTATAAACTTTGTAAATAGGTTTTTTTCTGGGTTCATATATATATATACATATATATATATATATTTTTTTTTTTTTTTGGATGAAGGTTGCTGGGATTAAGGGGATTAGATTGATTATGGGAGCAGCTAAAGATGAGAGGGGCTCAGTTTTCCGCAACACTAAATTCTAAAAAAGTACTTTGGCTTTTTACTGTAGAGAACAGACCTCTACAGGGACATCCTCTGTTGGAAAAGGGACCCAGAAGTCTGGGATCACTGCTGCCACACTTTGTCTCATATAGTACCTTTGGAGGAGGCCTGACAGAGAGAGCAAGGAAGCTTCAGAAACCTGTAATTCAAGATGTTATTTTTGAGACTCTCTCTCTGATAATGTTTCTTCCCCCCTTTTTAAAAGTTTGAGAAACTTTTCAAGCTCAGCAAAAGGGGACAAAGACTAATTTGCCTTGCGGTGTGGCAGTTTGATTGAGTGGCAGTTTCTTTGAGCAGTATATGTATAAAGCATGGATTTGCATTTCAGAATATTAGCCAGTACCAGCTGTGGTGACATTAGCAGTTCTGGGGCTTACTTTCTGTGGATCTTCTCCTGTACTGTGTAAGTGTATTGCCCTCTGCCCACCTTGATACATAAACTTGCAGGAATGGGCAACCCCTGAGAGCTGTTAACCTTGATGCTACAGAAAGCTGCTTGCCATCCTCTTGCTTTGTGACAAGAAGTATCTGTCATTTTGCATTGTAAATTGCTGGCAAACGCGTTACAGTCAATAGTGTTGCTTTAAATTGTGCCCCTCCCAACATGCTTGATGTTTGGCCTGATCTCCAGGCAAAAGGAGTGAGATGAAGCAAAACCAGTGAACTTTTTTTTTAATGTTTTTAATTCCCTTTTAACCCAGTGTACTAGGTCAATTAGGAGGCATCTAGGATTTTTTTTTTAAAAAAAGGAAAAAATAAAATTAAAAAAATTTGATTTCCATATGCCACTGTTTTCCAAAACCCTAAAATATTGCAAGATGTGTCCTGCATAAACTTTCATGCTTAACTCATCTGGAAAAAGAAATCAGTTATTCAGAGTTGCTTTTTGACTCTGCCTAGTTCTAAGCAAAATTGTGACACCCAGAATTCCTTGAGGATCAAAATCCTGCAGATGCCTCCTGATCAGACATAGCCCTAACTCCTTAAAAACTGTAGCAAGAGCTGCACAGTACAAACCCCAAAAAGAATAACTCATTTATCTGGTAGCCAAGCCACATGTGTCTATCCAGCCAATGTTGGTTACTAAATACAAGGCCTACTTAAGGAAGTAACCTTTTTCCAGGGAGGGGTGGGGGGAGGGAATTGAAAAGGCATCAACTTTTGACCAAAAATCTTGCCCTTGTACTGATGCAGCTCTCTCTTTCTCCCCCACCTCTGGCGAGATAAGAGGAATCATTCATTATAGAAGAAAAACAAGGAACGCTCATAAATGAAGTTTTGTGTCTCGCTAGAGTGTGGGTGACTAAGCAGCGCGGTCTTGTTTGCCATCAGACTGTGCTCTGCCTGGTGCCACGTGCCTGTGGGTCCCTCTAAAAGCACAGACTTTAAATTGAAAGTATTACTGAAGTACAGCCTCTGATGAGGAGTGGCACTTAAAACTATCTGGGACACCACTATTGGACACAGTCTTATAGAGGCAGCTGTCCAGTTTTGGTGCTTGTCTCTTGAATAGGAATTGTTAAATGGAAAGATGCTCAAAGGACTAGGTCAAAGCCTAGTCTCTTTTTTTTTTTTTTTTTTAATCGCCCTTACAATAAGGAGCATTGTTACTATTGGAAGTTGTTTTTGTGTTCCTTGCAGTATTGGGTGTTTAAGTAATGATAATATTTTTCCACTGGTTCATTTGGATGAAAACTATTTGCCCAATTTTTAATATTTAAATTACATTCAGCACCTGGTTTAACCAGTGGTTATATAGTTGTGTAATGGTTTGTGGACTGTTACATAGCTGGCTGCCTCTGTCCTTCTCTTTTCCTTACATTCCGATGGAGAAACTTTCTTGCCTTTTCCCTTAGTAATGGAATGGAATAAATTTATTCTAAAATGATCTTCCATGGGAAGAAGGGAGAGAGAAACCTAAATACAATCTCTAAATTATTTTCAAGTTGGTCCCAGCATCATAATATGGGTTGGCCCCAAAGACTGGAGGGAGGGGGGAGGCAACTGGTCATCGATATTTGTTTTCAGAATGAGATGGGAGCATCTTTCCTTTGCCATGTGCTTTGTGTTAGAGACCATCATGCTTGGGTTAGAACCAGATAACCCAGCACAAAGCCTTGAGTGTAAATTGTTGGAATCAAAACATCTCATTCTGATAACTTGATTTTTTTTTTTTTAATAGGGGTGGGAGGGAGGTTACTTTGCCCCAAAAGGGAGGGTATCTGCACTAAGGATTTAGAAACACTTTGGAAGCTCATAACCTCATCAGTAACTGCCTTTAGTCACACTCCTGACCTTATAGATGAGTAACAAAAGATGAAATAAGTTCTTGGGGATTAAGCCATGTTATTTTAATTTGCTCTTTTTTCAACGTTCTGTGTCTCTTAAGCTGTTATTGTGGAATCATTTTCTGGCAAAATAACCTTTGTCAAGCAAAATTATTGGCCTTGTGGGAGCTGACGTCAGTCAACTTTGGTGAACTTAAGTGGACTTTGGTGAGCTTAGAGTTGTACTTTATATCCTTAAAGGTAGTTTTTTAAAACTTCCAAAGAAAACCCACTCTCCTTTCTGATCTAAAAACTCATCTTTGGGGTAAAGAGTTCAGTGTCCAAAGGTTGTAACAGTTCATGAGGTAAGAGGGCGCTAGCCTGGCACCTGGATTCTGCCCCTCCGTAGCTGACAGATTCCAACAGAAGTGTGTTTAAATTCTCCAGTAGACAATACTGGGTGGGGGGGAGGGAGGGGTAGGGTTGGGTTGCTAAGGTACAGGCTGCTGTACTTTACCCAGTGGTTGTGAGGGAGGGTCCCTGGAGAAAACCAAGTCGCTAGTCCCTTTTTTGAAACAAAATTAAAACTTGAAAAAAATGTTTAGTACAAAATGGGATAGAATTTAATGTCCCTAGCCACAAGGGACCAGTTCCACTGAGAAGTGAACAGTGGGGACTCAATTTTGAAAACATTTGGGGAAAGGGAAAATTGGCTTTCTGTTAATTGGCAAATGTTCCAGTGGGGCTGTTTTTGTTGGAATGTGTTATGTTGTATGTACACATATATGGACCAGAGTGTCTGCTGAGTTTATAAAGTTAAAAGCTGGTTGATAAAATCTTGATTTTTGTTACTTTATCACAATAAAAGCCCACTGGAACTTCAGATGTGTGTGTGGTGTGTCTTTAGCATCAGGCTGCGCGGTTTAGGAATACTTGCCTTTGAAATCATTTTTACTTAAATAACTCACGTTCTGGTAAAGCAGTAGGATTCTCAGCACTACTCCTCTGAATAAATTATGTGAGCACCTTTGTCCAGCCTTATTCATTGTCCCACCGTTTGCATTTCACTCTGTTTTCATAGCCTAAACACAGAACAGATAATCAGTTGGAAAGGAGAGAGATGTTGGTCCACAGTATGCCCGGGGGACTGCTAGTAGTCAGTCACCTCCTAGAATTGTTCAGATATTTTAGAAAGTTGAACAGAAATTACTTAGGAATTAACAATATGAATGGAATTTGTATTCTGAGACTGAGAAATACTAATGAAAGAAATCAGAAGACCTAAATAATTGGAGAAATCCAGACACAAAACTGGACACAGCATCCTCGCCCCCCACCCCAAAAGAAATACTTCAGTATAACAAAATAATGTTCCAGACATGTATGCTGAAAACTGCAAAATCGCTGATGAAAGAAATCAGGCCTGAAGACATAGTCTTCCAATCCATGAATATGACACCTCTATTTTTGTCAGTTCCCCAGTTTCATCTGTAGGTTCAGAGTATTTCCTTCCAGTCCCAGCAAGCTTTTTGACAAGATAGCCACAAGATAATTCTAAAATTCATATGGAGAGGCAAGCCGCCATAACAGTTTTGGAAAAGAACAAAATTGGAGGACTCATTACCTGATTTCAAAATACAGGAAGCTACAGCAGTCGAGAAATTTGTAAGTTCAGTTCTTTCACTACAATACACTGAAGAAATGTAGGGAGACATGCCATCAACTTTTTCATCTAAGGAGCAAAGAATGGATGTGTACAGTCTGGCCGAAGATCAATTTTTCTTGTAGATGCTGTGTGGGCAGTTTGTTCCTAGTTCATTAGGTGTATTTCCATTATCCTGTTAATCCAATCGCGGAACAGCATACGGCTATCTCTCTGCCTCTGGATTTGTCCCACCCTCCCTCACTTTACTGTCTCCAGAGATTGACCTGTATGAACCACATAAATATTTCCTCTGCTCTCCGGCTCCCATTTGGGTTTGCTCACCAGGGATTCCCCCTCAGGAAATTAGAAAAAGTGAGGTAGGAGTTTGTATTCCTTTAATTCCCTATCCGTAAGATGCCTCCAGCTGCTTTGTTTCTCAACTGGAGATCTCTGCAGCTGAGTCTGTCACTCTCCCTCCATTTTCTGGTAACCATCCTCTCCCCTTGATAGATTTTCCCTACACCCATGCTTTTGTAAATAGGCCAGATGTAAATAAACTCTCCTCAAATTTTCCTATGCCATCTGTTTCTTGTTGGGACCCAGACAGAGTAATTGGTACCAGAAGTGGCCCCAGGAAACAGACTCTTAAAATGAGATTCTGGGATTGGGTTAGTTATATTTGATGAGCTCAGTGATAACCTCCTTATGGGGGTTGGTGGGTGGGATGGAACATGAATAATTCATGGTATACAGTGGCATCACAATTCAAATTTTCACTGGTAGTACCACGGGATTAAGTGCAGGTAAAGGACGAGGCATAGGGAAATCAAGGGGCTGTGACAATCAGCAATAAAACAACCTACGGACTGGGAGAAAATATTTGCAAATGATATGACCGACAAGGGATTAATTTCCAAAATATACAAACAGCTCATACAACAGAAAAACAACCCTATCAAAAAGTGGGCAGATAGAGAAAAAAAAAAAGAAAAAAGTGGGCAGACTGGGGCTTCCCTGGTGGCGCAGTGGTTGAGAGTCCGCCTGCTGATGCAGGGCACACGGGTTCGTGCCCCGGTCCAGGAGGATCCCACATGCCGCGGAGCGGCTGGGCCGGTGAGCCATGGCCGCTGAGCCTGCGTGTCCGGAACCTGTGCTACGCAACGGGAGAGGCCACAGCAGTGAGAGGCCCGCGTACCGCAAAAAGAAAAAAAGTGGGTAGATGATCTAAATACTTCTCCAAAGAAGACATACAGATGGCCAAAAGGCACATGAAAAAATGCTCAATATCACTAATTATTAGAGAAATGCAAATCAAAATTACAATGAGGTATCACCTCACTCCGGTCAGAATGGTCACCATCAAAAAGTCTACAAATAATAAATGCTGGAGAGGGTGTGGAGAAAGAGGAACCCTCCTACACTGTTGGTGCGAGTGTAAATTGGTGCAGCCACTATGGAGAACAGTATGGAGTTTCCTTAAAAAACAAAAATAGAGTTACCATATGATCCTGCAACCCCACTCCTGGGCATATATCTGGAGAAAACTATAATTAGAAAAGATACATGCACCCCTATGTTCATAGCAGCACTATTTATGATAGCCAAGACACAGAAGCAACCTAAATGTCCATCAACAGATGAATGGATAAAGATGTGATACATATATACAATGGAATACTACTCAGCCATAAAAAAGAATGAAATAATGCCGTTTGCAGCTACCTGGAAGGACCTAGAGATTATCATACTAAGTAAGCCAGACAAAGACAAATATCATACGATATGCTTATATGTGGAATCTAAAAAAAAGAGATAAAAATGAACTTACTTACAAAACAGAAATAGACCCACAGACATAGAAAACAAATGTATGGTTACCAAAGGGGAAAAGTGGGGAGAATGGGATTAACATATACTCACTACGGTATATAAAATAGATAACCAACAAGGACCTACTGTATAGCACTGGGAACTATACTCAATATTCTGTAATAACCTATAAGGGAAAAGAGTCTGGAAGAGTATATCTATCTATATATCTATATCTATAGATATATATATCACTGAATCACTGTGCTGTATACCTGAAACACAACATCATAAATCAACTTTACTTCAATAAAAAAAATAATAACTTCCTTGTACCTTTTGTCCACCAACCCCACACACACATAAAAGTGGTAGGCCTTTTAAAACTTATTCTTTGGCACAGGGTTAAAAAAAAAAAAAAAGAAAAGGCCTCAATTGCATACGTAAGATTAAAAATATGAACATGCAATTAACATACAAACAGAACAAGAAGGCCTCCCCTGGAGTTTTTTTTTTTTTTTTTTTTTTTTTTTTTTTTTTGGCGGTACGCGGGCCTCTCACTGCTGTGGCCTCTCCCGTTGCGGAGCACAGGCTCAGCGGCCATGGCTCACGGGCCCAGCCGCTCCGCGGCATGTGGGATCCTCCCGGACCGGGGCACGAACCCGCGTCCCCTGCATCGGCAGGCGGACTCCCAACCACTGCGCCACCAGGGAAGCCCTCCCCTGGAGTTTTGAAGAGGGTCCCTTATCTGTAGCTTTGTCCTTAGCTAATTGGTTACTGTGTCCCTAGGACTGAAATAGATGGCAGCCTTCTAAAGTTTTACTTGATTTGTATACACAGAAAATCTCTGGATCTGATGAACAGAATTCTGACTTGAGCCAGTCTGTTGATATCTGAAGTTTCTAGGTGCGAGACAGCTGACGCAGAGCCTCTTGAATAACAACGAAGCCTTCCTCAAAAGGACTTGTGACCATTTGCTAGTGTGACTATATATTGGGGAAGAGGGAATAACTAGACTTTTGAGGACTACTGGGGACCCAAAATGCTACAGGTCAGAGTAAAGGCTTATGGAGGTCAAGTGATCCATGGAGTTTTGGCTTGGGTCCATATCACAGTTGACATATTAGGTCCCCAAACCCAGGTCTAGATTGCATAGTGGGAATTGACACCCTCAGCAACAGGCAAAATCACCAAATTAGTTCCCTGACCCATGGAATAATATTATGGTAGAAAATGCTATGTAGAAGCCACTAGAACTGCCTCTAACTACCAAAGTAGTGAACAAAACCCAATACCACGTTCCTGAAGACACTGCAGAGACTAGTGCCACCAATGAAGATTTAAAAGATGCAAGACTGGTGGTTTATAGGCCTTCCCTGGTGGTCCAGTGGGTGAGACTCCACGCTCCCAATGCAGGGGGCCCAGGTTCGATCCCGCATCTAGTTGGAGAACTAGATCCCACACGCATGCCGCAACTAAGTTCGCCTGCTGCAACTAAGACCCGGCGCAGCCAAAATAAATAAATAAATACTAAAAAAAAAAAAAAAGATTGGTGGTTTCTACTACATCTTCCTTCAACACACATATCTGGTTTGTGCAGGAGACAAATGGATTGTGGGAAATGACAGTGGATTATCATAAACTTAAGTGATGATACCAGTTGCAACTGCTGTTCCAGATGTGTGTGTTTTCTGCTGGAACAAATCAACACATTCCCTGCCACCTGGTATAAAGCTACTGATACAGTGAACACTTTCTTTCTCTAGACCTGATAGTAAAGACTGTATGAGATAGTTGGTTTTCAGCAGGCAGGACCAGCAACACGCTTTATTGGTCTGTGTCAGGGCTCTGTTACCTCTCTAGCTGGTCTACAGAGACGGATCATCACTGAATTCTACAGGCTATCATCACGCTGGCCCACTACATTATAGCAGGATACGGCATCTACCTTGGATACTTTGGTAAAATTCAAGCATGCCAGAGGACAGGAAATAGATTCCACCAAAAAATCATGGACCTGCCCGCCCCAGTGAAATCCTAGGGGTCCAATAAACTGGGGCATGTTGCAATATCCCTTTCTAGGTAAAGGGCAGATTGCCACATCTGGCTCCTTCTACCACTAAGAAAGAGATACAATGCCTAGTGGGCCTCTTTGCATTTTGAAGGCAATATATACTTTATTTGGGTGTATTACTTCAAGTCGTTTGCTGAGAAATCTGAATTTTTGTCTTTTTTAACAATGGCCCAGAACAAGAGAAGGCCCTGCAGCAGGTCCACGCTGCAGTACAGTTTGCTCTGACACTGGGGCCTTACGATCCAGCAGATCCAATGATCTCAAAGTGTCTGTGGCAGATAGACTTGTACAGAGCTTTTGGCCGCCTCCTGTAGGTGAATGACAGCACAGACGTTTAGGATTTTGAGAAAAGCTATGCTATCTTCTGCAGAAAACTATTCCCCTTTTGAAAAACAGCTTCTGTGGACTTCCCTGGTGGCACAGTGGTTAAGAAGCCACCTGCCAATGCAGGGGACACAGGTTCAATCCCTGGTCCGGGAAGATCCCTCATGCCGCGGAGCAACTAAGCCCATGTGCCACGACTACTGAGCCTGCGCTCTAGAGTCCTCATGCCACAGCTACTGAGCCCGCGTGCCTAGAGCCCATGCTCTGCAACAAGAGAAGCCACAGCAATGAGAAGCCCGTGCACCGCAACAAAGAGTAGTCCCCGCTCGCCACAACTAGAGAAAAGCCTGCGCTCAGCAACAAAGACCCAACGCAGCCAAAAATAAATAAGTAAATTTATAGAAAACAGAACAAAAAAACAGCTTCTGGCTTGCTCTTGGGCCTTAGTAGAAACTGAACTCGACCACCAGGCATTACCAAGTCACTGTGCAACCTGAGTTACACTTGATAAATTGGACATTGCCTGACTCATTAAGTCATAAGGGAACTTTGGGTTCTGCTGGCCCAGAGGTCTTAATTCCCAAGAGAGAAATGCTTCCTCCAGAGAACTCAGCAGAAGTTCTATTAAACTCGAAAGTGAGCCTGCCACACCAGGCTTCTGTCTACTTTGGGCTTCTCATGCTAACCAACCATTGGGCAGCTTTGTGACTGTTGATCCTAATTTGAAAGGGGAAATTGGGTTGTGATTACACAAAGAGGTAAGTAAGACTTTGTCTGGAGTGCAGTAGATCTCCTGGGGCTGCTCTTAATACTACCATATAAAGTGATAAAAGTTAATGGAAAACTACAACAATTTAGTGCAGGCTGGATTAGTAATAGTCCAGACTCTTCAGGAATGAAGGTTTGGGTCATTCCATCAGGCAAGGAATCAGGACTCTCCAAGGTACTTGCAGAGGGCAAAGGAAATATGGAATGGGTAGTGGAGGAAGGAAGAAGGAATTTATAGATAGCATTTACGGCCACATGACTAGTTGTAGAAATGAGGACTATAATAGTTATGTGTATTTCTTCCTTATATTATTATAAATCTGTAAGGTATGTATCAACTAGTTCTTCTCTTTTTTCCTCATCTCATTCTCCTACTGTCTAAGATAAGATGTATTATAGATATTAAAGAGGGTTTTGACCCACTAGAAAAGGCTTGAACATCACCTGAAAATAAAGTGACATATAGGAATGTGTGTCCTCTTTTGGGAGATGATTAGCACGCTTTTAATCTTTTGATGGACAGGAATATGTTAATCAGATGCATGACTTTGCAGATTTTTTACTTTGGAAGTTAAATATGGTGTAAAAGAGGTGTGACTGAATGTCATATTAACGTGGGATGAAATGTTGGTTTTTTAATTGTCCATTTAGCTAATCTGGAGCTACATTTCCTAGAATCTCCTGTCTTGTTAAGTTGACTTTGGTAGATTTGTAGTGTATTAACTTGACTAAGCTAAAATTAAATTTCCCACAATCCCCTTCCCTGTTTGGCTCAGGATCAGAGTTGGCCAAAAGAAAATTTGCACAAGATTTGGGAGGTGAAACGGAAGCAGCAGGCATTACAATCTGAAGGTCATCATGGTCAGAGGTGAGGAGAGACAGAGAGATGCCAGAAAGATCCAGTTTTCCCTTGCTCTTTTTTTTGCTGTACATCCTTGTTCTTGCTCTATGTCCAGCTCTTTTTCTTTATTGCTAGCTCTGCTGACCAACAGCAACCCAGACCTATTGCCAGACCACTTGGCTGTGAATTCACAGAGCGTAGCTATGAAGAGACAACAGCCTTCCATGGTCTTCTATCCCAGTTGCCTGTGTGATCCCGTTCAAGCAGCTGATGTGTCTCACTTCCAGACTTCCCTGAAAGCACTAACTAGTTCACCCAAACTAGTGATTAAGAAAGCCAATTAGTGATTTTTCCCCTGGTTTTTTAACACCCTCATTTGGACCATTACTTCCCCAGTCTCTCCTCCAATTATGTTAAGCAGTGGCTCTCAAACTTCAACAGGCATCTGGATTACCTAGAGGGTTTACTGAAACCAACTTTCTGAGTCTTACCCCCAGAGCTTCTAGGTCTGTGGTGGGGCCTAGATATTTGCATTTCTAACAAATCCCCAGGTAATGCTGATGCTTGATGCTGTTGGTCCAGGGAGCACACACTGGGAACCACTGGAGTAAAGCCTAATTCCTCTAATAATTACTCATTCTGTAATATCCATTGTAGTTCTGCTTCCTTGATTGAACTCTGGCTAATATAGGGCCATAGACCATATAGGGGAAGAAAAATTAAAAACTATAAACATGCAATTAGGAACTTGCCAGTGGGGGTGGGAGAAGAGGACTTCTGCCTTTCACTTCCTGCCAAGACAGAGTAATGGTGGCCAAATCTACTCCCTTTCCTAAAGCAGCCAACAATGGACAATATATGAAGCAACAGTTTAAGACACTAGACACCAGGCAATGAAAGACAGTGAAACCTGAAAATGAGAAAGACAGGATGAGCCCTATGATTACGATCACCCAACTTACTGCCTTGAGAGAGTTTTCCAGCCACGATGCAGGGAAGGGAACCAAAGTGGAGCCCAGCAGACTACCTGAGTTGAGGAAACAGAGCTGAGATTCTGAGAAGAGCAAGAGGATGGAGACCACAGGACAGAGTGCCAGAGAGAAGAGAGCTGCACAGAAAGAGAACTTCAGAGATGTGCAGAGGGTCCCCCTTGAGTATTTAGCTGAGTATTGATTTGCCCAAGCATGTGCAGAAACTACTTGAGACCAGGGAAAGAACCACCCAAAATGATTAGTGGGAACAGTGCCCAGAGCTCACACAGGGTTGGGAATACTGCCTGTGCCCACCGGGCAGACTGGAATACCTCATGCTTCACGAGGTATTGGGTAGAGTACTCAGAAAGGTCTTGCCTCAGTAATGGGTAATAATTAGACTTAGAAAGAGTACTGATATGCTCCCACCTAACACACCTTAAAAAACAAGACCCAAAAGGATCAAACTCTTTCCAAATAACTGCTTCCCAGAAAAAAAGTTCAATAATATTTATAAAAATATTAAAAATCGGGCTTCCCTGGTGGCGCAGTGGTTGAGAGTCCGCCTGCCGATGCAGGGGACGCGGGTTCGTGCCCCGGTCCGGGAAGATCCCACATGCCGTGGAGTGGCTGGGCCCGTGAGCCATGGCCGCTGAGCCTGCGCGTCTGGAGCCTGTGCTCCGCAACGGGAGAGGCCACAACAGTGAGAGGGCCGTGTACCACACACACACACACACACACACTATATATATATATATATATATATATATATATAAAATCCAGAACCCAAAGTAAAATTCATAATGTCTGGCAGCTTATTAATAACAAGAAAGCACGCAGAGAAGCAGGAAAAATAGGACCCATAATATAGAGAATAATCAATAAGTCAGAACTGACCCAGATATTAGAATTAGCTAGACAAGAACATTTTTTAAAAATCAAACTTCTAGAGATGAAAACTACAATGACTGAGATGAAAAACATACTGGAGGGGATTGATGGCAGATTTGAAAGATTAATGAACTTGAAGATATAGCAATAGAAACTATCCAAAATGCAAAAATATTTTAATGAACAGAGTTTCAGTGAGCTATAGGACAATTTCAAGTGACCTAATATCTGTGTAACAGGTGTCTGGATCCAAAGGAGATGAAGAGGGAGGGATGGAAAAAATTTTTGAAGAAATAATGGTCCCCAAATCTTTAATTTGATTAAAACTATAAACCCACAGATTCAAGAAGCTTAATGAACTCTGAGCACAAGAAATATGAAGAAAACTACAGGGTATATCATAATCAAATTGCTCAAAACCGATGATAAATAGAAAATCTTAAAAGCAACCAGAAAAAACGACACATTATGTACAGGGGAACAAAGATAAAAATGACGTAGATTTCTTAGTAGAAAGAATTGTTAACAGAAGACAGTAGGGCAACACCTTTAAAGCACTGAAAGAAAAAAAATGTCAATCTAGAATTCTATACTCATTAAAATACATTTCAAAAATAAAGGCTTAAGAAATTTTCATACATAAAAAACTGAAAGAATTCATCACCATCAGACCCACATTGTAGGAAATGTTAAAGGGAAAAGCCAAAATGAAATGATATCATGTGGAAATATGGATCTACACAAAGGAAATAAAAAGCACTGAAAAGGGTAATTACATGGGTAAACATATAAGATATTTTAATTTGTATTTTAATACTTTTAAAAGGTAATTGATTGTTAAACAAAGATAATAAAAATGTAGTGTGGGATTTATAACACATGTAAAAGGAAAATATATGCTAATGATAGCAGAAAGTCAGAACAGAAGGAATGGAGGCATACTATTGTAAGATTCTTATTCAATACTTACAGTGGTATAATATCACTTGAAAGTAGACTGTGATCATTTTAATGATGCATGCTGTAAACACTAAAGCAGCCACTAAAATAACCAAAGAGTTATAGCTAATAAGCCAAAAAAAGAAATAAAATGGAATCATAAATAAGACTCAGTTCATTCAAAAGAAGGCTGAAAAATTTTTAAATGTACAAAAGTACAGATGGAACAATAGAAAATATGTAGCAAAATGACAGGTGTAAACCTAACATTTTCATTAATCATATTAAATGTGTTACTACTACACATCTATTAGAATGACTAACATTAATATCTAAAAGACAGTTGGAACTCTCTTACACTGCTTGTGGGAATGTATAGTTGTACAACTATTTAAGAAATTGCCAGTCTGTTTTCAAAAATAAACATACACCTACCATATGATCCAGCCATTTTACTCTTACATGTTTACACAAGGAAAACAAAAGTGTTTGTCCATATGAAGTCTTGTATATGAATGTTCACAGCAGCTTTATTGGTAATAGCCAAAAAGTGGGAACAACCTAACTATTCATCGATGGGTAAATAGATTAAACAAATTGTGATATACCCAAACAATGGAATACTTTTCAGCAATAAAAATGAATTATTGATTCACAAAACAACCTGAACAAATCTCAAAATAGCAGTGATGAGTAAAAGTAGCTAGACAAAAAGAGTACATACTGTATCATCCATATAAAAAATAAAATTCTGAAGATACCAAAATAAAGAAAATTACAGGCCAATATCACTGATGAACATAGATTCAAAAATTCTCCACAAAATATTAGCAAATCAAATTCAACAATACATTAAAAGGATCAAACACCATGATCAAGTGGGATTTATCCCAGGATGCAAGCATGGTTGAAAATCTGCAAATCGGGGGGAGGGATAAATTAGGAGTTTGAGATTAACATATACACACTATTATACATAAAATAGATAACCAACAAGGTCCTACTGTATAGCACAGGGAACTATACTCAATATTTTGTAATAACCTATAAGAGAAAAGAATCTGAAAAAGGATAGACATACATATATATGTATAACTGAATCACTTTGCTGAACACCCGAAACTAATGCAACATTGTAAATCAACTATACTTCAGTTAAAAAAACCCAAAATCTGCAAATCAATCCATGTGATACACCACATTAAGAAACTGAAGAATAAAAATCATATGATCATCTCAAAAGGCAGAAAAAGCTTTTGACAAAATTCAACATCTATTTATGATAAAAACTCTCAACAAAGTGGGTATAGAATGAATACATCTCAACATAATAAATGCCATATATGACAAACCCACATCCAACATCATACTTAATGGTCATTTCCTCTAAAATCAGTAACAAGACAAAGATGCCCACTCTCGCCAATTTTTTTCAACATGGTATTGGAAGTCATAGCCACAGCAATCACACAAGAAATAAAAGGAATCCAAGTCAGAAAGGAAGAAGTAAAACTGTCACTGTTTGCAGGTGACAAGACATAGAAAATCCTCAAGATGCTATCAAAAAACTATTAGAACAAAAATGAATTCGGTAAAGTTGCAGGATACAAAATTATACAGAAAGCTGTTGTAGTTCTATACACTAATAATGTACTATCAGAAAGAGAAATTAAGGGACTTCCCCCGTGGTCCAGTGGTTAAGAATTCTCCTTCCAATGCAGGGGTTGCAGGTTCAATCCCTAGTGGGGGAACTAGTTGCCCCACAGCATGTGGGATATTAAGTCCATGCACTGCAATGAGAAGCCCACAGGCCAAAACTAGAGAAGCCCATGCACCACAACTAGAAAGCAGCCCTCGTACCGCAACTAGAGAGAAGACTGCACGCCACAATGAAGATCCAGTGAGGCCAAAAAAAAAGAAAGAAAGGAAGAGAAATTAAGAAAACAGCCCCATTTATAGTTGCATCATAAAGAATGAAGTACCTAGGAATAAATCTAACTCTGAAAACTATATAAGATGTTGATGAAAGAAAGTGAAGAGGATACAAACAGAGGGAAAAATATACTGTGCTCGTGGATTGGAAGATTTAATACTGTTAAAATGATCATACTACACAAGGCAATCTACAGATTCAATGCAATCCCTATCAAATTACCACAGACATTTTTCACAGAACTAGAATAATTCTAAAATTTGTATGGAAACACAAAAGATCCCTAATATCCAAATTAATCTTGAGAAAGAATAACAAAGCTAGAGGTATTATCTCTCTGATTTCAAACTATACTACAAAGCTACAGTAATCAAAACAGTATGGTACTGGCACAAAAGCAGATCAATGGAACAGAATAGAGAGCCTGGAAATAAACCCACGATTATATGGTCAATTAATCTATGACAAAGGAGGTAAGAATATAGAGTGGGGAAAAAGCCTCTTTAATCAATGGTGTTGGGAAAACTGGACAGCTATATGCAAAAGAATCAAATTGGACTACTTTCTTAAGCCATATACAAAAATAAACTCAAAATGGATTAAAGACTTAAATGTAAGATCTGAAAGCATAAAAATCCTAGAAGGAAACACAGGTAGTATGCTTTTTGATGTAGGTCTTAACATTTTTTTGGATCTGTTTCCTCAGGCAAGGGAAACAAAAACAAAAATAAGCAAATGACACTACATCAAACTAGGGTTTTGCATAGCGAAGGAAACTATCAACAAAGTGAAAAGGTCACCTACTGAATGGGAGAAGATATTTGCAAATAATATATCTAATAAGGGGTTAATATCCAAACCAAAGAACTCAGACAACATCAAAAAACAAACAAACAACCTGATTAAAAAATGGGCATGGGGCTTCCCTGGTGGCGCAGTGGTTGAGAGTCCGCCTGCCGATGCAGGGGACACGGGTTCGTGCCCCGGTCCGGGAAGATCCCACATGCCGCAGAGCGGCTGGGCCCGTGAGCCGTGGCCGCTGAGCCTGCACGTCCGGAGGCTGTGCTCCGCAACGGGAGAGGCCACAACAGTGAGAGGCTCACATACAGCAAAAAAAAAAAAAAAAAAAAAGGGCATGGACTTCCCTGGTGGTCCAGTGGTAAAGAATCCTCCTTACAATGCAAGGGGTGTGGGTTCGATCCCTGGTCAGGGAACTAAGATCCCACATGCCACAGGGCAGCTAAGCCCACACGCCACAACTACTGATCTTGCGCGCCCCAACTAGAGAGCCTGCATGCCGCAAACTAGAGCCCTCGCACTTTGGAGCCTGCACACCACAACTAGAGAGAAAACCCGCACGCCACAACTAGAGAGAACCCCGTGCGCCACCATGAAGAGCCCACGCGCTGCAACAAAACATCCCTCACACCTCAATGAAGATCCCACGTGCCGCAACTAAGACCCCATGCAGCCAAAATTAAAATTTTTAAAAAATTTTTAAATGAGCAGAGGACCTGAATAGACACTTCTCCAAAGAAGACACAGATGGCCAGAACAGACACCCAAAAAGATGCTCAACATCACTAATCACCAGGGAAATGCAAATCAAAACCACAATAAGACACCACCTCACACCTGCCAGAATGGCTATCATCAAAAAGACAACGAATAACAATTGTTGGCGAGGATGTGGAGAAAAGGGAACTTTTGTGCACTGTTGGCGGGATTTTAAATTGGTGCAGCCTCTGTGGAAAACAGTATGGGGTTTCCCCCCATATTTTAAAACTAGAACTACCACATGATCCAGCAATTTCACTTCTGGGTAATTTACCCAAAGAAAACAAAAACACTAATTCAAAACAATATATGCACACCAATGTTCATTGCAACCTTATTTACAATAACCAAGATACGGAAGCAACTTAAGTGTCCGTCAATAGGAGAATGGATAAACGTGGTGAATGGGATATTACTCAACCAGAAAAACATCTTGCCATTTGTAACAACATGGATGGATCTAGAGGATATTATGCTAACTGAAATAAGTCAGACAGAGAAAGACAAATACTGTATGATCTCACTTATATGTGGAATCTAAGAAACAAAACAAAACAAAACGGAAACAGACTCATAGATACAGAGAACAAACTGGTGGTTGCCAGAGGGGAAGGTGGTAAGGGTGAAATAGGTGAAGGGAAGTAAGTGATACAAATCTTTACTTATAAAATAAATAAGCCATGGGATGGAATATACAGCATAAGGAATATGGTCAATGATATTGTAATTACATTGTATGGGGACAGATGGCTACTAGACTTACAATGGTGATCATTTCCTAATGTATGCAAGTGTCAGGTAATCATGTAGTATACATGAGACTAACAATATTGTACATCAACTATATTTTAATTTTTTAAAAAAAATAAACAATAAAATTCTGGAAAATGCACTCTTACAGGGACAAGAAGCAGGTCAGTGGTTGCCTATTGGGGAAGAGGTGGGAAGGAGGGGAAGGTTATAAAGTTACATGAGGAAACTTCTGGGAGTGATAGATGTGTTCATTATCTTGACTGTGATGGTTTCACAGGTGTATACATGTTAAAATATTAAACACTCTAAATGTGTGCAATCTATTGTAGGTCAGTTATACCTAAGTAAAGCTCTTAAGAAAAAATAGAGCATGCAGAGAGAACCAGAAGGCCTTAAGGGAAGCTTTGAAGGAGTCATATGTAGTCATAGGGCACAGACAGCTGAAGACCAAGACCTGGGTCTGATGGTAAGGATTATGGAGCCACAGCACCAGTTGGAATGCACAACCTACCAGGTCTCTCACATTACAGAAAACTGGTAGGGAGGGAGGAGCCCCTGAGATGTGGGATGGGGCATTTGGGTATACATAAACCAGGCTAGAAACCTTGAAGCTTCTCCACTCTTCTACGTGTGGGCTGTACATAGTGACTTCTTTCCAAAGAGGACATTATGGAAAGGGAGAGGAAAAGAATCGCCTGATGGCAGAGAAACCTGACAGACATGACTCAGCCAGGTGATCCTGGTCAGGATCAACAGTAAAAAGCCATGATGACATATGTGTCCTTGATATGATGTCATGAGAACAGCACTTTACCTCTGTGGTCTTCCTCCTCCAAATCCACAACTCCAATATAACCATGAGAAGAACATCAGACACCCCAAATTGAGGGACATTCTAAAAATGTCTGGCCAGTACGCCTCAAAACTACCAAGGGCCTCAAAAACAAGAAAAGTCTGAGAAACTGTCACAGCCAAGAGGAGCCTAAGGACGTGTTACAACTAAATGCAGTGTGGGCTCGTGGAACAAAGAAGGGCGTAAGTGAAAAACTGAGGAAATCTTTTTTTTTTTTTTTTTTAAATATTTTGATGCATGTTTTGTTGTTGTTGTTTTTTAAAGGGAGGTTGCAATTTTAATTTATTTATTATTTATTTATGACTGTGTTGGGTCTTCATTTCTGTGCGAGGGCTTTCTCTAGTTGGGGCAAGCGGGGACCACTCTTCATTGCGGTGCGCAGGCCTCTCACTATCGCGGCCTCTCTTGTTGTGGAGCACAGGCTCCAGACACGCAGGCTCAGTAGTTGTGGCTCACGGGCCCAGTTGCTCCGCGGCATGTGGGATCTTCCCAGAACCAGGGCCCGAACCCGTGTCCCCCGCATTGGCAGGCAGACTCTCAACCACTGCGCCACCAGGGAAGCCCGGAAATCTTTTAGTAACTAAAGGGTGGACTTTAGTTACTAATAATGTATCAGTGTTGGTTCATCAATTGCAACCGATGTGCCATACAAATGTATTGGGTTGGCCAAAAAGTTCGATTGGGTTTTTCTGCAAGGGAAAAACCCGAATGAACTTTTTGGCCAACACAATAAGCTATTAATTATAGGGGAAACTTGGTGTGGGGTGCATGAAAACTCTTTGTACTACCTTTGCAACTTTTCTGTAAATCTAAAACTATTCTAGGGAATTCCCTGACAGTCCAGTGGTTAGGACTCCACGCTTCCACTGCAGAGGGCCTGGGTTCGATCCCTGGTCTGGGAACTAAGATCCTGCATGCCGTGCAGCATAGGTAAAGAACTAACTAAAGAACTAAGTACGTCTATTCTAAAGTAAAAAGTTTGTTTTATGGCCCGGCAGGATGGCTCCTGCAAAGAAGGGTGACAAGAAGAAGAAGGGCCGGTCCGCCATCAACAAGGTGGTAACCAGAGAATACACTATCAACGTTCACAAGGACGTCCACGGAGTGGGTTTCAAGAAGGACGCCCCTCCGGTACTCAGAGAAATCTGGAAGGAGACGGGAACTCCACATGTACGCACTGACAGCAGGCTCAGAGCTGTCTGGACCAAAGGAATAAGGGATGTCCCATACCTTACCCGTGTGCGGCTGTCGAGAAAATGTAATGAAGATTCAAACAAACTCTATACATTGGTACCTATGTACCTGTCACCACTTTCAAAAATCTACAGTTAGTGTGGATGAGAACTAATTGCTGATTTTCCAATAAAGTTATAGAACGGTAAGAACATTAGTTTCATTTATTGAAACCAATGTCTCTCTTGGAATTAGGTTGGGCTGGGGACATTTGCAGATTCTAATGCTGCAGGGTGAATAAAGTTTCTTAGTGTCTGAAGTAAACCTCTGAGGCTCCAAATTCCCCTCAATACATCACCTCCAACTTTCCCAACCCTGCTCAATCCCACCTACCAAGGAGTAAACTTTTCTCTTTACGTAAAGTCTGTATCCGCAATAGCTGATTGTCTCACAAGCTGTCTTTTCAGGCACCACCTCTCTTCGCCTCCAGGCCCAAGATGAGACCCTAAGGTAACCCACTCAGAGAGGAACAGCCCTATATACATCAAAGAGTTACAAGTTCTTGCTAATCTGTATTAGCAAGAACCTAGGGGGATACACATGGGAGTGAATTACCAACACATAGGACTAGAAGGGATGGAAATAGAAGGCTTGATAGAGTCAAACTCCATCCACCACATGGGTGCGGTCACCTAATATTTTGGCTGAAACAAACTCGAGTAGCACTTATCGTTTGTTAAATTGCCTAATTAAAGCCTGGACTTATTGGTGACCTACAGCAGGGGTTCTTAAGAATTTCCCTGGATGTTCTTAGAATTGCAGCTTCTCAAATCCCAACCCAGGCCTCCTGAATCAGAAACTATGGGGGCAAGGGCCCAGCAATTTGTGTTTTACAAGCCCTTCAGTTGATTGTGAGAACCACCTGCCTACAATTAATGAGGTCGAAATGCCAGGTCTTCCCCGGGCATAAGGTCATCAGTAAAGGAATCCTAAGGATCCAGGAAATGAATGAATTAGAATGGATCTGTTAGATGCAACCTGCTCAGCCTTCCCTACCTGTACCACCTGTGAAGGCTAAAAGACGCGCCTTTCACTGAGGTATTAAGAAATGAATTGGTGAGATGAGATGAGCATCCTTGAACTCCATCACAGCTGCTGGAGAAGACAGTGGGGGTGTTGGAATTGGGTTCCCTAAATTCAGTGGAAATAATGGAGACTGAGTGGCAAAGGACAGGTGTTTAACCTTCAGAGACAGGTAAGTGCAGTTACCACAGTGAGCCACAGAGCCTAAAAAGTCATCCAGTGTTTTGAACCATGTGGATCTGTGGCCACAGCTAGATGATCACAGGGTCTCTACTAAGTTACTGCTACCTTTTCAAGTGCTGCCTACATAGACCTATGGCCTCAGGGAGTTCCTCATGACCTGGTAATGGAGGACTGTGCCTGTGTCGTAAAGGTCAATTCCAATAGGCCTGGAATCGGCCTGAGGTGTTTAGTGTCCTTTGCATGGCACTGATCCTTGGTCAAACCATGGAACAATGACTGCAGACAAAAATATTTTGCCTGCCATTCCAGTAAACAATGAACATTGCCCACCCACAAGCCATCAGCCACTGTAGCTGGCCTGACCATGTGCCCTGAAGGGAATTCGGGGTGGAGAAAGACAGGATACTGGCCTACAGGGCTGCACCCTACAGGCCTGCAAGGCTTGTAGTTGCCCTGCCTCGAGACCAAAGAAAGAACCTGGAGACAATGACAGAGACATCAATGGTTTATGGGATGGGGGCTCTTACACGTCTGAAGCAAAAGGTCCTGGAGCAACACTCCACTGCGAACTGGCAGGCAGAGGGCGGAAAAGAGGCTACCATTTATAAGGGGAATTGACGTAATGTCGGCTGTCAGTTACCAGAGAAACCAGTACCTGGGGCAGGCGGCAAGCATGTAGATAGTTACTGATTAAGCCCTATGATTAAGAGAATTGGATAGTCACCTGAGTGAAGCAGGGTCTGGTTGAGCAGGGGATGTACAAAGAGCAAGAGAACAGCCATCCTGAATGGCCTGACCGTACACTCCACCCCTACACACCCTGGCTGACCCTTACGATCTTGGTTCCCCCTCTCCTGCGATATTCCTGGGGTCAGGTATGTAGGGGGCACTGCAACCAGATACCGCAAAGGCAGTACAGACACCAGCAGCTAAAGAGTACAAAGAGGAAGCCAGGCACTTATTGGGTTAGTTTTTCATGGAAGTCCAAAAGCAGAGGACAATGGCATCTTGCTGTAGACCCAGCAACCGAACTCATTTCTCAGTGAAGCCACTCTCACCCAGTCCATGAACAGATTCCCTCTGCTCAGACGAGGGACAAAATGTAAGATGTTTAACAGGCACAATACAGGGACGATCATGACCATTAAGCAAAATCCAGGCAGTAACAGCACCCTGAGATAACACCATCCCTGCCTGTGGTTTTCGTCCTGGCCTGCAGTACCACACCGCCTGTCCGCCCTCAGTCCCCACGGCCAGTGCCAAGCTGAGAGGTGCTATAACAACAGACCCCAGGCTTACTGTAATGGTGCCTTTCTCCCGTAGGGGGCCCGGGTTAATTACCTTCGTAGCCTTAGGTGGGGCCAGGAAGAAGACAGGTGTAAGTGCCTTTCTAACCCTAGTCCCCACAGAGCAGCAAGTCCAAACTACTAGAGACTTACCTGCCAGTTCCAGGGTCATTTTGTAATGTGTTCTCCTGGGGGTAGATCCTGTAGCAAGGACAAAAGGGAGTGATTTTCCTGATGCATGTTTGACAACAGCCCTTCGGTGGTCAGCAGCCGAACCTGGGTTGTGCTGACTAGTTGCCTCCAGGTTAACATAGAGTAAGCACTGGGATGTCCAGTTGTAGTCTGTAGGGCTTGAGTTAGCCTCTGGTCCACATGTTGAGAGTATCCATTTCAGTGGTTGACTAAGTAGTCCATTCGTCCTTTCAATTAGCCCGGCAACAGTGGGGTTGTAGGGCAGGTGGAAAAGCCAGTGTTCGGCATTTATATCAGCCCATTCCTGAACCTCATGGCCAGTAAAGTGGATTCCTTTGTCGCGATTGATGTCCATGGGGGTCCTGTATGTCACACACAGCCATTCTAGAGCAGAATAGTGGTTTTCTGCATTGCTTGACAACTCGAGTAGGCCTTTTGTAAGATCTGCTACCTGTTGTGCTACACTGTAGACGGCCATAGCTGTTGTTCCATCACACTGTATCATTGCTCTGCCCCCTTCCATAGCGGGGACCAGAAGCCCAAGGGTACTCTTATTATTTTGCCATTGCAAAAGGCCCCAGCCAAACCCTTCTGGGTAACTGGCCACGTCCAACTTACAAGCCCGTACCTGAGCTAATATCACTAAAGCCTGTGTCTGTAATTGTTTCGGGGTGGTGGGTTGGGAGTATGCTTGTATTTTGTAGCTAATCCGGGTCCTTGCCAGCCATCCACATGCAGTCAGATGAACCAGCAGTATGCAGCTGCTACTTTAAAACTAGACTCTGAGCTGAGCAGGATATCATCAGTATAACGGAAGAGAAAGACATCTCCCATGGTAGTCAGCTGCCACAGGGCACCGCGTACTAGTGGATGGGATTGTCCCCGCAACTTTCTGTTCCCCGTCCCTATTTCCTGACATCTCAGTGCTCAAGGGAGTTTCCTCGGCCTCCAGGCTGACTTGCCAATTGTTGGGCTCCACACTGCAGGCTTGCAAGCCTTGTAGTCGCCCAGCCTGCAGACCGAAGAAAGAACCCGGAGACAGCGACAGAGACATCAATGGTTTATTGGATAAGGGATCTTACGTGTTTGAAGCAAAAGTCCTGGAGTGACACCCTACTGTGTACGGCAGGCAGGCAGGCAGGCAGGCAGGCAGGCCGGAGGCAGGCAGCAGGCAGGAGGCAGGAGGCAGGCAGGAGGCAGGCCATAGCTGTAATCCTCAACACTCGGGGGAGAAGGAGGCTACCATTTATAAGGGGAATTGACGTAAGATTGGCTCGTCAGTTACCAGGGAAACCAGAGTCTGGGGCAGGGGGCAAGCATGTAGATACTTACTGATTAAGCTCTATAATTAATAGGATTGGATAGTCATGTGAGTGAAGCAGGGACTGGTCGAGCAGGAGATGTACAGAGAGCAAGAGAAGAGCCATACATGAATGGCCTGACCCTACATGACCTTAGACAGTTAAGATGCTTAAGTAAGGAATAATTTCCATAAGCCCAGACTCTTGCATCTTCCCATATAGAGAAAAGCACTAAAATCATTGAGATGGCTGTTTTCTGTGATTAACAGTAATATTTTTGGGGTTTTTTTTTGTGGTTATTTTTTTTGTTTTTTTGCGGTACGTGGGCCTCTCACTGTGTGGCCTCTCCCGTTGCGGAGCACAGGCTCCAGACACGCAGGCTCAGCGGCCATGGCTCATGGGCCCAGCCGCTCCGCGGCCTGTGGGATCTTCCCAGACCGGGGCACGAACCCGTGTCCCCTGCATCGGCAGGCAGACTCTCAACCACTGCGCCACCAGGGAAGCCCAACAGTAATATTTTTATGTTCAACTACATGCTGTTGTTGTTGTCTTTTCAGCAAAAACGCCTATATCTCCCTCATCTCTTCGGAGCAGTTCCTCCAAGCTATCTAAAAGGCTATAGCCCTCAATAAGGTCCCCGAATAAAGCATATCTTGCAATTTTTGGGTTGTGCATTTTTCTTCCTTGACATGATTAATTGTGTTGCTTTATGACCATGGTTCTGATGACTTTCAGGGAGGTTTGCACTGACTGCCAGCCTTGTTTATTGATTACAGTGAGATTCATGATTTGCACCTGGTCTCATTGAGCACCCTGGAAGAGTCTGCCTTGATGAGATGGTGGAATTATCTGCTGAGAGACAGCATCCTCCAAGAGTAGGATGCCATCCTGCAAGATACAGTATATGCCTTAAACTTGTGGCCAATATATGGGGCCATTTCCCTGTAGGCAAGATGCGTGGGTCTAAGAACCAAGGGTGGATGTGAGAACGGCCCCTTCCACTATTATTTTATTTGGCTTCACCGTGTGGCATGCGGGATCTTAGTTCCCCTGCCAGGGGTCGAACCTGTGCCCCCTGCATTGGGAGCATGGAGTCTTAACCGCAGGACCGCCAGGGAATTCCCCCCCTTTTTTTTCCCCTTTCACTATTATTCCTAATAACCCACTAGAAAAATGTTTGCTTCCTGTCTCCCCACAATCTTGAGATTGGTGAGCCTGGTACCCAGAGAAGAAAAGCCATTACCAGGGAACACAGTCATGATTCTGATGAATCAGAGACTGAAACCACCCCATCTCATCTGGGGCTCCACATGTCACTGAACCAACAGGCAAGAAAGGGGTCACAGTACTGGGTGGAGTGATTGATCCTGGCTACTGGGGTGAAATGGAGTGGCTGCTACTGAATCGGGGCAGGGAAGACAGTGTCTGGAATGAGAGGCACCACTGAAGGACCCCTTCATCCAATAGTCCTAGTCAATGGAAAACTGTGGCAACCCCCAAAATAAGGTAGCGAGGGACTCAGAATCTGCAAGAATGAAGATTTCGGTCATCACATCAGGTAAAGAACCCTGTCAAGAAAGGTGCCAGCAGAGGTTAAGGAAAACAGAGAATGGAAGGTGTAAGAAGGTAGCTAAGATTACCTTGGCCTTGGGGTCAGCTATAGAGATGGGGATGTAGCAGGACATTTGATGAACCTCAACTGTTTCTTTTTCTTACCTTATCTGAAGAACACCAGTGATTTCCGCTAGAGCATGACTAGCTGGTGTCATCCCATGATGATACAGTAGCTGGTGGGACTTTATGAGTCCCTTGTGTTGGAGAGACAAGCCTTTCCCATGAACAAAGGTCTAGAGTGGATGCTAAGGGCCAAAAGGGTGGACTGTGACATTTACCTTTTGTTTGCTCATCCAGAACCCCCTACCCACCCCCTGACATTGCCTCTGGCCCAGGAGGCTGATCTGTGTGGTCCACATCCTGTGTCTTGAGTGTCCTGGTGGAGCCCCACAGGAGATCAGAGAGAGAGAGAGAGGAGCTGAGGTCAGGTTATTTATTTCCTCTCTGTGAGCTGGCTGTGTTCCACAACCAATGACCACGTCTTCTCTCCCCGTGGCCTTGAGGCACAGCTCTCTCCCTGTGGACACCAGCAGCTATTCCCCCCAACCTCCCTTCCAGTCTCGATGGCAATACTTGGCTGCTGCTAAACTTGGGTTACTGCCCTATCCTTGTGGTTCCCCAACACCCATGTCTTTTTTTGTAAATAAACCCTCCTCAAATTATCCTATTTTGAATGTGCCATCTGTTTCCTGTTGGGAGACTGACTGGTGCAGCGGGTTTTATGCCAAAATTCCTCTGCTAACAGTTTCATGGTTGAACTTCAACTTGTGGTGTCCTGGCATCTTTTTCCGTTAAATAGGAGCTGCTCTGAGCCCCCAAGTGTGTCTGCACCATGGCAGGCAAAAGGGTGAAATAAGACAATGTAATCACCTAGAACAGTGATTGGTACAGGCTCAATAAATGCTAGAAGAATCCCTCTCCCCTCCCACTGCCCCTTCACCCTCCCCATCACACCAGACTCCGCACTGCAAACAAGGCTAGTGTGGTTTGAAAAACTTTTGTGTTCCTGCCGTGAATGTTAGTGATTTGAGTAGAGAAGGGTTAAACTAGAGAAATTTTGCCCCCAATGACTATTTTATTGAAGTCCTGCTCAATTCTTAAATTTTAATACACCTACAAAAGGCAAGAAAGAAACATGTCTCATTTAAGATGTTTGGAAATAAACAAAACTGGACTCCAGGCAGGGCAAACCTAGTCGTGGTCAGCAGCGGTGGATTTCCTGCCAAGTCAATGACATGTTACCCCAGGGCCCCTCAACAGCTCTGCACCTAGCTTTGTATTCATAATTTGATTCTTTTTCTTAAAGAAGGACTCCAAATTGTTTAAGCTTCAGGCCCCACAAAATCTGGGGACCCAGCCTGCTGGGAAGTTATTACATTTGGGCTCCTCTCTGGGACAGGTGGAATGCTCTTTGGGGCACCTTACAGGGCAGCTCGCACCACTGGAAGTCACATGCGTTCTGGGTGAATATAGACAAACCAGGGGCCTCGGGCAGATGTGAACTGTGCTGGGGACAGTCGCGTAGCTGCAGCTGTTGCCACCAAGAGCTCTCAGTCTCAGCTTCGCCCACAATCAAGACACATGAATGTGTGAGACCGTAGACACAAACCCTTCCCCGGCTTCTACGAGGCAGGTCGTGCAACCACAAGCACACACTTTCCAGAGCGTGGGCATTATTTGACTTTCAAGTGAGAACGAGTACCGCACCCAGGCCATTACCACCACTAACCACTGCTGCTTCACTTTACAGCATGGGAATTGTCCTCTGCTATACAGAAGGTGAGTTCATTTGTATCAAAAGCCTAACCTTTGGTGAATTCTTTGACCCTCCGATTCCATGTTGAGGAATTTACTCTGAGGAAAGAATACTACTGTTTATAATGATATCAGTACAAAGGCGTTCTCTCTAGCATTGTTTGTTATAAAAAAAAAGAATGAATTTAAATGTTTATGTTTGTTAAGTGTCTGGTGATAAAGCATTGGTTGAATAAGTTACGGTACATCCATATAATAGAATGTCGCGGGGCTGTTAACATTACTTGGAAGTAGAATACATAATGACATGGAAAGTTAAACACATTGTGGTGGACAGACCCTAGGGTGGGCCTCATGTTTCCTACCCCCTGATGTTCGCACCCTGTGTAATCCGCTCCCCTTGAGTAGGTCCTGTGACTTGCTTGTAGCCAATAGAATGTGACAAAGGTGAAGGGATTTTGCAGATGTAATTAAGGTCCCAAATCAGTTGATTCTGAAGTAGTCCAAAGGGAAGTTATCGTGGATGGATGGGCCTGACCAAACCAGTCGAAAGCCTTCGAAAGAGCGTCTAGGCCATCTCAGGGTTGGAGACTCTCTCTCTAGTGCTGGTTTTGAAGCTTCCACGTTGTGAAAGGGCCATGTGGCAAGGACCACCAGGACTCTCAAGGAGCTGAGTGCCACCTGGCTGACAACCAGCAAAAAATGGGGACCCTACAACCATAAGCCAACAACCTGAGGGAGCTTAGAAGGGAATGTTTCTCCAGTTGAGCCTCTGATGGGACCACAGCCCCAGCCAACACCTGAAACAGAGAAGCCGGGTAAGCTGTGTCCAAACTTATGACTTACAGAAACTATGAGATAATGTGTGTTGTTTTAAGCCACGAACTTTGTGGTACTTTATTACACAGCAGTAGAAAACTAACACACGTCACGTGTTGTTACATGAAAAAAAAGCAGATTATAAAATAATGAGATCTTGATATCTGCTTAGAAAAAAGCCTGAAATAACAAAACATTGCCTCAAGATAGAAGTATTATTATAGCATATTTTCATTTTGTCTATTTAAATGTTTCTAAATTTCCTACAATGAACATGTAAGGAGTTATTTTTAAAGAGAAGAAGAATATCAGTAAATGAAATTAATATTTTTCATTACTTTTTAAAAATGGAATGATAGACAATGGAGTTAAAAAAAAATCTAGACTTCTGTTTTGGAAAATATCAAAAACACTTCCACAGGGCTTCCCTGGTGGCGCAGTGGTTGAGAGTCCGCCTGCCGATGCAGGGGACACGGGTTCGTGCCCCCGTCCGGGAAGACCCCACATGCCGCGGAGTGGCTGGGCCTGTGAGCCATGGCCGCTGAGCCTGCGCGTCTGGAGTCTGTGCTCCGCAATGGGAGAGGCCACAACAGTGAGAGGCCCGCGTACTGAAAAAAAAACAAAAACAAAAAAACACAACACTCCCACAACAATTGCCTAAAGCTTTGGATAAAATGTAACAAGGATCCTTTTTTTTTCCCACTGAGATAACTGACCTATAGCATTATATTAATTTCAGGTATACAACATAATGAATCAATATATGTATATATTGGGAAATGATCATCACAATAAGTCTAGTTAATGCTCATCACCACTCATACTTACAATTTTTTTTCTTGTGATGAGAACTTTTAAGATCTACACTCTTAGCAACTTTCAGATATACAGTATTATTAACTATAGTCACTGTGCTATACATTACATCCCCATGATTTATTTATTTTATAACTGGAAGTTCATACTTTTTTTTTTTTTTTTTTTGTGGGATCCTCCCAGACCGGGGCACGAACCCGTGTCCCCTGCATCGGCAGGCGGACTCTCAACCACTGCACCACCAGGGAAGCCCCCAGTTCGTACTTTTTTTATCCCTTTCACTGATTCTGCCCACTGCCCCTCATCAGATCCCACAGGTTAAGGGCTCAGTCCCACAAGACTGCTCCCACCACACACACACACACACACACACACACTTCAGAGGCAAGTGCTTCCAACCAACTGGCTATAGATATGAGGTTCCAATGATCACCCCGCCTTGGGTTTAATTAATTTGCTAAAGAACCTCCCAGTGTGTTCACCAACTGGAAGCTCTCCAGGCCCCCTACTATTGGGATTTTATGGAGGAATACTCATGTAGGAATGATCAACTACTAACTTCATTTCCAGCCCCTGTCTCCTTTCTGGAGGATGATGGTGGGGCTGAAAATTCCAAGCTTCTAATCATTGATTGGTCTTTCTGATGACCAACCCCCATCCAGGAGCCTCCAGGAACCCATTCAGGGGCATTTTAATGGAACAAAAGATGCTTCTAGTGCTTTTATCACTTAGGAAATTACAAAGGTTTTAGGAGCCATGTGCCAAGAACTGGGGGCAGAGATCAATATATAAATTTTCCATGATCTCACAGTGAGGTTTTTGTTTTTGTTTTTAGATTCCACATATAAATACAAAGATCCTTTTAAATATATACCCGATCTCATGAGAAAGGAGGATTCACCAAGGGACAGAAATAAAATTATCCTGCAGGGTAGTAATTAATACTACCCAAGGGCTGTGAAGTGGAAAGGTGGAGGTGAGTCCTCACCTAGATCCAGAATCCTCAAAGAGTTACAGCCTCAGTGAAAAGGTGATCTAGGGAAGCACCTTTTCCCTAGCCCAGGAAAACTGCAAAGAAGTATGTCTCAGCTTGGGCTCTGGGTAGGAAATGAAATTCTCCCTTTTAGAATTTCTAAACACAGTTCTGTGCTTCATGTTTGGGACTTGAATTTACACTACTACCATGGTTATTTAAATGGGATCCAGCATCAAGGGAATAAGATAAAAAAACTTTTCATAGTGTGTGATACTGTTGGGGTCCTTGAAAGAAGCAAAATTACAAAATAACTTTGGAATATCATGCTCTCAACCCAGATCACATGGGATTCCAAAGGATAAAGCCCTACTGAACATAAGATTGCAATCCATAGTTACAAAAAAATAAACAAAACAAAGGAGAAAGGGAGGAAAGAAAGGAAGAAAGAAAGAAAAAGAAAGAAAGAAAGAAAGAAGGAAGGAAGAAAGGAAGAAAGAAAGAAAAAGAAAGAAAGAAGAAAGAAAGAAAGAAAGAAGGAAGGAAGGAAGGAAGGAAGAAAAAGAAAAGAAGAGGGAGGGAGGAAAAGAAAGAGAGAAAGAAGAAAGAAAGAAGAAAGAAAGAAAGAAAGAGAGAAAGAAGGCAGGAAGAAAGAAAGAAGGAAGGAAGGAAGGAAGAAAGGAAGAAAGAAAGAAAAAGAAAAGAAGAGGGAGGGAGGAAAAGAAAGAGAGAAAGAAGAAAGAAAGAAGGAAGGAAGGAAGGAAGAAAGAAAGAAAGAAGGAAGGAAGGAAGGAAGAAAAAGAAAAGAAGAGGGAGGGAGGAAAAGAAAGAGAAAGAAAGGAAGGAAGAAAAGAAGGAGGGAGGGAGGAAAAGAGAGAAAGAGAGAGAAAGAAAGGAAGGAAGGAAGGAAGAAAGAAAAGAAGGAGGGAGGGAGGAAGCAAGGAAGGAAGGAGGAAATAAGCCATCATTATGAGCAAGAGTTAGCAAACTTAACCTCAAAATTAGACTCCCAAGAACTTCAGATGTTATATGAAGACTCTAAAGATATTGTAGAATAGATATAATTAAAATGCCTGGATGCATGTAAGGCATTAAAAGCATAAGAAAAGAATAAAATACTGTGAATAGACATGTGTGAAAAAGAACAAAATAGAACTTCTAAAAATGAAAAAATGGTAACTGAAATTTAAAGTTCAAAAAAAAAAAAGGCTAAACAGCAGATTCAACACAAATGAAGAGAGAAATAGTGAACTGGAACACTGATCTAAGAAAATTACCCAGAGAAAGAAGAAATAGAAATTATGAAAAACAGGTTAAGTGACACAAAGAATAACATGAGAAGATCCACCATTTGTCTAACAGGAATTTCAGAAGAGAGAGTGGCTGAGGCACTATTGAGAGATAACGGTTGAGAATTTTTCAAAATTAATGAAAGATATGCCTCTTCAGGTTTAATAAGCACAGTAACACTTCTAAATTATGTTACTTTGTGTTTTATCCATCTTTGTAAATGGTCTTAAATCTTTTTTGGAACAAGATCAAATAGAAACAAAATATTAAATGAATTAATTTTAAAATAAACTAAATGAAGGTATGAATGTAAAGTTTCACAGACATCTATGTCAGGCTGGGCTGGGATACATATCAGTTAGTTCCATTTCACTTGTAAATGACATAAAAATCCATTTTAAACTGTCTTAAGAAACAAGGAGCAATCAGTGCTAACATTACTGAAAATATAATGAGTAGGGCTGCTTTTAGGTGGGGCATGAGGCAGGTTTCAACCATGCATTCAGGATCTACTTTTCCCGAAGCTCATCTCTGCTTTTCTGCACGTTAGCTTCATTCTTACGCTCTGTCCCTCACTTAAAGGGGGGACATAGCCTCCCTGTGAGGATAGAGTCTCTCTTTTTTGTTCACTGTTTAGTCCCCGACCCTTAGAATAGTATTTAGCACATAATAGGCACCCAAAAAATATTTGTAGGAGTAAAAAGGAGGAGAAGGCAGAAGTAGTATCAGCACAATTTCTGAGCAGGAAGAATAAAAAGGAACCTATACCAGATATGTTTTAGAGAAACTGCAGAACAGTAAAGACAAACAGATTATCTTAAAAGTCACCTGACAGATTACCTACAAAGGAGAACAATTCGTAGCTGACTTCTCAACAGTAGCCACAGAAGAAATAAGTCAGACGCATTCTACATTCAAAGTGCTGACAAAAATTAACTCACCCCAGAGTTCAAACTCCCCTAAAATACCACTCAGGAGGGCTCCAGTTACCTACTGCTGCATAACAAACCTCTCCAAAATGTAGTGGCTTAAAGCAACCACCACTGTATATTTGCTCACAGTTCTGTAATTTGGCAGGGCTGAGTGGGGACGGCTCATTTACGTTCTGTGTGGTGTTGGCTGGGATGGCTCATCTGGGACTGGAGGAAACAAGGTAGCTTCACTCACACGCGTGGTCCTCAGTGGAAAGGATGGGAATGGCAGGTGGCTTGTGGGCCTCTCTTGCCCTTGGTCATCTTTCATCCTCCAGGCCCCCTCTTCCTCTGTCCAGTGGGGCAACTGAACTTAGTTTCATGGTGGCTGGACCCAACTGGGTGAAAGTGGAATCAGTCAGGCTTCTTAAGACCTAAGGCTGAACCTGGCACAGGGTCACTTCCACATTCTACAGATCAAAGTAAGTCACGAGGCCAGCCCACATTTAAGGGAAGGGAAAATAAACTCCATCTCTACGGGAGGAGTGACATGTGCATCACAGGGATGGACAGAACTGTTGGTGGCCACCTTTGCTGACAATCCAACACAACAAGTGAAAGTGAAATAAAGACCATTTCAGATGAAAACTGAAAAGAGTTCACCATAACATCACTGGTGTTAGAGCTGCCAACACATCTATTTTAAGAGAAAGGAAATTGAACTCAGAAGGTGTGAGATGTGTGTGTGTGTGTGTGCGTGTGTGTTTCTGAATCACTTTGGTGTACACTTGAAACTAACACAACATTATAAATTAACTATACTTCAATTTTTTAAAAAAGCAATGAAGAGCAAACACACTGTAAACCTGTGGGTAAATGGATATAAGCACCAACTGAGGAAAACTGCAGCAGTGATGGCGATGAATTGGAGGTGTAGAAACTAAGGCAGACCCGCAATGCTAGATGGAATTATGGAAGGTGGAGGTAATCAGAGTTAAAGTATTCCAAAGGCCCTGCCTCCGTCAGGGGATAATCACATTTCTGATTAATTTTAGAGTTGGTGTGCATGTGAAAAGAAGGGGAGAGAAACCCTAAAGAATAGGAATGAAATCTATAATTTACAAGAAAACAAATGAATGAAGGAAGGAATGAATACAAGTAGAAAAAATAATAAAAGAGGCTCAGACTTCCCTGGTGGTCCAGTGCTTAAGACTCCGTGCTTCCACTGCAGGGGGCATGGGTTCAATCCCTGGTCCGGGAACTGAGATCCCACATGTCACGCAGCATGGCTAAATTAATTAATTAATTAATTAAAAGGTTCACTAAATTTGATAAATATAGGAAACAAGGGAAATATAGGAAACAAAAGAAAAAGTAAAAAGAAAAAACCATGAGGAAATTAAGGAGCACAGAATAAGATGGTAAAAATAGGTTCAAATAAGGATAACACTTAAACTTGTAAGTTAAAAGATACAGATTCTCAGATTAGATCTATGTACTAACATGGTGGAATCTCAGAAACATACTAGCACCAAAAAAAAAAAAAGCATCAAATTGCCAAATGATACAGTACAAATACCCCCCATATACAGTACATAAGATTTTAAAACACTCAGAGCAGTACAGGGGTTCCTGAAACAATTAAACATAGAATTACCATATGCACCATATGATCCAGCAATTCCACTTTTGTGTACATCCCCAAAAGAAACTGAAAGCACATACTTGAACGGATACTTACACACCCACGTTCACTGCAGCATCATTCACAAAAGCCAAAAGGTGGAAAGAACCCAAATGTCCATCAACGGATGAATGAATAAGGGAAACATGGCGTACATATGCAACGGAATATTATTCAGCCTTTAAAAGGAAAGAAATTCTGACAACAACATTGAGGAAATATGTTGTTAAATCAATTCAAGGAACCTTGAAGATACTATGCTAAGTGAGATAAGTCAGACACAAGAGGACAAATATTCTATGACTCTATTTACACAAAGAACCATAAATTCAGAGAGATAGAAAGTACAATGGTGGTTTCCAGGAGTTGTGGGGTAGGATGGACTAGGGAAGTTATTGACTAATGAGCACAGAGTTTCAGTTTTGGAAGATTAAACGTTTCTAGAGATTGGCAGTGGTGATGGTTACGCAACAAGGTGAATGTACTCAGTGCCCCTGAACAGTACAATAAAAAATGGTGAAAACGTTCAATGGGAAATTTTATGTTATGTGTGTTTTACCACAATAAAAAAGAGCATGCAAAGCGATACTACACGTAGTTTGTAGATATATACAGCAAAAGTATGAAGGCGCGCATGAGAGTGGGAAACTGCAAATTCAGGAGAGCAGCTACGCCTCTGAGGGTCAGGAATACAAGCGGGGACCTCTATGTTTCAGTACTAAAAACAAAATCCGAAGAAAATAGGACAAAGTCAGGTCGTAGGCATATGCACGCTTCTTACCGTTACACTCTAAGCTTTTCAACACGCTTTGAGTTTCCCGTAATCTGAAGGACTAGGTACCAGGAATGCCTGCTAAGGAGGAGTCGCGACGCAGCCCCACCCCCTCTTCGGAGACTCAACCCTAAGAATAGGCTCCTCCCTCCTCGTGTCTAGAGCAGCCTCCACTGATTTGCCAAGTGTGGATCAAACCTGGGACTTTCTTTTTTAATTGAAGTAGAGTTGATTTACAATGCTGTGCCAATCTCTGCTGTGTTGCAAAGTGACTTATAGACTTATAGACATTCTTTTTTAAATATTCTTTTCCATTATGGTTTATCCCAGGAGATTGGATATAGTTCCCCGTGCTATACAGTAGGACCTTGTTGTTTACCCATGCTAAATGTGATAATTTGCATCTACCAACCCCAAATTCCCAGTTCATCCCTCTCCCTCCCTCCCTCCCCCTTGGTAACCACAAGTCCGATCTCTACGTCTGTGAGTCTGTTTCTGTTTTGTAGATAGTTTCCTTTGTTCCATATTTTAGATTCCACATATAAGTGATATCATCTGGTATTTGTCTTTCTCTGACTTTCTTCACTTAGTATGATAATCTCTAGTTGCATGCATGTTGCTACAAATGGCATTATTTTGTTCTTTTTTATGGCTGAGTAGTATTCCATTGTGTATATATGTACCACATCTTCTTTATCCATTCATCTGTCGATGAACATTTAGCTTGTTTCCTTATTTTGCCTATTGTGAATAGTGCTGCTATGAATATAGGAGTGCACGTATCTTTTTGAATTATAGTTTTGTCTGGGATGCCCAGGAGTGGGTGGGATTGCTGGGTCATATGGTAATTCTATTTTTAGTTTTCTGAGGAACCTCCATACTGTCTTCCATAGTGGTTGCACCCACTTACATTGCCACCAACAGTGCAGGAGGGTTCCCCTTTCTCCACACCCTCTCCAGCATTTGTTATTTGTAGACTTTTTGACCGGCCATTCTGACTGGTGTGAAGTGATAACCTCATTGTAGTTTTGATTTGCATTTCTCTAATAATTAGTGATGTTGAGCATCTTTTCATGTGCCTACTGGCCATCTGTATGTCTTCTTTGGTAGAGCCTGGAACCTTCGACGTCAGAAGATCCTTCCAGGCCCATCCTCTCCAGGCTGACCAAACCACGTCCTTCTTGCAGAAAACCCCAGGAGTGGAGGGGCAGAGAGATGGTCTGAGGAATGGAGCTATTAACAAGCCATGCACCTGGACTGTGGGTGTTGCAGGCGGCCTTCTGTAGGGAATCTGGAAGCTTTCCAGTCCCGGGTCTCCACTGCCCCGTGCTGAGCTGCAGGCTGCTGTGGGTGGCTGGCTCTCAGCAGCCTCTCTCGCCCTGCTTCACTCCACCCAGACTGTGGCGAGGCCCCCAGGACAGTCCTCTTCTGTTGCCTGGAGGCCGGTCTTTGCTTGTCAGACCACCAGTTATTCTTGGAATAAGGCTCAGCTGGGCGTCTGCTACCCTCCCTCCAGCTGCAGATTTGTGTCATACAAGACACAAATCTCAGAGCAGGAGGGTCTGGAAGGACAGCCTCGTGGTGAGTGGCTGACAAGGAGGTCCTCCCAGGGAGGCCTGACGGTACCTTAACCAAGACCTCGGGGACGCTGTCATCCAAGTGGCGTGAGGCGGAGGGAACCGTCCTGCTCCAGCCCCTCAGCTGCTGGAATGGACTCAACCAGCGCGTCTCTACCCACTAACAAAGCAGCCGCTGCCCTTAGCTGACTCTCTGTGTACCTTGAAACACGCCACGTCTAATTCTTACAACAAGCCTCCAGGAGAGATAATAGCCCCAACTTCACAAGTGAGGACACTGGGGCTCAAAGTGATCGCCTGACTTGCCTGTACTCACGGGGACCGTGTACGACCGAGACTGCCCCCAGAGGCAGGCATGGACCCACGGGCCTGGGAGCTGAGCGGGGCTGCAAGTCACAGGCCCGCCGAGGCCCCACACGTATGAGCAGTACTGACTGAGGAAGGTGCGTGGGCCGCGACAGACAGTGGCAGGCAACTCAGGGCAGCATGTTAGAGGAGAGCATGCTCCTTGCCTGCCCTTTCATTTGTTTTTTTAACTTCTCACCACAATAGAAACTGCTGATCTGCAGGTGTGCGGCTATTCTAAGAGAATGAATGGCTCATGTTAGATTCCACGGACGGCACGGGGCCTGCCCCCCCCTGCCCTGCCCGTCGCAGGTGGCATCGTGCTCTGTCTCGTCAGGCTGCTGCGGCCGTCTGGCCTCCCCTCCTGTCCAAATGAGCCAAACCAAGCAGGCTGATGGACTCCGGAAACTTCAGATGATTTTATAATGAACTAGGGTGCAACACAGGAACGTCCATAAAATATGTATGACCGTTGAACAGATCATTGTAGAGCAAACACCTTGTAATGGATCATGAAATAGAACGTCACCAGCACCCCAGGAGCTGCAGATGTCACCTTCCATCTACAGTCACTCACCATCCTGGCTTCGCTGCCCGTGACGGTGCCAGGAGCTGTTGGCACAAGGGCTGATGAGTACTCTGGGGCTCTGGAGTTGGTTTCCAAAGCTGTGAGGAAGGTGGGCCAGGCACCTGATCCAGATAGATGGGTCGGTCTGCCTCTGACACCCAGAGCCGGACTGAGGTTAGGCCAGGATCACTGCAACATTGCTGGGACATTAGGACACTGTGCTGGGAATGAAGGAAAAGGTACTGACCAGAAGGCCTCAGAAGAAGGACCTGCCAGAGACTCCATTCACCCAAAAGGGACAGAAATCTGAACACCAGGGGCTTAAACAACTAAGGGGTTTTTCTCATAAAAGGGGAGCCCAGGGCTGTGTGACTCACGGTACCATCGAGGGGCCAGTCTCTCTTTCTGCTCTGCCATCTTAAGCCTGTGGTTTTCAGCCTTGGGTTCATTGCTTTGTGGTTGCAAGGTGGCTTCTGCAGATCCAAGCACTTCATCTGTGCTCAAGGCAAGAAGGAGGGGGAAGGGCAAAGGGCCAAGAGCAAAGCCGGCTGAGTCCTCTCCCTCCTAAGGAGTTTTCCCAGGAGCCTTTTCCAGTGGCTTTCACTTACAGGTGTCAGAACTGGGTCCCCAGCTAACCCTGACTGCAGGGGAGCCTGGGAAATCAATCTTTTAAAAAAGCTGGTCATGGGCTTCCCTGGTGGCGCAGTGGTTGAGAGTCCGCCTGCCGATGCAGGGGACGCGGGTTCGTGCCCCGGTCCGGGAAGATCCCACATGCCGCGGAGCAGCTGGGCCCGTGAGCCATGGCCGCTGAGCCTGCGCGTCTGGAGCCTGTGCTCCACAACGGGAGAGGCCACAACAGTGAGAGGCCCGTGTACTGCAAAATAAATAAATAAATAAATAAAAATTAAAAATAAAGAAGCTGGTCACATTGCTACCCTGAGAATAGACACTGAGAAGGAAACCAGTAGTTCTTCCTCAAAGAAATACTTTGGGTCAAGGCAAGGACACCCCTCCTCCTCCCACTCAGCCCCATCCCCGCCAGCTACCTTCTAAGGATGGGGGGTCCAGCAGGTCTTTTACCGAGGGTGTAAGTGCGGGCCAGAGCTGACTTACTGAGGACTAAGAGAAGGCTGGGCTGCCTCTCGGGGTCCCCCTCTCAGTCCTTCCCCCACACAGCTGATTTCACAGCTTCACCACGAAACCAAAGCTGAATAAATATTTTAAAGTATTATTGAATACTTTTCCCACCAGTGATACATCTGCTTGTAAATGTGCTAAGAAAGACTAGGCAGACAAGCTAAGTGGTGAGACTTGGGTGAGAACATCTAAGAAAGTCGGGGCACAGACACCCTGAGGCAGGGGGAGCTGTGTCCTTGTGGGCTGAGGCGCAATCCAGATCCAGAAAAAGAACGAACAGAGCATTATATTTATCGACCATCCATAGTTAGCCTGTAGAGTTTTCCCAAGCAAGACAATATGATTTTTCCTTTTTGATTCGTAAGAGATCTTTACATATTAAGGATCTCAATATGTACAGAGTATCTCACTGTAAAGGGCACCACGTGACTAGGAGTCAGCACCCAGGCTGAGGGCTCATTCAAGGGTGGGGCGCTGGACACTGTGGGGAGAAGGGGGCTCTGCAGTGGGGTCAGGTCTCCTCCTCCCCACTCCCCACGCATACACAGGCATCACTCCTAGATGTACATTCAGAATTTGGGACATTGAGACACTTAACAATTGGGATACTTCACGTAAAAATATGGATCTCTGCCTACGTTGAAAAGTTGGAAGAGCTAGCAAACAAGGACCCCACATTCCCTTACATCAGCCAGCTTCTGCAGCGGAGACCCCAGTTACACAAGAATGTGCTTCCCGGTCACCCCAGATCCCACCAAGCATCTTCCCCCTTGCATGGTTAGTTTCCTTATTCTCAACTACGTCCCACAATTGCGTCCTGGAATTTGAGTTTGCAACCCCTAACAGCCTGCAAAGCCTTCGATTGATATACAGATTACCTGGAATGGTAGGGGGAGCTGCCCAGGAGCCCACCGCCTCTAATGGCCTCCATCAGGGGCTCCTGGGACCCAGTTCTGATTGAAATCCTCTCTCATGGAGATTTACAAACATTGCTAACGCCATTAATTACAGGGTCTGGATGGGAGAAAGGGTGTGTGACTTGAGTTGAGGTCACCTGGGAGCCTGTGAATTTTGTTGATCCTGGGCTGTGGCCCTGGAACTCCTGGCCGGGCAGGGAGATGCCCAGTCTCCTGGGTGTGGTGGAAACCCATGTTCTCACGGGGAGAGGAAGCCACCACAGTGGGTGAGGTGAGAACAAGAGGTTGGGCATCCTGGGTGGGCAGACATGGCTACAGGTAGCTGCCGCAGGCTGGTGCCTGGCCCAGATGCATCCTCTACGCCCTTTCTGCAAAAACTGCTGTCATGTGCAGAAATGTGCAAAGTCTGAGAGTGGGTGCTCAGAAGTCTCCCCACCATGTGTGTGCAGGCAGCCCTCGAGTCTCAGCCCCAGGCCCAGCCATGTACATCTTTCAGGCAACTGAGGATTTTTAAAAAGAGGTGTTTTTGATCTCCAGGTGGCTGTGGTTTGAGCAGGGTGGCGGGAGGGGACTTGAGGCTCTCTTGTCTTGCTCCAGGCCTGGCCAGGGAGCTGGGCCTGCCTGGGAGGAAGGGACAGTGCTGTGGTGCGCAGGCTGGTGGCCAAGCTGCAAGGCAGCAAGTGCCACAGGGTCTGCCCTCCCGCTGCAGGCCCCTCCTCTCCTGCTGCCGGGACAGAGCTCCCCACATCTCCCCTCATAGCAGCACCCATCCCCAACCTCAGTGGTGTTCTCCCTGTTCCCTTGGCCCTCTGGGGTGTCTCCTGCCCCAGGGATGGCCCAAAACAGGGCCTGGACCAGTAGGAGAGGCAGGTGCATGACGGGGCACCCTGGCCGATATGACACAGCCCCCGGAGCACAGATTGGCACCCCTTTCCTGGGAACACAGGCCCCCATGCCCTCAGGATCACCATCTGAGAGGTGGGGCTACATCACTGGCACTCTTGGCAAGAGGACGAGAGGGGGCCTGGCACTGAGAGGCTCTAGGCCTGCCGTGACCAAGCAGGAGGCCGAGCCACGCTGGCTCAGCTGCCCTGGGGCCCACAGCACTGGACTACCCAGAGCTATCAGATCACTAACTGAGAGGTGGGACCCTCCTGCCCAGGGGAGTCCTGACACTCCCCATCAGAGCAAACACACAAGAGATTGAGAGGCTGGCCGGGCACACCCTCACCTGGGTCCCCTGTAAAGGATATATCAATGCAGGACGTAGCTCTTTCCCCTGGAGCTCACAGAGATGTTCCTGTTCTTAGTCCAAAAGTCCAACTCCAAGGCCAGGGTCTCAATGTTGTCCCCGGGGTGGAGCCAAGCACCACCTCCCCCCAGGCACCCTTCCCAAGCCCCGACCTGGGAGGTCTCAGGAACGAGGATGCAGGGCAGCACGGGGAGGGGTGCCCACTGTAGGAAGGTGGTTCTGCAGCATGCCCTTCAGCATCTGGGGCATCTCAGAGAGGAACAGACCCTCCATCAGCCAGTAGGAGTCCCTGGGAGAAGGATAGCTCAGGCATCACACCACCCCACGCAGGACGCCCCGCGGGCCCCGGGCTCCCCCCGCGCACACCCTGCTCCCTGCCCCGAAGCCCCCGGCCGCTCCCCAGTAGTAGAAGTCAACAAAGCGCCCACCGGGCACAACGAAGGGGTGTCTTGAGTAGATCAGAGAGAAATGCTCAGGGTGGCTGAGGACCTCTGGCCTCACCTGGAGTCAGGGGAGAGGGCACAGGGAGCCTGGGACCCATGTGGAGTGGGGGCTGGAGGAGGCTGGGAAGCTGGAGGCCCCGGCAGCCATGGGCTTTGGAGCCAGGCAGCCCGGGCTTGGGTTCTGGCTCTGGGGCTGCTCAGCCGTGTGGCCTTGGTCAAGGTCTGGGCCGTGGGGAGTCTGGTCTGCTGGGTCCCACATGCTGGCCTCTGGCATCCCAGCAAGAGCACGACGGTGTGCGGAGCTGGACCGCTCAGCCCAGTGCCTAGCTGGGGGGGGGGGGGGGCATTTCCTCCGTCTCCCAGTGCCCCCCGAATCTCGGCTGCCACTGTGAAGCCAGGCCCAGAGGATCAGGGCCCCCCAATTCTGGCCCAGGTGTGGATGAAATCCCAGTACCTTTTCCCAGTGAGGCGGATGTGGACGGACATGGCCAAGGGAGAGCACAGTAGGACCGGAGTGGGGCTTGCTGTGTCCACATCAGGTGTTTTCTCTGTCCATCCTCTCCCAGTTCTACACCCGTGAGGTGGCTTTAGTGGGAGAGAGTCAGCCCGTCAGGGATTTGGCGGGGAGGAGCGGAAGGGGCTCGGGTTTGCTCCCACTGGGTGAGGGGCTGATGAGGAAGTAGCCCAAGCTGGCACACGACCCTGGAGCACTGCCCTGTGCCAGTGGGTGCCAGGGCCCTGGGGTCAGGCTGGAGGACAGGTGCTGTGCAGCTGGGGGCAAAGTGCTGCCCTCTCTGAGCCTCAGACAAAGGAGAGAAAGTGCGTGATAGAGGGTGCTGAGCACAGCGCTGGGCCAGGATCAGCAGTAGCAATTATCATTCCTGAGCAGAGGCCTCACCAGAGGAGCTCAGGGACCAGGGAGTTCCGCAGGGGAGTGAACAGTCACCATGTGGTGTAAAGGGCAGGACGGGGCAGCCTGGGGGTGGAGGACAGGCTCGGTTTGCCTGGGGGAGGCTGGGGAGGGCAGAAGGTGAGGAGTTAGAAGTAGATGTTTCCGTCCTCCCCCTCAGTTCTTTCTAGAGAGTCCTGTAGGGCCCGAGTAGGGGTACTGGTTACTCCTAAACCCAGTGCTCCCTGGGAGAATGACTCCCAAGCTGTGAGATACTAAAATTTGCAGAAACCAAGCTAGGCTGCGCTGAAGGCTGGCCTGCAAGACAAGGAGGAAGGTGGCTGGTCAAGTATGGCCTTCAGCGTAAAAGATCTGGAAGTTTACCCCATTTACCACACTCCTCTCGGGGGCCGTGACCCGGGCAACGTGGACAAGGCTCTGAAATACCTGGAGGCGAGGGGGCAGCAGGGCGGGGTGCTACACTGGGGGCAGGGCCACCTGTCACTCCCTGACTCTGACCTGTGACCTCTGGCAAGTGGCAGCCACACCCCACTCCACCCAGGGCCTTAGCCTGAGGGTCCCACTTCTGCCACCAGGGGGCAGCTGTGAGCCAAGGAGAAAAGGCCCCCAAAGGGGACATCTGGCTTCAGGAGGGCCCAGCCTCTTGGCTCCCTGTCCAGCCCCCACCTACACTCATGGTAACATCTGGAACCTTCTAGGACACAGCCAGATCCTCACCTACCAGAAGACAGGCCAGCAGTGGGACTTCTCCAACGCCTGGGCCCCCTGCAGGACGTGCTCATCAGAGGTGAGGAGGCAGGGATGGGGCCTCTCCCAGGGCCTCAGCCCACGGAGGTAGAGGGTCCGCCTGCCTGGTTCTGGGGAGGTGTGAACAAATGAGGCAGAGGCCCTTCTCTGGCTCCTCTGCTCTCTCCGCCTCTCACTCAGCAAACACTTACACCTACCTCCACCTGTCAGGGGAATCGGCCCTCCTCTCTCCACACTCAGGCCTGGATGGGAGCAGGTTGGCCCCCGGCTCCAGGAGGGAGGTCTTAGCACCCGGGGCCTCTTTCCCTCCTTGAGGAGAATAAGGCTCAGACCTCTGCTCCCCCTGGGATGGGGGCTCTGGAGATTCAGGGTCCTACCTGGGGTGGGGTCTGGCCAAGGCTCTTTCCGCCAGACCCCAGGAAGTAGCTTTCCAGCTGGCCCAGAATTGCATCCGAACCAACTGTGACATCTACTCCAAAAAGTCAGCCACGTATGAGAAGGTGAGCTGCCCCTGAGCCCGGTCCCTCGAGGTCCTCCTCCCCACGGTGAGATGGAGGAATCTTCAGGCTGTGCAAAGCCCAAGCCCACACAGCTGGGGACAGTGGCGGCACCTGGTGGCCATTCTTGGGCACCGCAGGGGTCAGAGCTGCGGGCCAGAGCAGCTTCTCCCTAAGGGGCTCCTCCCATTTCTGGCTTCCCTAGAGGCCTGGCGTTGCCGGGCTGGGGTATGGCCTGACCTTATAGCCCGTCCTCTTGTCCCCAGTATGATGTCATCAACGGTGGACAACCAGGTGGTGGAGGGGAGTATGAAGTTCAGGTGAGTGGGCCACAGCCTCCAGGGAACTTCGGGGCTCTGCCGTCCCTGCAACTGACCATGACCTCCCCTCTCCGGACCTGTTTTTTCCATGGAGGTGGGTCCCAGGGAAGGGCCTGACTGGTGCTCCCTGGTACCCCTGGGGCTATGCAGGGCCAGAGCCTCTAGGTGGGGACCCATATACCCCATAAAAGGACTTGCGGGCCTTCCCCAGAGATCTTGCCCCACTGACCTTACCTCTCTCCAGGAGGGTTTGGCTGGACCAGTGGTGTGGTCCTGATGCTCCTGGACCGCTATGGTGACCGGCTGAGCTCGGGGACCCACACAGCTTTCCTGGAGCCCCACTGCCTTGCAGCTGCCCTTCTGCTTAGCCTCCTGCCTCAGGGACGGGCCTTCACTCCCTCATCTGGCTCCAGCTCCTGCCAATTAAACCTCCACATGAGTCCCTGCGTTCTCCTGCCTCTTGATCCTTTATCCCTGGAGAGCCCACCCCCCACCCCCAGGCCGGTCCTTGGTCATAGTGGAGTGGAGGCAGGGTAGGGACCTGGAGGTCACGGTTGGGCCCTGGTCCCTGGAACATCTAATAAGGTGGAAATGCTGCATTGTGGGGAGACCTAGCTTTCCTAACCCACGTATCCCAACCCCATGTCCCCCACCACCAGGCCCTCCCAAAGACATAGTCCAAATGCTTTATTGTTCTGCTGAGATGCTTACAAATACTGAAAAACATCAGCCTGGACACAGCAACCATGGCCCAGGGCTGGGAAGGGGGACAGGAAGGTGGGCTTAGTGTTAAGGCGGAAAGGGCTGAGCACAGACAGCTGGAGGCCTGGTCCTCTGCTCTCCATTTCATCCCCCTTCTGAGGCTGCAGGGAGGGCAACCAGACCTCAGGGCACCCCCTCTGCTGCTTCCTCTCCTGCTCAGGACTTCCATCAGGGAGAATCTGAACAACCCTCTGTCAGAAACTCAGCCCCTATAACAGAACCCCAAAGACAGCCTTCTAGCTTCTTCTCCCATCCAATGGCTCCTCCTCTGGTCTACAGTCCAGCTTCACCCCTTCTGGCTCTAGGCAAGGCACGAGTGGAAGGGGGAGGCTGGACAGGGGAGCCAGCAGGCTGTGTATCAGGGCCTGGAGACGCAGGCAGGGGCAGGGAGAAGGTGTTCAGTCCCTTCCCCCCCAGCAGGAGATGCCCAAGGGCCTGGGCTGGAGATGATGATGGCACATACCCTCAGACGGGCCCACCGCTGAAGCAGTGGGCTGAGCCACGGAAGCCACGGCAATTAGTATGTAACCATGGCGATGAAGCCATCACTGTGGCGACCATGGTGATGGGTCTGTAAAAAGGTGATAGAGCTGGGACCTCAAGGATGACACTTCCGGTCTCTGGCCCTTCAGCAAGTAATAAAAAATATAAACGCAGGACAACAATGGGGTTAGAGCGGGGTTTGAGAAGTACACCGCCTGAGCTGTTACCCCACTCTGAATGTGGCTCTGCTCAGCCCCCAAGGCCCCTGCAAAGGGGGCTGAGGCAAGAGGGGATCTTTGGCAGCTTCCTGGTACCATAGTTAGTCCTTTACAAAAGAGAACACAGGCTGGGGAGCACAGGTGCCAGGTCAGAGCGGACGGGGCCCCTCTGTGGCAGCTCCTCAGCCTGGCTGGGCCTGGGGCAGGACCCTGAAGGGTTATTGCAAGTTCTGGGCTCCCAGGAGGCAGCAAAGCCCCCTCCCCAACTTTTATCTCCTGGCTGGTTCTTTAGGGGGCTGGAGCTCAGAAACTCACAGGACGAGCTCCTTACAGAACATTACAAAGTCACTTCTTGTACAAACCCCAGTCATGCTCCGCCCTCCAGGGCCTCTGGGAGCACTTGTGTGAGGCCTGAGGCCCAGGCGTGACTGTCTCCAGGGGCGAGTGGAGCAGCAGGCAGTTGGGCCTGGGTCCTGGGCCGGCCATGAGGTCCACGAGGCCCATTCGGTCAGTTCATGAACTGGGTGTAGCCCTCCGCCCCGGTGACGATGACATCCATCCAGATGCGCATGGCCTCTGCGGATGGGGCCACCATGTAGTACAGCCGGTCGTGGGTCTTCACACAGAAGGTGAGGGCCGGGTTTGGGCTCTGCCGAGGGAGAGAGGAAGGTCTAAGCCAGGGCCCACCCCCAAAGGCCAGGAGCATCTTGCATCTGCCTCGCCGTCTGCCTTCCTCTCTCTGGCTCCAGGACGCCCTGGAGCTCGAGGCTGAGTCCTAAATAGGCCCAGAGCCCAATCCCCACCACCAGGTGGGCCCCAAGCTGAGACAGTCCCCTCCTCTCAGCTGGGCAGTCCTTGGACCCTGGCAGGGACAGACGCTGCCAGGCGGGGGCCCTGCTCCTTGGTACCCGCAGGCACAAAAGGGAAAGACTCAGTCTCAAAGGGCTGTTCCAGTGAGGACCAGAGTCTCTTCTCAGCAAAAGAGGAACAGACGGAAAAAGCTACAAGCGGGATGCTGGGCCCCAGGACCCCAGAAGGGCAGAAGATCAGGGATAGAGTGGGCATCTGAGGCTTGGCGGGAGGGAGGCTGACCTGCATGAAGGCAGATGGTCCCAGCCTCAAACGTCTCCTGTTTACCAATCCTCTTGACCAGATCTAGTCTCTGAGGGCCCCCTACCCCCCTTGTAGCCATCCCTTCTGCACTGGCCACCCCCACGGAGGGACACATCCTACCGTCATCTCAGGATTGGGAGGCAAGCAAGCGTACTCACGCCCACAGGGGCTTCCTGCTCTCTGCAACCCACCTGGCTCCCCCCCTCAGGCCTGGGGGAAGGGGGGGTACTTAGGGGAGAGTCAAGGGTCAGGGGTGAGAAGGGTACAGGAGGCATTAATATGCAGTAGTTCTGGTTACAGGCATATGGGGAGGGGTACCTCAGACACCATAGTGAAGCTGAGAAACCTCTTCTGGGGAAGGGAGAGGGAGAGAGGAAGAGAAAGTTTAGAAAGAGAACAAGAGATGGGTCCGAGCCTCTGAAGAGGGCAGGCGGGAGGCCTTTGCTCACAGAGCCCTGCTGGGCCCACCCCTTCCCCAGGGCTGTCCCTCCGCCCCTCACCTTGGCTGCACTGCGCAGGTGGTCATAGTACACCTCCTCGATGGCCTGGAAATAGATGACCCCTTTCAGCTTCGTCTCATGCTTGTCTGCAAAGGAATAAGGGCCAGGCTCGTGGACGTGGAGCGTCCTCACGTGGGAAATGAAGTGATTCCCAGGACTCCAAAACAGAGCCCAGCAGGGAGCCCGGAAGACATGGTCAGTGTTCAGCCTCACTCAGAATTATGGAGAATGCAAATTAGAACTCCACCGAGACATCACTTCTAACCTATCAGAACGGCAAAAATACACCCCAAATACACAGCACACTTTTGGTAAGTCTGTGGAGAAACAGGCGGTGTAATAAATCTGACAGGTGGGAACTGGTAAACCCTTAGGAATGGTTTGGCTGCGTCGACCAAAGTTAGAAAGGTGTTTGCCCCTCAAGCCAATTTCTACACTTCACGAAAATTTATCTTACACATGTACAAAATAACAAATTTACAAGCTTCACCACAGCAGTACCTATAGTCATGAAAGATTAGAAACAAGCCAGGTATCCATCAAGTGGAGATGGCTAAGCAAATTAGAGTGTGCTACATGATGGAATACATCCAGCTGTTTAACAGAACGACAGAGAAATATCTGATATAGATACAGATTCAGAAATAAATCTAAGGACTTCCCTGGTGGCACAGTGGTCCAGGAAGATCCCACATGCCACGAAGCAACTAAGCCCGTGAGCCACAACTACTGAGCCTGCACTCTAGGGCCCGTGTGCCACAACTACTGAGCCCACGTGCTGCAACTACTGAAACCCACGCAGCTGGAGCCCGTGCTTTGCAACGAGACAAGCCACCACAATAAGAAGCCCGCGCACCGCAACGAAGAGTAGTCCCTGCTCACCACAAGAGAAAGCCCACTCACAGCAACAAAGACCCAACGCAGCCAAAAAATAAATAAAAGTAAAAAAATTTAAGAAAAGAAAAAGTATCCGCCTGCCAATGCAAGGGACACGGGTTCGAGCCCTGGTCTCTGGTCCAGGAAGATCCCACATGCCGCGGAGCAACTAAGCCCATGCGCCACAACTACTGAGCCTGCGCGCCACAACTACTGAAGCCCACACGCCTACAGCCCGTGCTCCGCAACAAGAGAAGCCCGCGCACCGCAAGAAAGAGTAGCCTCCGCTCGATGCAACTAGAGCCGCGTGCAGCAACGAAGACCCAACGCAGCCAAAAATAATTAATTAAAAAAAAAGAAATCTATAAAATATTCCCAGATATCAATATCTAGATATAGATATATTTGAGATAGAAAGATCTCTAAGATACATTAGCAGGAAAACAAGGAATGTATTGGGTGCTACCTTTTGTGTAAGAAAAGGGGTAAGAATACATGTTTGCATTTGTTTATATTCCCCTAAAGATACTCCAGAAGGATACACAAGAGATTTAAAGGTGGTTACCTGTAGTGAGAGGGGGCGTAATGCTCAATTTAAACCTTTTTATGTGTCTTGAGTTTTGAACTATATGAATGCATTTATCTATTTAACTCCAACAGTAAAAAATGGAAGGAAGCATACAGCATCTGGAGGCAGGGGTGGCAGGAAGGAGGTGGGCAAACCCGCAGAGCAGATGACTGCTCGGGTGGCAGGGACAGGGCGCTGGCAGGAGAAAGCACAGGGCCCGGGCCATCCCGTCTTGGGGCAGACGCCGAGCAGGCACCTCAACTGACGTCCTGGGCACTGAGCCCAAGTCACAAAGGAAAGGCCACAAGATCGCTAAACTCAGACTGCGATGGCTGCCACCTTCCCCCACCCCCAGTGTTGTTTCAGGCCCAGGTATCAATCCCAGATCATTGCTACAGCCTCCTAATGTGCCCCTGCCCCGCCCCCTGCCCCTCAACTCACTGGCCCTGATGCCGAGGGGGGAGCTTCCGGAAGCAAATCGAATCCTGCTGCCTCACCGGACGTTGCTGCCTCCTTGGCTGGGCAGAGGTCCCTGACAGGCCGGTGCCAACGCGCCCCTCTGGCCTTGCCTCACATCCCTCCCCTGCACCAACCGCAAGTTCTCTCCGGCCAGACTGAGCTTCTCACGGTCCCCTAACAGTACGCTCTGCCGACACTGGAATGGTCTCCAGCCCACTCCCTTGGCAAACTCCTATGTCATCTTCAAGACCCATTGCAGTTGTCACCACTGGCGTGCACGGTTGTGCTCTCCCGTGCCCCTACAGCACGGATGGTCCTCTGTACAAATCTCACGGTGCTGAATCTGAACCCTCCTTTTATCTGTTCGTAGGTCTAGCTCTCCAACACTGACTGCTATGTCCTAGCACAAGGCAGGTGCTCAATCAATGTTGAAAAAATGAGCCCGAGGCACTGGGATCCAAAGAAGTCAGAGACCCTTCTCTTAGGAGCCCACAATTCGGGGGAAAGGAAAGCAGACACACAGCCGCTTATCAGCCGCTTATGTGTGACCTGGGCATGGTTAGGACTCCAAGAGAACGCCTACAGGTCACTGGCAGTCACGAGGGTTAAGTGAGAGAACACACTCCGACTGTTCGGCAGTGTCTGGCACAATACACGCGGCATCTGTCATGACATCATTACGCCCCAGGGCTGGTACCACACGGCAGAGGGACCCTGTATAACACAGGAGTTAACAGCGGAGGGCAGGAACCGCTCCCAGTGAGGAGGGACCAGGAAAGGCTTCACCAGAGGTGGCTTCTGATCCGGACCCTGTAGAATGGAGGGGTCTCATGGAGTAGGTGGGAGGAGGGTCCAGACAAGGGCAGGGAGGATGTCAGCTTCGAGGAGCAGGCCAGGCACACCCAGGGCCCTGATCCAGCCACAGGCCCGCCTCCACCCGCCACTTCCTCCTCGTAACAGGGACCCAGCCCCATCCTGGTCCCTGGGCCTGGCCTTCTCTCCAGCCCCTGTTCTCTCCCATCTCTTCCTTTACTGGAAATAGTGCCACATTCCTGCCTCTGCTTCCTTACCTCCCACCTACCCTTGATGGATCGCGTGCAATCTGGCTCCCACCCCGGTACGTGGTGGAAACCATTCTCTCGTCAAGATCCAACCCCTGAATCAAATGACCTTTGGGTCCACATTACTCTTGGCCTTTCTGCAGCCTCCATCATCGCTGGTGACACCCCCTGCCTGCACATGTCTGCTCCCTTCGCTGGCTTTCTTCTCCATTTCCGCCCTGCCCTCCCCTTTCCCTGTCTGATTGGGTCTCCTTTTGTTTCACAGACATTAAGGAACGTCACATGCGCCAAGCACCAGCACAGCACCTGGCATGTGGCTTCCTGCCTCCTGCCCCTTTCGCTTTGCTGGTGCCTCCTTCCTCACAAGGGTGGACCTGCCCCAGAGTGCAGCTCTGTTTCTCCCTCTTCTCTGCTCTAAAGTCTAATTGCCCAAGATCAGTCTTAGCTCTGCCTCTTAGCAGCTGAGAGACCTTGGGCAAGTTACTTAACCTCTCTGTGCCTGATTTTCCTCATCTGTAAAATGAGTGTAAAAACAGTGCTTCCCTCACAAGATCACTGTGAAGATTAAATGAGATGAGGCACGTAGAGTGCTTAGCACGGCATCTGGCTCATACAAGTGTTCAGTAAGTATGATCTGCTATCATTAGTATTATCGTTATTATTATCATTCCAACAGCTTCAACTTTCACTCTGTCTCTAACCCTGACCTTTCTCGTAACCCTAGATGCCCCAGGGGCACTTCAACCTCAATGTGCCTAAGATGGAGTTGTCCTCCCGGGCCTGTTCCTCTCAATCCTGACAAAGTCCCTTCCCAGCCTAGGTGGAAACATGGGGACACGCGTGTCTCTGCCTCCCCGTACCCAGGGCCCAGGTGGCCAGGGAGGGCTTCTTGGAAGGGATGGCACTTGGTTGGGGACCAGGTCAGGGGGGAAGCAGGGTGCTCCAGGCCTGAGCGACTCCAGCACCAAACCCTCCGGCCCTCTCCTTCCAGGCTCCCAGCAGGACCGCTCCTCCCGGCTTTGTGGTTGGGTGAGGCCGGGTGACTGGCTGAACAGACCCACTCGTGACTTGGGGACAGACCCCAGCTGGGGCATTTAACGCCAGTGCCAACCCAATCAGGCTTTTCTTTACCCTCTGCCGCTGCAGCCAGCAACGTTCTAGAAAGGCATGCTCTGAAGCAAAGAGAACGCTGACACAAAGCAGAGCCCCCGCCAACCCACGACGTACATGGACACGTACCAGGAGTAAGTAGGGAAACGCGGGTTTTGAGCCACTGGGATCTTAGGACAGTTCGCTTCCGCAGCGCAGCCTAGCCTATCCTGACCAGGATATGATACAGCATCCCACGCTCCACGTGGGAGCTGTCCAGAGGGAACTGCAGGGAGGGAAACTAAGCTGGAGGCTGGGTGCAGAGGGCGGAGGGAGCAGGATGGGCCAGGGGGCTGTCCTCAGGGCTGCCCTGAGCGTCCGGGCACTGCTCAGCTGCTTGTACTGGTGCCTTTGCAGGAACTTGCCCGAGGGGGAATCCACAGGACTCCATGCGCCCACAGCCTCTGGGGTCCCCTACAGCACTCCCATCCTTCTTTGCTCACTATCTGCCTCCCTGACAAAAGGCTCCAAGGGAGAGAGAGCTGTGGCCACCTTGCTTATCACCAGAGCCTAGAATAGTGCCTGTAACTTAGTAGATGCTCAGTAATACTGCTGAAAAAATGAATGCGTGAACAAATCAATGGAGGCGAACCAGGTATACTCTGTACATTTTCAGAGAGGGGAGGACAAGACCCAGCCCAAGCCCCTGGACCCCACTTGGAAGCTTCCAGAAGACCCGCTGTCCTGGGTGACAGAGCCCAGGGGTCCTGGCTCTGGGGCAGTCTTGGGGGAACTCACCCACATAATAGGAAAGGGTGCGCTTGAGTCGATCGAAGACAAACCAGCGCTTCTTCCATGATTTAATCTTGCCACCCATCTTGACCAAGTAGCCACGGCAGACCTGGTGGAAGGCAGGGGTGACGAAAGACCCAAATGTGCAGCCCCTAAACCTTTATTCCCTGAGCAGCAATGTCAGTGCCATCGCCTGTGCCTGTATTTGTCGGGGGGCTGTCCCCAACATCTCTTCAGGCCAGCACACCTGGTCCTGGGACAGAGACCGCTGGTGTTAGGGCAGGAACTAGGGCCACTCTTCCGAGGATCCAGGAGGTGCCTCTGAACACGGGGTCCCCGCCACGACAACCCCCCCCGCCGTGCCCCGGGGCCACGCGGGCCTGTACCTTGCTGCTGAGCACGACATGCAGGCAGGTATCCACACCGTGGCCTGAGGACTCAATGTGGGTCTTCAGGTCAAAGTCCTCCTTCCGGATTGGCAGGTAGCGGGTCAAGGGTCGTGCCTGGGAGCAGAGGGTAGGATCAGTAGGGGCCCCTCTCTTCCCCTGTCATCCCCTTGCCCGGGCCCCTTGGCTTCAGTCCCGAACCCCCAAAAGCCTGCCGTCACTCCCTCCCCACCCTCCTGGCTGTCACTCTGGTTTCACGGGGCTTTGGCCAAATCAGGGACCTGGCATGCCTGTGCTGACTCCACCCAGGTCTGGGCAAACTGCTGAACGGCTCTACGCCTCAGTTTCCCAGACACAGCTGTCCTTGTCCTGTCTCTGCCCCTCCTCTCCCTCCTGGGCTGAATGGAACAAAGCAAAGGACGAGACGTGAACATGCTCTTGCAAGAAAAGCCCAATAAGAAGCCTGGCCTTGGGGGCTTCCCCGGTGGCGCAGTGGTTGAGAGTCCGCCTGCCTATGCAGGGGACACGGGTTCGTGCCCCGGTCCGGGAAGATCCCACATGCCGCGGAGCGGCTGGGCCCATGAGCCGTGGCCGCTGAGCCTGCGCATCCGGAGCCTGTGCTCCACAACGGGAGAGGCCACAGCAGTGAGAGGCCCGCAGACCGCAAAAAAAAAAAAGAAGCCTGGTCTCTAACTTCCTGTGGGGCCTTGTTTGGGTCACAGTCCCTCTCTGGGCCTCCGTCTCCTTATATGTAAACAAGGGCTTTGAACTAGAGAATCTCTAAGGTCTGTTCCACCTCAAAATTTCTGATACTTAACTAGAATTCTCAGTCAACTGGAATTTTTTTCTTCTCTTTATTTCGACGAAGAATGTTAGAATGACATGAAAAGGAAACATTACAAATTATTTAAAGAAGAAACAGGGACTTCCCTGGTGGCGCAGTGGTTAGGAATCTGCCTGCCAATGCGGGGAGACACGGGTTTGAGCCCTGGCCCGGGAGGATCCCACATGCTGCGGAGCAGCTAAGCCCCTGCGCCACAACTGCTGAGCAACCCCCGCTCGCCACAACTAGAGAAAGCCCGCACACAGCAATGAAGACCCAATGCAGCCAAAAATAAATAAATAAAAATAAATTTATTAAAAAAAAAAGAAGAAACAAAATGCTCAACTTCCCAGAGGTGCCCCAAAGATGAGCTGACGCCATCCACCTCCTCAAAGCTGGTGGCCCCTGCAGCCATTCCTGAGCCCCAGCGCAGGGGGCTAGAGAAGAGAGTCCCAAAGAGACCACTGACAGAGACAGGAAAGGGGAACTAGGCATTTAGCAAAAGATTCCAAGCACAGAGATAAAACTCACACACAGAGTTTCTTAATTATTTCTGAATTCCCGAGCCAACCTACCCCTTAGAATTCATGTTGCAGCAACATTAGGAAATCATGGAGCTATGATCACCAGTCACTGCTGGGTAGGACTTCCACGCTGGGGAGGCCTATGGAAACCCCCAGAGGAAGGGACAACCTGTCTGAATCTCACATGTTCTCCCAGGGGCCCAGGGTCTGGGACCAGACACACGAGTCGATTTCCCTGCCCAACCTAATTTCTCCCTCTCCCTTCAACTGCTCTGCTCAAGTCTCCTGTATAAGGAAAAAGCCCAGGCTTGGCTTTTGTGTAAGGATGGATTCTTGTCCCAAGGAGAAACTAGTACATTCTCTTTTGGAGATGTAAACCGAAAGTCAGAGTGAGGCCAGTTGCTGGTGGTGGGGCCTAGAGCCAAAAGGTCTGGTGGAGTGAGGCTAGGACAGCCACAAAGCACCAGAAGCAGGAGGGCATCAGGGACCGGGAAGGAGGTGCAGTGCAGACTCACGAGGCAGAGGTGAGGCCCCTGCGAGAGGCCAAGGGTAGCCACCCTGATTCTGACTCAGCTCCCATCACTGGAAGGCCTGTCCAGACCCTCTTCTCTAAAAGGTGGCCTGCCGCATCCCCACAACCCAATCAACAGACACACACACACACACACGCAACACACGCGCACACACACACACAGAGACAGACACAGACACAGAGCGGGTCCCTGTTCCTTGGGGCCAAACAAGTCCCAGGTAGAATTCTGCTTGTGCAATCCTTTCTGGAGAGAACAGGCTCTACAGCCCAGCAGGGGTAGTACCCTGGGATATCCCGACCCCTCGTCAGCCCTACCCTTAAGCCCACCGCCCACTCACCTGCGAGAACTGCTTCTCCCGCATCTTGACCTCCTTCTCCACGAGCTGATGCCTCCGGGCACTCTCGCCCTGCAGCCTCCGTTCCACCTGCTCCCGCCGCCTCCGCTCCTCCTCCAGGGCCTGCCGCCTCAGCTCCATCTCCCGCTCCTGCCCCCAAAGCCAGGGCTCAGTGCCCACCACTGCCCTCTTCCCTGCCACCCCTCCTAAGGCCGGGGCAGAGCCACAGGAGGCACCCACCTCAGAGGGCAGCCTGGCATGAGGGGCCATCATCCCCCAAGCCCACCCTCTCTAAGGACCTGGCTGACAAGGGTAAATGCCTTAAAGTGAGACCAACCTGGCTTCAAATCCTGGCTCTACCACCACTATGAGCTCTGGACCCTGACAAACTCCCTAAGCCTCAGTTGCCTCATCTGTAAAATGGGGCCAAGAGTGCCTACTCCTGGGATTGTAGCGAAAATTAAATGAGATCATGTGAGTAAATGCCCATCACTAACTCTGGCAGGAAGGAAGCACTCAATAAAAAAATGGGGCTTTTATAATTTTATCTGAATTCCTAGGACATGGATTGTCTAAACAACCTAATCGATAAGTGAAGGCCCTCTGAAACTCCAAATGAGAAACATTTATGGTTGAACTTCAGATTTTATGGGAAAAAAATGAACTTATGAAAGCCATTATCAAAAGATTTTCAATCATTAAAACAAATCATTAAATACACAGCATGTGGGTGATGTTTTGTATGTCTTCATCAATGATAACAACCTTCATATTAACTCCCATCTGTCATTTCTTCCCAGCTCAAAACTTAGCAGAACCTCCTTTTTCTCCATTTGTCAAGAGATGTTTGTAAATCTGCCCTCCTCTGAAGTAAATAAGACTAAGAGGCCTTCTTTTCTGGTTGATCTCCTGCTCCCCGGGTTCCACTCTTAACTCCAGACATGCAGAATGCCCGGATGATAGAGACAGATGAGCTTCTGCAGATTCTCTATTTCACCTCCTCCCCAGGCACAGTTTCCTCAGCCTGGCTGTGCCCACAATGAACCCCTGGCCCCTCTGCTGTGTCCCAGGCCCATCAGTAGGCAACGTGAGGCCCCCGCAGCCAACACCTCTGCTCTGGCTTGGACATCTGCCTTCTCTCTGTCCCCATCCTTCAACCCCAGGTCCTAGCCATTCCCAAGAGGAGTGACCTGGCACGCAGGTAGACAGGAATCAAAATTTCTGTGGTGGCCAAACGTCCAAAGAGGTGAACACACAAAGACTGGAAGCTCCCATACGGGAAATTCACCGTTGGACACTGGGTGCTGCGTCCCCTTTTCCTAAGAGCTGTGAAACTGGTCATCTCGCCAAGCCTCCGCGTCCCCCACTTGAGGAACACAGGCTTTGAAAAACACTCTTCCTCAAGGGACTGCTGCGAGGACAACGTGGGGTGAAGGGGCCTGGGGAGGAGCGGAGGCCCTTGGCGGGCAGAGGGCAGCCCCGGGGCCCCGCACCTCCTCCCGCCTCCCATGGCCCAGATCTGCCTCACCCTCGACTCCATGAGCCGGCTCTTCTCCGCATGGGCTTCTTTCAGCATCTTCTCCATTTCTTCCGTCTTCCCCACATCCAGGCCGCTGGCACTGGGGAGGCAAGGGGAGGAGGCACACGGTGGAGGCGGCGGCCCTGGTGTGGGCAGGACCGGCGGCGGGCCGTCGGGTGGCGGCCGGGGCCGGGTACCTGGACATGGTGTCGGGGAGCAGGCCGAGTTGCCCCCCGTAGAGATGCTGGTCTCCATGCTGTCTGAGCTCTCCAGGCTCAGCGTGTCGTAGGCGTGCTCGCCCTCCTCCCCTCGCTCCCTGGACGCAGGCAGGTGGTGCAGGATGGAGTGATGCAGGAGCTGCGGGAAGCCCGAGGGCCCGGCCGGGGAAGGGCGCGGCCCCGTGCAGGGCGTCCCACTGGCACTGCGCCTCGGCCGCCGCCTTCTGCTTCAGCTCAGCCAACCGCCGCCGCTGCTCCTCAATCACCTGCTGCCCTGCAGGAGCGACAGGCAGGAGTCACGGTGGGCACCCCACCTCCCCAGGGAGGACGCCGGCCGCATCACAGACGGAGGGAGGAAGCGAGCAGGGAGAAGGTAACACGGGGCAGCCCCCTTGCCCCCCACCAGCTTCCCTGAAGCCCCCGCAGCTCCAGGTCCGGCTGCCCTGGCAACGCTTCGTCACCTGCACAACTGGCCACAGCCATGCAGCCTGACTTCAGCGCTCCCACTGTGTCCTGAGCCCACACGCGGCACCGAACCTGCCCGGGTGGGGCCCCGGCAGCACGACGGCCAGGTGGCTCCAGCTCACAACCATGGCCTGAATAGGTGGGCAGGGCACATGCACCCACCCTGCTGCTGGGGAAGGGTGAAGGAAGAGGTGCTGGGAGCCCCATGAGCACCCACAATCAATGCAGACCCCGCGGCGATGCAGAAGCAGGAGTGCCAGCGGCAGGAAAGGAGGGAAGGGGGAGACGAGGCGGAGCACAGCTGAGGCAGGAGGAGAGCTCAGCTGGCGGGGTGAGGCCAGCCCAACACCCCAAACCCAACTCAGCCTGGGAGTCTGCCTGCGGGCAGTGGGGGCCTGGGCAGAATACATCATGCGGATGCCCGGGCAGGGGCTGCCTGGCCAAAGCAATGCCCTCAATGACCAACGCTCTACCTGCTGGGTCGTCAGTTGGGAGGGGCTCGGCAGGAAGCGACTCGACTGGTAGGGGGGCCCCGGGTAGACACAGAGGGGATGAGAGGGGAGAAAGGCAAGGACTTGGACTTTCAACACAAACAAAACGCACACGAGCAACCAGGACTCCTGGGTCCCTAGAGACAATATCTTAGGGAAGCGTTTGTGGAGGTCATCAAGTCCAACCCCCTGCCTCCAGACAGGATAACGTCTATCTCTACTCAGGTCAACAAGCATTTCCCTTATTTGCTGTGGTCTCTAGGAAAGATCTCATAGCCACCACCACCCCACCTCCCACCCCCCCCACCCCCACCCCCACCCCACCCTGCCGACCCTTAGTCCCCTGCCCTTAGTCTTTTGATAAATAGCCAGGAATCTCTTCTTTAGGTATCTAAATCCAAATCCTTTTTGCTCTTGCCTAGATCCCATTAAAGGAAAAAACATCCTGGGAAAGGCGTGGGCATGGATGAGGTAGGGTGGGGAGCACGTGGCAGATGTCCAGGGCCCCCAGGAGAGCAGGTGGGCTGGCGCTGCAGCCACTCACCCTTCTGCTGGAGGGCCAGCTGGCGCTTGGTCTCAATGTCCTGCAGAGTGGCTGCCAGGCTGCGAGGAAGGCTGCTTGTGCCATTCTGGGCGAGTAGAGTGCTCTGCGGAGGGAAACGGAGCATTGGGACCCAGGCTCACAAGGCACCTCCCCCACCCTCAAGGCCCTCATGGAAGGCTGTGACCTCTCTCCAGTGTGGCTGTCTCCATCCCCCACCATCACCACCCTGCCCACGCACACAGCCCTCCCACTGTCCCTCAGACCTTTGGGGAGGGGCTACGGCCCAAGGTAGCCACGCTGAGCTGGGAGGAGGAAGAGGAAGAGCCAGAGGAAGAGGGGAGGGGGCCGCTGCGGGTCCGGGGCAAGGGGCTAGTGGCCTCACCATCCATCTTGGAGCGGTAAACCTGGAGGGAAGAGACACGGTCTGGTATCCCCAGCTCCCCATCCCCATGGCATCTAGGCTGGCTGTGACCCAAGGTACTGCCCCAGCACCCGAGGCCTCTGTCTCTAGCTGACAACAGCACTGAGCCTCCTGGGCCAGCCCAATGGACAGATGTTATTGGCAGCTGCCAAGCCTCCTTTCCAGGCTGCTCCTCCTTGGGCCAATCCCTGGTCCAACCCTGCATCTTAGAAAGGACCTTGTAAATCAACCCATGTGAGGAGTTAACACCAATGGGCAGAGCTGTACAGGAGACTGACTGGAGGCCGGGGCTCCCTCTGGTCCCAGCTCTGCTGCTAAGGGGCTGTGACCTTGGGCCACGCACCTCCCCACTCTGGGCCTTGGCTTCCTTATCTGCAAAAGGAGGGGGTAGGGCTAGACTAAATAATCGCCAAGCTCCCTCACAGCACTAATGTTTGGTGAATATGGTCTTTGGAGTCAAGAACCCTGGCCTTCAGTGTAGCCTCTGCTACTTCCTAGTTGTGTGACCTCGGAGAGATTACTTATCTTCTCCGGGGGGGGGGCCCCAGTGTTTGATCTGTAAAACGAGAGTTATCGTTATCTGCCTCAAAGGCCTGTGGTAGTGATTAAATGAATCAAAACATATAAAAATCTCAAACCAGCTGGGCACAAAATAGAAATGTCACACAAACTACTCCCAAAGGAAACACGGAATTTTAGAGCTGAGATCACTGTCTTAGAGATGCAATGACTTCACTCAAAGAATGAATCTTGAATGGGGCGTTGGGGGATAGGGGGGTTCAGGCCCTCCAGCCGGTCAGTGGAGCAACACTTGGGGCAGAAGGCTGCCCGAATACTCTTCCCCCACCCCGAGGGCAGCAGCTTGCCGCAGGCTGGAGCACGGCCATGCCCCCAATGGCAACTAGGAGGAGTCCTTGGGCATGTCCTCAGGGCTATCACTTCAGAGCCTTTGTCCCATCCTGTCCTGCCTCCAAGTGTCACCCCTGGGGAGACCAGGAGAACAAAATACTGGCAACTCTCCTAGGACACACAAGTTCCAGAGACAACAGGCTCAAGAGTGCATCAGGACAAGACCGAGTGAGAAGCTCTGGGGGTGAGGGCCACCGAGGACAGCATGAGGCACCGCCGCTCCCGAGCCTCCTTGCATTGGACAGCCAAGCGCGGTCGAGCCTCGGACTCAGGAGGCTGGCCCTCCACACCCGGAGTGCCAGGATGGCTGCCCGAGAGGAGACCCTCACTCCCCTCTCAGGGTCCAGAGGCCCCTGTTGCCCCGGCTGGATTAACCCCCCACCACCTAAGGCAGCACTGTGGGTTGGTGGATCGGCAAGGAGGGGTTACCTGCAGCTGACGGGAAGCTTTGGCGGGCAGAGGCGGGGGGGAGGAACGTGGGGAGGCTGCAGCGGGGCCGGTCCCCAGCCCGGCCATCAGCTCCTGGTACCACTGCTCTAAGTCTACAGCGGGGAGCAGCAGCTTCTCCATCTGGAGGGGGCACGGGGAGGACGACAGGGGACAGGAGGGGAAGGATGGAGAGGAAAGGTCAAGGAGTGAGGGGAAAGGAAAGGAAAGGGGAGGAAAAAGGAAGAAAAGGGCAAAGAAAGGAGAAGGTTGGAGGAAGGGTAAAGGAAGACCATTATCAGGGAAACAGACAGGAAGGGAAAACAGGAACGAAGGAAGGGAGAAAGGAGAGTGTAAAGAGAAGAAACACAGTGAGAAAAACAGTTGCCGCAAACGTGCTAAGGGCAAAGAGAAACAGGGCACAACTCCCAGACCACAGACACGTGCTGCGCCAACCACGATGCCGGCCAGCCGGAGCACCGCCCCCCCGGCAGGCAGCGCTCCCCCCCGGGGGCCGGCTGAGGGCTGAGACGCCACTGCGCACGGGCAAAGCACACACAGACAGAGCCACGCCACTAGTGGGCTGCGGGTGGCAGGAACACACAGACCACCAACCTGGGCTGAAGGCGGGATAGAAGCGAAGGAGGAGGAAGAGGGCAGCGCGGGAAGAAGGCAGGTGGTGGGAACCAGGTCCTGGGAGGCAGGGGCCCAGGGAGGCAGGCCTGGCGCAGGTGCTGCGGGCACAGGCGAGGTGCCCCACATGGCCTTTAGCTGCTCAAGCGTCAGGTACTTGGGGGAAGGCCAGACACAGGAGGGAATACAAGAGGTTAATGGGACGGGAACCCAAGAGATGGCCCTGCCCACGGGCAAGGGGAGGGTAAGAGGAGGACACACAGAGCAGAGTAGGCTTGTAGAGCCCAGGAAAGCCAGGGTCCTCTCCGCAGGATGCCCTCACGCTAGAGCAGAAGGCTTTCCCTCCTTGAGCCATCAGGAGCTGAAGGAAGATCCCGAAGCCCCAGGCAAGAGAGGGAACCACTCCCAAGCCCCCTGACGCCAGCTGCCCTTCTCCCTCACTGCTGAAGACAGACCCTGCTGCCCCCCCAACCCAGGCCTGAGGGGCAATCGAGGGCATCCATGAGGAGGCCCTTGGGCATAGGTGGGCTCACTCGGTGGCTGGTACCTCACTGTCAGGCAGGGGCTGGGCGAGCGCACTGGGGGAGGTGGCAGAAGCATAGGGGTCCAAGCAGGAGCACAGCTGGAGAACCTCTGCCAGGCTCACATACTCCTAGGGTGCCCGGTGGGAGGGGGAAGGGTGGGCAGAGAACAGGTTAACAGGATTCAACCAGGTACCTGACATCCACACTCCATGCCAAAGGGCCATCACTCCATTCAATACAAAATCCACAGCAGGGGTACGTGGGGAGCTCGGCTGCCCACTGTGGCCTCAGCTGGCTGCTGGGCAGTGGGGTGGGGGGCAGAAAAGGGCCGGCAGAACTGACTGTCTGAAGGCTCTTCTCAACCTTCACTCTTTTTTTTTTTTTTTTTTTTTTTGCGGTACGCGGGCCTCTCACTGCTGTGGCCTCTCCCGTTACGGAGCACAGGCTCCGGATCAACCTTCACTCTTGAGGCTGCCTTGGCATCCGGGCCCTGCCACGGGCAGACCCTGAAAGCCCATTCCTGGGTTTGCCCTGGGCTAGGGGCAGGTGAAGGAGCCCGAGGAAGGTCTTCCAAGAGTCCACCAGGGACCAGGACCCACCTCCCAGAGAGCCTTTCTGTCTCCAACACCTTGGGCCTCCCCAATGAGGCACACACATGTATCACCGAGCGCCAGTCACAGCATTCCCATGGGTCCCCTCACACCCCATCTGCTGGAGCAGGAGCTGGAAGGAACAGGAACTGGAGGCACCACTAGGGCCTGAGCAACACAGGCCCTGAGAAAGAAGCCTTAGCAGGGAGTAGCTAAAAGCCCAGATAGAAAAACCAGCCCACTGCCCGAAGGTTAGGACTTGGCAAGATGCTCACACACCAGATTGTGGGTTGGGAAGACAGGGACTGTTGTATTCTCTGAGCAAATCCTTAGAATTCTGAGCTTATCTAGGTGCTGGGGACATGGTAGGCATCCAAAATGCATGCAGAATCAAAGTACAGGATCCTAAGCCTGCCCTATCCAGGGGAGCCCACCCTGACCTAGCTCCAGAGGGGGACCGTCCTCCAGGGGTCACAGAAAAGGAAAATGAGCTAGCAGGTCCAGTGTGTTGTGAGGACGGATGGATGACATGCAGAATATATGCAAATTTATATGCAAATTGATGCTCTGATTTTGCATGGACTGCCCAGGCACCTATGGAACAAACTGGCCAGACAAAGGATTACTGCCACGCACCCTTCAGCTGGGCCATTGGGAGGAGCTGAGCACAGCTCAGCAAGCAGGCAGACAGGCAGTGAGTACAGCAGAGCAGGCAGTTAGCTGTGATTACCTCTTGTGCTTTGGGGCAGAGCTGAGTGGAAGCAGGTGGGGTTACGGGACCAGAGGAGGCCCCAGCCTGAGAAGACCCTGGGAAGGGACCCAGAGCTGCCATCCCCAGCCCCACCTCTGAGGACTCAGAGATGAGCAGTTCAGCCTACAGAGAGGGTACGTGTGAGGGGCCTCACCCCTCACACTCAGCCCAGCCACCCCACCCCAGGCCCAAACTGTTTGCACAATGAGGCAGGAAACTTGGCACGTCCTGGTTGGACCTCACACACCAGGCATGCAGAGACTCAGGAAAGAACGAGCCCCAATGCCCACTTCTGAGCCTGTAGCCTAGTTGCAGACAGAAGCCCAGGGAGCTCCAAGATCAGGACCCCTAGATCCTTATGCTGCCCCTTGAGCTGAGTCCACCCAGCCCTAGCCCTTACCAAACCTCTGAGCTGCCATCCTCCCCACCCATGCCTCCTGAATCCCCCAGATGTATTCAGTCACCCGAAATGGTAAGATCGGTGGGCTCCTGGGGCCCAGAAAGGCAGCTGAAAAGAAGCAGCCGGTAGCCATAGAGGATCCAATCCCAGACCTCAGAGCCATCCCTACTCAAATTACTCCGGTTCAGGAAAATGCCCCCATATTCAACCTCAGCCGTTGGGGTGAAGGCCCCATGTGTTGCTCCAGAGCCTCCCAGGAGACCCCTTGGGCCTGAGGCTGGGGCCCAAACCAACCATGTTACCTCTTTGAGGGTCGACGTGGTCTTCGGGAAAGCCCTGCCCCCTGTGAGAGAGTGGTATCTTCTTTCCAACATAGCCAGTTTCTCCTTCTCCTGCAAGCCCAAAGCGGCAGAATCAGAAAGGAGTGAGAGTGGGGCGAGGGGCCCCAAGTAAAGGGGGATCCCACCTGGCTGGCCAGTGTCCACTGCAGCCCTTCTGCACTCACCTCCCACTCCCCCAGCCCCTCGCCAGCCCTCATCCCCCACCCACCCTGACTGGGGCTACCTTCTGCAGCAGCTGCAGGGAGGCACTCTTATCCCGGGCTAGGCGTTCTGACTCTTGCACAGCCTGGGACCGGATCTGCCCAGCCTGGCTGTCCAGGACCGCCAGGCGCTCCTGGAGGAGATGGGGGTAGTGGGTCAGACCCTGGAGAGACAGCCGTCTCTGCTGCCCAGAGACCCTGGGCTTGGGTGAAGGGAATCAACTAGCCCTTCTGTTCGGCCTCGTCTCACCCAAGGAAAACGCAGGCTGCTGTGGTCGGCTCCCTCACCCCTCCCACGACCAGTGACCCCATGCCACCAGGCACACCAGCCAGAACTCAAGTTCCCAAATCTCTCTCCCCGCCCGCCCCAGTCAACGTGTCTGGAATCCCAGAGATGCTGCAACGTTCTCCACCTGCCCCCGTGCTTCCACCCCACTGCCACCACCCCAACCCAGGCCCTCTGTTTCCCGGCCTGGACTTCTTCACCAGCCTCCTGCTTCCACTCTCTCAACTTTCTGATCCATCCCTACACTGCCACAGATAGCTTCCTAAAATGGACTTTGAGGATTGTTTTCGTTTGCTTGCTTGTTTGAATTTTCTAATCTTTTTAGAGTGTATATTACTTGAATAATTTTTTTTTTAATCCACGAGTAAGGGTCATCAGTCCTCTTCTCAGCAACTCCTCATTACTCACAGGATAAAGCAAAAATCCCTCAGCCGGCACTCAAGGGCTCCTGGAACTGGGCCTCCACTTTCCACCCTCCCTCCTACCCTGAGTCCTCGGCGGGCGTGCACTCAGCTCGGCCCTATTGTAATGTCAGCGGTGCAGGTGTACACTCCCAGGCCTTTCTTATACGGTTCTCTTTGCCAGGAATGCTGCCCTGTCTTCTCCACCCATCAAGAGCTTATTTATTCTCCAAGACCAGACCCAATGCTATCTCCTCTCCAACATCTTCCTTGATCACCACTCAATTCCTTTGCTCCTTGCTCTGTGCTCAAATTATTCCATATCACCATTTGCCTGGTATTGCTGTTACTTGTGAATATATGTCTCCATCACCACCACCCCGCCCAAGCTGTCCGATCCAAGGGCCGGGCCAGTTTCTTTTTTGTCTCCATATCCCCAGTAGGGCTTAGCGCAATGCCTGGCTCAACAATCATGTGCTAAAAGGAAATGGAAAGATAATAAGTGAGAGAGAAGGAGAGGGGCTTGGGAAAATGGGCTGGGTTTATCCAAGGAGGGCTTCCTGAAAGAGGAGGCCTTAAACTATCACCATTAAGCGCAAGACATAGGAGAGAAGGGAGGGAAGAAGGGAGCTGTACTAAATCTGGGGTCAGCCCAAGCAGACTGAAGCAGACCGGGTGGTAATCCTCACAACAAGATCTGCAATTTACTGAGAACCTGTCAGGACCCAAGAACTCTGCTAAAGGCTTTGCACGTGTTACCTCACTTAACTCTCTTACGAGGCAGATGCCTTTATGCCCATTTCACTGATAGGCAGATGCATTTGTAAGGCAGAGCAGCTCAGGGAGAGAAGCAAGGGATCTGGACTCAGGGGGAAGTCCAGTGGCTCCCCACTTACCACCAAACTCAGGCTAGCCATCTAGCCCCTCTTTTTGACACCCCTCCCCGATCTCACTCCAGCCTGGCAAAGTGCACATGCATGCATATGTGTGCACGAACACTCAACTCTCAGCAACAGGTGTGTGGGCCGCCTGGCTCCTCCCCCTTCTCCTCACCCACACCTTCCTAACCCTGGCTTAACACAAGCCTCCTCCCAACTTTACATCCCTGCCCCAATACCCTGTCCTGGTCTGGCTGAGACCAGGAGGAGACATCAGAGCATCTGGAGCTCCAGAACCAGCCAGGATGCGATACCAAATCCCCTTTTTTTTTACGGCTCAGCTGAGCCAGGGCTGGGCCAAGGCTGGAACCCAGGTGATGCCTTTCTAGTACCCCTGGCAGGCTCTAATATCCAGATCTCTGGTCTTTGTATGTGTCCCAGCACTTCCATCAGAGAGCTCTACAAGGGCAGGAGCAAGTCTCCTCTTCAGCCCCCTCCTCCATCTCCGTTTCTCCCTTCCCTGCCCAGCCAGGGCCCAGCTCTGAATGTGAGCCCAATCCACTTTCCACTGGAGGACTGGGGGGAGTCAGAGCTTAATAACAATAGTTATTGTTCACTGAGTGCTTACTATGGTCACGTCCTATGCTGTCTTCACACACATCATCTCCTTTATCGCTCACAACAGCCTGTTATTGTTCTTGTTTTACAGATGAGGAAACCGAGGCTCAGCAAGGTGAAGTCAAGCCGGCACTGCGGGCCTCGCGGCAGGGATGGGGGCCGGGGGGGGGGGCGCACCTTCCTCTTGGCGATGCTCCGGAGCAGCTCGGCCTTGCTCCGGAGCAGCCCTTGGCCAGCCAGCTCGCGCTCCTCCTCCACGCGGCTCTCCCGCTCCAGCTGCTGGAACTCCAAGTCTTCAAAGAGCTTTGTCTCAGTCTCCAGGGCTTCTGCCTCCTTGAACGACAGTGACAAAGGGGATCGGGTGGTGCTCACGATACCACTCTGCGCCTGGAAGGCCAGTTCACAGAGGTGAGACTTCTGGGGGCTGGACCCGGGGAAACGGAGGAAGGGACCTGCCCCCACCCCGCCCCCTTTCCTCCGCTCGGCTCTGCCCCTTTGCCGGGCAGCGCTGCCTGCAGTAGCAGAAAGGAGAACCTCCACCCCCCACCCCAATCCTTCCCTGTCCCCTCCAAGCCACAACACGGACCCTGTCGTCCGGCAGGTACTGCAGGGCCCAGGCGGTCCCGGCCCACCGCTCCTCTCTTCCGGGCGGGTGGCCCTCGGGGGCGGGGAGGGGGCGGGGGCTGGTGAAACTGACCCTTCTCAGCTGCTCCTGTAACTGTTCCCGCACTGACTCGGGGCAGTTATCGAGCTGCGTCTGGAGCTCGGCGTAGAGCGCCTGGCGGGCCTCCAGGTGCCTCCGTCCCGCGGCCAGCTCCGCCCTCTCCTGGTCGCCGGAGGGGGAGGGGGCGGGCACAGGGGAGAAACAGAACACACACTCCTCAACTCCGGCCCGGGTCAGCGGCGGCGCGGGGCGGGGCGCAGGGAAGGGGGGTGGGGTGCGGGGAAAAGAGAAAGAAGGCGGGGAATGAAAGGAGTTTAACCAGGAGAGGAGAGAGCAAACAGGAGAAAGGGAAATAAGGAGGAAGAGGTGCAGAGTGGGAAAGGCAAAGAGCTGGGGTGTGAGACAGGACTGGAGGTGCAGGCGATGGTGTCACAGGCAGGGGTGTGGGTCCCAGGCAGAAATGTTGGTCTCTTGGAGTCCCTTGAACTAGAAAGGTTTGGGCAAGTCCTAGGAAGAGGCCCTGTTTTCTCTCCAAACCAGTCAAAGACAAAGCTGGTTCCATATCACAAACACGGAGCCTCTAGCTGCTGTTCCTCCCCCTCTTCCGCTTCCCAGAGACCAAAATTTAACCCTGGGAAAAGGGTAGAGTTGGTGGGGATTAAATCCAGGGGTTGGGTGTGAATTGGAAGCCGAGGATGTTAAAGCTACAGCAGTGCAGTGGAGGGGACCCCAACCCAACCCCCTTGGCCTCCCCACCTCCTGCCCAGGGTGGGGGTGGGGTGCTGGCACTGCAGGCTGAACTTCAGTAGGATGAGGGTTGCAATTAGTTAGGCCCGTTGCCATGGTAATAGGAGCCCCAGGAGTGGGTACAGAGAGGAGGTGGATGGCTCTGTCTGGGGCAAGATGACACCTCTGAGGGTGGGAAGGGGGGATGCAGGGAGGAGCTGGTGAGTCACCCCTCCGAAGGACAGGCAGAGGAGAAACTGTGATTACTGATTCCAAAGCCAGAATGGGGCCATGGGCTGGGCGCTGGGGAGGGAAGCTGAGGGAACCTTCCCCACTGCCACCACCACCGTGGCCACCACCATCACCACCTCCACCTCAAATAACTGGGCCCAGAGAGAAGGCAAAGTCCATGCCTCCAGGCAATGCCAGGTCAATGAGAAATGAGGTTAGACAGGTTCCTGCTGAAATGCTGAGCTTCACCCTGGAGTCCCTGTGCTGAACCCTGCCTCTGTCCCCCCTCTACCCCACGCCCCCATCCTCCTCCAGGCCTGATCAGGGCAGTTTCTGAGGTCCAAGCACTTCCCCATGCTTGGACTCAGCCTTGCAATACCCTATGTTCTGAATGGATCAGGGGTGGGAGTGGGGAGAGACCTACCCCTTCCCACCCTCTGGTTGGAGTATCTGAAATTGGGAAGCCCCAGAGGAAAGCTAGGAAGGGTAGCCACTGTGTGGCAGAGAGCCCCTGTCTGTGCCCTCCCCAGGCCATGCTACCACCACTGGACCTCCTCATCCCTCCACTCAGGAGGGAAGACAGGTGACGGCTGGAGGACAGCCCGCCTCTCCTCTGTGCAGGAAACTGCAAACAGTCTGTGGAGGCCGCACCCTGGCTTTTCCAAATGAGAGGAGCTCTTTGGACTGAGAGGCTCCTCGGCCAAGCATTTCCCCCAATTTTGTACCCCTCCTGCCAATGCCCCACTGAGTAAAGTGGAGCTGTGCCCCCTGCCCATTCCTTTCTGATCAAAACCCTGGGGTCCCACACCAAGAACGTTAGGAGGCAACATTAGAGGGGAGGGGCCAAGGGCACAGGGGTGCCCGTGGAGTTAGTGCAAAAGCAGGCACGGCTCAGCCCTGCCTGGGTGGCACTGGCAGTTAGGGACATGCAGAGAGCCCAGGACAGTGATTAGAGGGGGCGTTAGTGCAGGCCTGGTTGGTAAGCATGGAGTTAATTTGGCACAGAATTTGGGAGTGTGGTTTTGGGGTCCAGAGCCAAAGCTCCAAAAAACAGGGTGGGAGGGTCAAAGAATTGTTAAGAGCTTCAAAACTGAGGGGCAGGAGGAAGACACTCTCAAAAAATCCAGAAGGAGAATTAATTCTTGGAAAAATACTGTCAAGTCCAGAAATAGGTGGCCCCTCTCCACTTCGGAGCTTTTGGCACGTTGTTGGACATCTTGGGCGTGGCTGACACGGCCCCTGTGGGATGGAGCGGCCCCAGCAGGCTGGCACGAAATCTGAAAGGGCCAGGGGCAGGAGCTGGGACCATCTGGGATGGGAGGCTGCAGATCCTGAAGGCTCAAGGGAAACAGAGACCTGAGGGCCATCTCCCAAAGACCACATCCTGAGCACCGGAGCCACGCTTGGAGGTGGATGTCCCCCAGATGCAGACACCCGGACCTGAATCACTCCCCAGCACCAGTGCCTTGGGCCGTGCTCACCGCCCAAGAAGGGGCTTCGGCACTTCCTAGAAGGGGCATGAAGGGCCTAGAATGGCAGGCACCCAGGCACCCAGATGTAGAACAGAGACCCAGGCAGAGGAGGCCCCAGACACCAGCCCAGCCTCTGGCAGCGCCCTCCAAGCTGGTACTTTCCACGGAGAATAAGGCCCCCTGCCCCTGGAGAGGCCCAGAGACCAGCCGGGCTGCAGGATGAACAATGAGGTAAGAGGTTAGGGGCCCCAGAGAAGGCATCTCTCCTCTTCTCCCAGGCCACAGGCGCCCGGCACTGAGCCAGGCCTGGGGTGGGTTACCTTGTCCCTCTCCTTTTGGATGCCCGTCTCCAAGGTCACCAGCTTCTCCTGCAGCTGGTCCAGCGCCTTCTGCTCCTTCTGCAGCAGCGCGCGCTCTGCTTCCCTCTCCCCCTGCAGCAGTGCCCGCTCCATTTCAGCCTGGAGGCAACAGCAGGGTCCACGTCAAGGCCACTCAAGGCAGCTGGACTCGGGCCACTCTGGGGCCATCACTGTGCCCGGGGAGGAGCCCAGCCAGGGCCCTCGCTCTCACCTCTCGGGCTGACTCCTGCAGCTGCTGCTCCAGCTCCTTCACCCGGACTTTCAGCTGCCCCACTCGCCCCAGCACCTGAGCCCGCTCCTCTTCCAGGGCCAGCACCTCTCCCTGGAGCTTGGCACTAGGTGCATCTTCGTGCTGGAGGGGAGGGGAGCCATCAGCTAGGGAAGCCTCTAGAGCCTTCCAGGATGAGACTAAGGAAATGGATCCCCATTTCTCAGGGTGCTCGGAAGGGGCAGCTGGATTGAGATAGGAGGAAGCTCCCCTCCCCGCACAGGGAGCAATACAGCTTGGCTAAAAGTAATAGACTCACCACCGGGTGCCAGGCCTGGGTGGGGCTCCAAGGAAAGGCAGGTCATAAAGCATATTTATAGCTTGGGAAACTCATCAACACCTCCCCCTCTTCCTTGCCTCCTCTTTTCTTTTTTGGCCCCGCTACTGGATACGCGGGACCTTAGTTCCCGGAGCAGAGATCGTGGAACCCACACGCCCTGCGCGGAGTCTTAACCAGTGGACTGCCAGGGGAGTCCCGCCTCCTCATTTCTACACCCTGATGTCGTCCCAAACTTCATATACTTCCCCCTCGCTGGGCCTTGGCATCCACCCCACACGCGTGCCTCCTAGGCCTGTGGCAGGCCACCCCGCATCCCACCTCCTGCTGGGTCCCACCTCCTGCTGGGTCCCACCTCCTGCTGGGTGCTCTCCGTGCTACTGCACTCCTCTTTGAGATTCTCCTCATCCGAGCGCTCCACAGTCTCCCACAGGCGTTGGGTGGCACCTCCAGGCTCCTCGTTGCTCCGCGCAGAGGCCCCAGTGCCCCCCGCAAGGCCTCGTGAGGGCCTCCGGCCGGCCAGAGCCAAGGCTGCGGCGGCCTCCCCGATGCTGGGCAGCTCCCCGGCCTCAGGTCCCCCGTCGGCCCGGCTGTACTCGGCGCATAAGTTCAGGATGGTCTCCAGGCGCTGGCGTTCCTGGGGAGGGTGGACAGAGCAGGGCATAAGGGGAGGAGGCTGGGTCCCAGGAGGGCTAGAGCCAGGCATGGTGTCCCGTCAGGAGAGAGGACTAGGACACTAGGGGCTCAGGGTCAGAATCAAGTCAGGAGAGCCCAGAGCCCAAGGTCTGGGGAGGCAGAGGGAAGGAGGGTGGGTGCCTCAGAGGCGGACAGGAGGAACCGGGCTGTCGTGCCACCTGCCCACGCGGCCAGCGCCTCCCATCTTTCTGTTTCCTCTCCCTTCTCATTCTGTCCCAGGGTGGGCTTCCTCGTGAACACACAGGGACACACCCAGACGCACCCAGAAACACATGCTGGTAGGCAGAGTAAAGAACACAGTGAGACACAGATAAACACGCAGGTGTTCATGCTGACACGGATACACGTAGATCCAAAGACACCTGGGCCCACAGAGACACTGCCACATATCAGTACCGACACACAAGGACACAACATGTACCCCGGGCCTGTATTAACAGGCAGCTACACACAAACACACCAGTCCTGACATGCACAAACGCACACTGGCACACACACACGGATAAACACAGTCTAGCACACAGACAGATGGGCACCGACCGACACAGGCAGGGCCGGAACACAGACCCAGGGGCCCACAGGGACCTGACACAGGTTTACACAAAGATGTGCTTAGCGTGTATACACCCTGCCCGAGAGGCCTGGGCCACAGCCCTCCTCATGCCCATCTCAGCTCCAGTCACCCTCTGGCAGCCCCTGGCTCCTTCCCAGCAGGCCGCGCAGCTGCCAGCACTTGAACGCCTGGGCCCAGGTGTCAGTGCTCCGTGGCCCGGCTGCTGTATCCGCCCCCTCCCCACACAGCCCACCCAGATACCTCCCAGGGGCCTAAGAAAGTGAAGGAGAGATAGTACTCCATACTTGGGGCTTCCCCCAGACTCTCTCTGGGGTCCCTCAACCTCTGGTGTCTCTCACCAGTTTGGCCAGGACCCCCCACTTACCCAGCTTCCCTCCTGCTGCTTACCCAGTTCCATAGCAAGAAAACCAGGAACAGAGTCTCAGCACCCAGGAGGCTGGGCCAGTGCCCCTGCCCCTGCCCCAGGACCAAGATAAGCAGCCCGGTGGAGGTGGGAGGGGCAGGGCAGGCAGCCTCCAAGATTTAAAGTGGCAGGTGGGGCAGGTAAGGGCTGGGGAGGCACGTGGGGCGGGGTAGGGGAGGGGGGGGGAAGGCCGAATGGGGTTGAGGGAGGCTGGCCCCACCACTCTGCCTGTGCCAGCTTCACTGCCCCCTCTCCAGGATGAGACCCCGGCAGGGGGCAAGCACTCTTGTCTAGGCCAGGCAAAAACAGAAGATATAATAACTTAGAAGACTGGGGGTCCTGCCTCATCCATCCCGGACCCAACACAGACACAAAGTCCCACACCCTCACCTCACCCAAAGCTGTCCCAACCTCTTCTGAAAGGGCTCCAGGCAAACCTCCTCAGTTCCGATTCTCCTCCTCAAACCAATCCTAGTGTCCCTGGGCCCCCAGGAACCCCGTTCTTCTGCTCGCAAGGGAAAGAGGGCAGAATCTATTTTCCTGTGCACATGCTACAGCATGGACACACCAGCCAGCGCCCCTCAAGCTCCCTGCTCTATCTGGGGAATCCCAGCCCCCACCCAGCTCAGATGCCGTCTCCAGGACAGCTGCCCAGAACCACACCCAGCCCCCAAAGGCACCCACACGTGTGTGCACGCACACACACACCAGCACACATAATTACTATCACACAGACTGACCTGGATCAGCCAGGGGCTGCCCATCCTGTTCTCTTCTTCTCCCCCTGCCACCCCCATTTCCAGACGATCCAGCATGGACCAGGATGAGCAGCTCCCACCCATTTATAGAGGCCAAAGAGAAGCAAGAAAGAAGGACCAGAGGCTTTTCTAAAGAATAAGCCTTGGAGAGACAGGAGACGTGGGTTCCAGTTCCAGCTCTGCCAGAACTTGCTGTGTGACCTTGCAGAAACCCATTCCCCTCTCTGGGCTTCAGCCTTCTAATCACTAAGACCTGCTTCTCAAACTGAGACGTACAAAGCTTCATCATAAATGTGGTATGTTTTCCTAGAGCTTCATTGTGTTCAGGTACATAATGTGAAACTTCTTTTATACATGAAAACAAACATTGTGTTATGGAATAAATGCAAAGTGAGCATGAATTTGAAATAAGGCCTTAGAGACCTCAAAGAAAGTTCTTGTTCAGGGCACCAGAGCCTTGAGATACTGGTCACCACGGTGTATCCCGGAAGTGGAGAAGCTTGGGAAGCCCAGGCCCTGTCCACGGGCCCCTCCCTCCCTGCCAGCTGGCCCACCCACACCCTGGCAGAGCCCCTGTCATGGATGCCAGCAGCCTCCCTGGCATCCGCTCACCAGCCTCTCCATCTCCTGCTCCCGAAGCCGCTCTTGGCGCTGCCGCCGGTGGTACTCCAGGAGGTCATCCTCGTTGTCACTGATCTCTGTGATGCTATTTTTCCGCTCCCGAGTGACAGGCACCCGCAAGTCCCCGCTGGAGAGCTTCCTCTGGGCACGGGGGCTCTGGTGGGGTGAAGCCCCAGTCAACGAGCCCAGACTATAAGCCGGGCTCAGCCTGCCACTGAAGCTGCCCTTGCGGGGTGCCAGGGACTCCCCTAGTGTGGGTGAGGGGCTCCGTGTCCTACGGCCCCGCACCCCCAGTGTCACGGAGAAGTCCTCTGGTGAAGCCCCATGGGCTGCCCAGCGCCGGGGTCGGGGACTCTCTGCCACTTCCCTGGTTAGTTTGGGATCTGGGGTGGTCCGGGCGGGCATGGGGGAGAGAGCCCTTCGGGACAGAGATGGGCTCAAGGGAGGCAGTTCTCTCATACTGTCCAGACCCCGCCGGCCTAGGCGGGGGCTCTCGGGAGGTTGCAGGGTGCGGGTAGCGGACCCATCGGAAAATGTTCGGCCCACCAGCTGGCGTGAGGGGCTGGTTGTCAACACCCGCTCAGTGCCCGGCAGCTCCCGGAAAGGGCTGGGAGGGCGGTCCTGGAGCGTGCCAATCTTGTTTCGAGGAGCAGGGACTGGTGGCTGGAACTTGGGGCTGCCAGGAATGCTGGCGGGTTGGCCACGGGCACCGGAAGCCTGGTATTCACTCAGGCCAATCGCCACCAGGGGCAACTGCCCCCCCGCCCGGGGGCTCTCGGTGGCTCTGCAGGCCACTGCCAAGACAGTGGCTGCAGGGCTGTCTGTCCGCAGACCTCGGAGGCCAGGGCTGGGCGGCCTCTCGTGACCCCCCTTCCTGCCCAGCCGGGGGCTCTCAGAGGGGCGAGCACCACTGGGTCGGGACTGTGAGGGCTGCAGGGCCAAATGGTAGCTAGAGGACCGGGCAGGCACCAGGGGGGGCATGGAAGGGGCTGGTTCCTGCCCACTGGGGGAGTGGCTGGCACAGCTTCCACTGCTGGCTGGTGAGGAGAGCGGAGAGAAGGCTGGAGAGGTGTTCTCATAGCTGGAGCCCACGGACATGGCACCAGGGCTGTTCGGGGGGGAGAGCAGGTAGCGGCCACCATTGGCCATCGGTGACAGTGGGGAAGTGGCGGCAGGCTTCTTGCCAGCAGCTCCAGGCTCCTCGAGCACCAGTGAGTCCATGATCTCCTGCAGGTCCTTCTCAATAGAGCTCACCAGGGAACTGTGGCTGCCACAGGCTGAGGGTCCCTGGGTTGCAGGCTGTGGGGTGTGGTTCCCGTTCACCAAGCTTTGTGATTCTGCTGAAGGAAAACGCAAAGAGGCCTCAGGACCTGGTCTGCATCTCCTAGGCCCTAGGGAGCTGCATATGCCCAAGAGCGAGCACTCCCATGTCCTGCCAGCAGAACAGGGCTGGAAAGGCTCTGGAGAAGCAGCCAGCAGATCTGGGTCCCAGCGCCAGCTCCGCCACTAACCTGCTGTGCAACTTCCCCAAGTCACTTGCCCTTGGTTTTGCCGTCTGTGAAGGAAGAGGGCTCTCCTGGCTCGGACATTTTATGACTTAGGACAGTCGGCAACACGGCCAGGCACTCACCCTAAGACTAGGTTCCTCCCTGCCTTGGTTTCCTCAACCTCCTCAAGCTCCAATTCAGGAAGGGCAGGTGGACCTTCTGCAAAGGGCATGGGGGCACGCTGGGGAGCGGGCCAGAAGTTCCGGGGAGGACGTGGTCCCAGTCCAACAGGACATAAGGGCCTCCCAACACAGCAGCCGAGACCCAGGAAAACACACACACAAATCCTCCAGGGCTGGGCGAGGGCTGCGTGCAGCACCACTTTCTCCAGTCAGAGGCAAGGGAGGGGCCTGGCCCTAAAGGCCAGTTCCTGGAAGCCAGGCTGGGCAGCAACTAGGTGCAGCTCAGTGCCTCCAATTAGCCCGTTAAGCCATGCCAGCAAGAGCCTGCCTTTGCCCTGCCCCAGCCCTTGTCAACCAACCAGGAGTCTCTGAAACCACTGCCCCAAACAGCTGAGGGAGTGGCATGACAAGGCCAGGGTGGAAGCAGGGTAAAGCTACCCAGGGAGTGGACTGGGAACCCAAGCTTCTGAGCCTCCAAGGGCCTAGGAAGGAGAAGAAAAAGGCTTTGCAAGACTGAGTCTGGGTCCAAAATTATGGGGACTGTGTGGGACCAAAGGCAGAGGGGTTGCCGTGGATACTGGTGATCCCAGGGACCACCCATCTTTCCTCAGACCCCCAAATGATCCACTGAAGCCACTGATGCCACCCTGCTAGGTGCACCTGACACACATGTCCACCTGTCCCAGTAGCACGCTGAGACCTGTCATCCTACAGCCATCTGAATACCCATGCAAAGTCTGGGGTGGCAGGCCTATAGGCAGCCTCCTGATCTGCACCCAGCCCCCTAGGCAGCTGGGCTGAGGGGGGCTGTGCTGGCTCCCTGGGACAATCACCCAACTCTCCTCTGGGGATCAATAATTCACACACAAACTGCAGCTGCTCCACTGAGACACCAGCTGGCATGGCATGGCCTGGGGGTGGGGCAGGGCCCAAAGACATGATCACAAGCAGGTGGGACCCCCCCCTCCCCGCCCCAGAGCTTACAGCAGTTCAACTGGATGCTTCCTTCTGCCCCCACAGGCCACCCTCAAGGGTGAGGCTCCCTGGTAGTGACATAAGAGGGTCAGGGTCCCACACACCAAGGTGGCACCTTCCAGGGCAGTGGGACACAGGCCGGCACAGCCCCCCATCCCTCAGGCACATGATTCCCCAATGCCAGCCAAGCAGCGCTTCTTGGATCTCTTCCAGTGGTCAGACTGCCTGGCACTCTCCACCAGTGGCCCATGGCAGGTGGCAGCAAGCCCAGATCATGGGTATTGTCCTGCCCTGACACTGCAAGTGCGGCTGGAGTGGGCAAGGAGGAGGACTGTCCACGGGGTGCCACCACACTAGCCACGTGCCCCAAGTGGGTACCTACCCGGGCCAGGACTGTAGGGGGGTCCAGGGGCCCGGCCCCCTGCCGGAATCATGCTCTTCATCCACTTGGCTTCAGCCGGGTGGTTAAAGCGGAGGAAGGTGGACTGACCCAGGCACAACATGCAGCCTGCGGAGAAACCAAACACTCGGAAGGGCAGGCAGAGCTGAGGCAGCCCCCACCCCGCAGCACCAGCAGGCTCAGCCCAGGCTCCGAAGAGTCATCCCCACCTGCACTCAGCGGCATCCACTTGCTCCAAATCTGACTCCCCCCGTGCCCAGCTCCACAGCACAGGGCCGAGGGGAAAGAGCTCTGGTTTGTAAGTCCTAGTCCCAAATTTCCTTCAGACTACCTGTGAGATCTTCAGGTAAAGTCACTTCACCTCCTTGAGTCTAGTTCTCTCATCAGAAAAATGAGGACAAAACCACTGACCTTGCAGAGTTAGAAAGACAGTGTATGCCAGTGCTCTGTAAGTGGAGAAGGCTCTCCAGAGAACACAGACACCCATGTGCCTCCCATTAAGATCCATCTATCTGCCACTTGGGTGGAAGGGTCAGTTTGAGAGGCAGCAACTTCCAGGATCACAAAAAAGCTCTGAGATGGGGGACAGGGAAACACCATGGATCAGGCAGATGCCCCTGCGGGGACCAGAATTCGCTTCCTTAAGAGAGCTGCCACCCTTTCGGACAGCCGGGAGCGACTGCTACCCTCCTTCTCCTTCTGTCAAAGCGCTCTCTGGCCTGACATCGTCCTGCTCCTTGGTCTCCCCTGGAATGCAGCCAAGCCTAGGCCAGTGGGCCCAGCCTCAACCAAGCACATTCCCAGGCAGTAGACACAAGCCCAGTCCTGCCCATGAAGTGTGAGTGCATGGAGGGGGGAGGGCATGTGGGAGCCAGAAAATGTAGCCAGGGGCACCGGGAGTGTGCACGGTGACAGGTGTGCCCACCGCACCTAAGCCTGTCTGGCAGAACTCCTCCTCCCGGCCACACCAGGTGCTAGAGGGCTTCTGCACAAGATGCTCTGTTGGGAGAAGCCAGAGACCTGGTGGTCTCTACCACCCACTCTTCCAATTTGTCCATGCCCTTGGCCCCTGGCCCCAGGCTCCTCTCTACCCTATCTGGTGCCACTTGGCACCCCAAGCTTCATGCCAGTCTGAGCTAAGACTGGCAGGGAAGTCTACATTCCTGGACGCTGAGACAGTTCAGCTCAGGCAGGCCACAAGGGCATGGGGCATCCCAGGCCACGTGGGTACCTTGGCCGCCCACTGAGGCGCTCAGGAGCCTGTTGGGGGGCCCTGGGCATTGCCACGGATCGGGGGCCAGCAGGCCGAGAAGCCCATAGCAGACAACATAGTAGACAAAACCACCCACTTCTCTGGCAAACCCACAGGCCCTCCCAGGCAGGCACCAACAATTCTAAAGGCTGATGGGTGGTTAGGAAAGGAGGGAGCCTTCCCTGCCAAGCCACCAATCAGAGGCGCTGATCACAGAGTAATCATAACCGGAATAAATAAGAGCCAGCCACACTGTCCACCTAATTACAGCCACAGCTGTTTCAGAAAGAACCCTGCATTCCCCGCCCCCTCCTTTCAGCCATTTAACAAGCTAATTAATGATGAGTTTGCAGGGTCTAGACAGGCCCACTCAACCCTAGGTTGATCGGGGGCAGGGAGGGGGGGGCGGGGCAGATCAGAAGCCTGACCACATAGTCCAGACTGGGAAGGAGGTGGGGAGTCTGGGTGGATTCCAGCCCATCAATGCCAGGCCCACCCAAGGAGGCTGTGGGCACCTATGGACCCGGCCCTGGCCCCTATAGCTGTGAGTTCCCTGCCCCTCACCCTCCTCTATACAAGGGGTGTGGCTATGCTGCCTCTGGGGCTATAAATAGGTGATGCCAGGCAGCAGAGCTGGGTCTGTATTAATAGAGCGGGCAGGAGGGCAGCGGGACTGACTGCAGCTCAGCTCCTGCCCAAATTAACTTTCTATTTGCACTCAGGGGCCCCAGGCATGGCCCCAACTCTGGTCCCATGCCCCCAGGAGCCTGGCAAGCCTATTTCTGGGAAGAAACCTCCTCTCTGCCCACTCCTGCCCCACACCTCCAAAGGTCAGCCCACTCACGAAACCCAAGAACCCCTTCTCATCCAGGCAAAGTTGTGGTTGTGCCCCTCCTCCCCAAAGGGGCTCAGGGCCCAGCTGTGTGCAGGTGGGTGCACATCTGGAGGAAAAAAACAAACGGGGCAAAAGAGAGGGTGGATCCTATCTCTGAGAGATGCAGGGGGGAAACACTACACACAAACACACTCTCATCCCGGCTCACACACATACACACTCAGAAACACACAGACACACAGATATAGGCAGACAGCCTCACACTCAGAGCGACAGTCACTGCCCTGCTGGCCACACAAATAGAATGAACTGGCCAAAAGGCGGCTGGGGCGAAGGGAAGATGGGAGGAGGGGCCTTGGCTCCTTCCATCCGAGACCCCTCTGAGCCGTTAACACAGGCTCCGCTCATCCTAACCAGGACCCCTCAACCCCGTAGAGAGGCAGGTCCCACGGAGGGGACCATCTAGTGCTGGGGAAAATGAAGTCTGCCCCGCTGAGGAGTGGCCCCGAGCCCAGGCGCCCCACTTAGATATGTTCAGGGCTCACACACACGATCGAGCCTCACGGCCTCAAGCTCCCAAGCGGGGCCAGGGACCCGATCCCCCTCCTCGCACGCTTCCCCACCCCCTCCACGCCCCTCCCAGCCCGAGCTGCTCCGCGCCCGGCTGCCGGGGCTGCGGCCGCCGGGGGCTGAGGACTCACCACCGAATCCGGACCTCCGGACCGCTCGCCCCTGCCACTCGAGCCTTCCAGGTCCCCGGCCCGCCCCGGGCCTTTGAAGAGGCGGGCCGACCTCCCGCGCCGCCGGCTCCGGGCTCGGAGCAGCGAGCGGCGAGGCAGCGAGCAGCCACCAATGCCCGAGGAGGGGCGGGCCGGCCACTGGCGGCGGGGGAAGGGAGCCCGGGAGGGAGGGACAAAGGAGAGGAGGAGGGGAAGAGGAAGTGATGGAGGAGAGGAGAGGAGAGGGGAGCGGGATGGAGAGGGCGGGGCGGGGCGGGGCGGGGCGGGGGAGATGCGGGGAGGGAGCCAGCTCAGAAGTCCTGAGCCCGGGTCAGGAGTAGAAGTGGGGCAAGGAGGAAAGGTTCCAGGGAGATGACAGAGAGAAGGAAAGGTGAGAGGTAGATACAAAGGCCAGAGGGTGAAGAGCCAGGAGGCAGAAGTGAGGGGAATTGGGGTCTCACTGAGACCCCTCTGTGGCCAGAAGCCACCAGAGGCCTAGGAGGGGGCCGGCCCAGCCCCTGGCTGGTCACTTTGGGCCAGTCACACCCTCTGGCCTCCGGTTCCTTATCAACAGAGTGAGGAGGCTGGCTTGATGACAGCAGAGGTTAAGCTCTGACAGTCCATGGCTCCATATATTAGAGAGAAGAGTGAAACTCCTGGTAATCCAGCTAAGTCACTGGGTCCAGCTCTGGCCCTCAGTCTGCCACCATGACAAGTGCAGGCCAAGGCAGTGCTGTGTGCAGCGTGCGCACCACTGAGCCTGGCCCCTGTCTCCACCCTAAACACCTCCTCCTTTGCCCCCCTTACCCCCACCCTCCCAGCAGTTCACCTCGCCCCATGACCCACACTGGACCAAGGCACGGCCTCTTCCAAGCCAGCCCACTTCCCTGGGGCTCCAGAAGCCAACCCACCTCCTTCTAACCACAACCACCAGTCGTGCTAGCCCCGCAAAGAGCTCTTTCACCCCAAGGAGGTACCCTTCCCATCTGGAAACACAGTTTTTTCCCATCTGGAAAAAACCGCCTCTGGAGCCCCCAGGACCAGGCTGAGGTTCTGGGCCAGGCAAGTACCTACCACCCAGCCTGGGTCCCAGAAAGTTCCTCTCATTCCAGGGACTGGCCTCTGGACACCAGAACCTTAAGGGACACACTGTGTTCTCTCAGATGTCTTCTGTATGCTCAGAGCTCACATAGCCCCACACACTTTCTCCCAGGTACACACCAACACCTCAGTCACACAGACACCACTTGGCTGTGCATACTCTGAGTCACACAGACACCCCAGTTAAACACGTCCTGTCTCTCACACACATTTATCTCAAACATACCACCCCTCAGGCACCAGCCCCTCTCTTGGTTATACCCTCACTCAGGCACAGATAGCCTTTCACTCAGTCCCCAGAGAGACTCTGAAGTCAAAAGTCAACCTCCTTAGAGAAACAGTCAAACAATTTTTCCACCCTCACTGAACTCCTACCCACCCAGCCATACTACACACACACACACACACACACACACACACACACACACACACACACACACGCTCACACACTCACAGCTTACTCCCCTTCTGAAGGAAAAAGGAAAACCATATAGGGTCAAATGCAAAATAGGGGGAGGGTTTAAAAAAAAAAATCTCCTCAGGAAATGTGATGCATCAGTCTGGAAACTGTGACGGCCGCAGCTGGACAGACCCAGAGACACAGAGGAGACCGCCAGGGAGAAATGGGGCAGGAGGCAGACACAAAGAAGTGGGGAGCTAGGAGCACTTGCTTTTTCTCTCCTTCCTTTGAGCTTTATTAGTCAAGATCTTTATCAGTCTTATAACAGAGGACAGTTGGAGGCGTCACTCCCATTTTACAGAAGGAATAACTGACAGCTGGGTGGAAGAGGAAGAGGCTCAGTGTCCCAGAGGGAGGCAGCTGGATAACTCAGGAATCCTGGCTCACCAGCCACATTCCAGGGAGCCTCCCCTGCTGGCCCTCAGAGAAGCCCCTGCCCACCAAGGAGGCGCTTGGGGAGTGAAGGAGACTCCAACGGAGGGCTGGCAGTGAATGCTGGGAGAGGATGAGGACCTTCTGTCTAGACAGCCTGGTCCCTGAGCTTCATGGCTTTCCGGGCCCTTCCCTACTTGGTCCCCTCCCAGATCTTTCATGTGGTCTGGCGATGTGGTCTCGGGGCGGGACAGCCTAGACCCAGATATGATATTCCTCCTCATTTCCTTGGTCCTCTTCCTAGCTCCACCTCTTGTTCTGTAGAGAGAGGGCAGCGTGGGATGTCCCAGGATACCCGGGGATAGGACTGAAAGCGGGATCTTCCTGGCCCCCATGTCCACAGCTCTAGCTAAAGGTTGGCATCTGTTTTCTGCCTGCTTCCCCCCACCCCCTGGCCAGGCATATTCCTGCTGGAAGAGCCTGTCACTGCCACCCTGCTCGTGATGACGTGTGCCTCTCCAATTGCCTATGGCTGGGCCCAGTGCCCAGAATGATGCATCCAAAGCCCGGCCCAGCCAGAGAGGGCTCCTTGTTATTTCTAGGGTAGCCCTCTGTTTTTCAAAGAGGGGGGTCCCCCCTACAAGGCTGGATCGGGGAAACAAGACAGGGAAAATGATCCTCTTGCATATATGCCCACAGATAGGCACGTGGCCAGTGAGTTCTCATATCCTCACAGGCGCACACACGGACACTTCGTTACCATCAGCCCTGAGTTCACCCCTGCCCCCAACTTGAACACTCTGATCCATAAACACAAGGAAAGACACAAACACAAAGATACACAAGCCCAGAGGCACAAACACATCCGGAGATACATAAACACACTCCAGTTACACAGACACATAGAGATAGCACATGCACCCCCGAGCCACCCAGTTTCCAGGGAAACGCGCTCCCAAGAATGTCCGGAGTGGGGCCAGGCAGGGCTGGGCTTGGTGCCTTGCTCCAGAGATGAGACAAGGAAACCCTCAGCTCCTGGAGCCCAGGGGAGGGGTAGTGCTGGGGAGAAGAACACCCGTTCCTTTGTGCCTCTGCCTACCCCTCCCCAGGCTGCCAAGCTTCTGAGACAGGCGAGCCTAGACAAGGCAGCTATGGGGGTGGAAGGGAGTGAAAGGGAAGGGGGTTTAGGGTCAGGAGAGAGTGGGAGGGTACATAGTTGGCAGGGTGGGCTTTTGGCTGGGCAAGAGTTGAGGGTCACTTGGGCCACAGGAAATGCCTAAGAATTCCATCTTGGCCCAGGCCCTCCCTCTTCTCAGGGAGCTAAATGCTGCCCTGGGAAGACCAGGCAAGAGAGGCCTACAGAGCATCGGTTCCTCCACCCTGCTCACAACGCACAGGGGAAGAAAATTCTTGCTCATGAACGTGAGGGATTTGGGGCTGGGCTCCTTCTCCAGCCTTCTTTGAACTCTGCCTCTGCCTCTCCTTGCTGTTCTACTATCTCACTTCCACGTACCCAAATCTTGGGGAAGATGCTCTCTTTGAGATGGAAGAGTACGGTCAGGAGCCAGATGGCATCACAGCCAAAGGCTCAATTTATGGGGGTTCCTCCTCTTATCTGGAGTCAGAGAAGCCCTGGAGGAGATGAGGGCCTGCTTGCTGCTGTTCCTGGCAGACCTATCTCCCTGGAGTCAGTTGTCCCCCTGACACTCCCAAAGGCAGGAAGGTTGGGTCTCCTGGGTCAGCCCTGGAGGGAGAGACCCCAAGAGGTGTGAAGAGAAGGAGAGAGGGAAACAGTGGAGTGGGTGGGATTTCCACTGCAAAGGAGCTTCCAGCCATTAAGAGGTAAGAGTCCCAAGAAAACACTGCCAGGACATGGGTCCTCCTACTTAGAGCCAGGCTTAGTCCAAAGCTCCATCCTCTACCCCCCACCCAAATCCACTTTTGTCATCCCCCTAATATGTATACATTGATGTCCAGGGCAAACACACCTGGTTTATCAGAGTGCTACCTGGCCAACCCCTTACCTGCCTGGTCACCATAGTAACCGGAGGCCCAGTTTTTAGAGCTCCCTTACACAACGGAATGGCCTGTTGCTTTGGGAAACAGGGTGGTAACCATATTCATGACCCCAAAGCTACTGTCAACAGTGTTTTAACAGGAGTGAGCGTGTCCTCAGATTTTGCCATCAGATTTTGCCCTTGTCCCATCGCCATTGTCCTCAACAGCTCCCCAGCTTCAACAGCCTTTCAGAACAACTCCCTCTTGGCATCATGGAGCCATGTGCCACTTTCCCCTCGCTGCTGCTCCAACTGCTCTCCCCTAACGACCACGAGTGACCACTGCACCACTCCCCGTGCCCTCTGAGAGCAGGAAGCAGGCCCTCTTCTCTCCCCACGGTGGCAGGGTGGGGGCGACCAGAGAAAAGCAGGTTGAAGACAAGTCTGGATGCTGGAGGGGTTTCGAAATGCACCCGATCCAGATGCACCTGAGCACCCCACCCCCAACTTGGCCACTCAGGCGGTTACCATGGCAACCAACACAGCAGGCTTCCCCTGCACCTGTCGCGCACAAGCTTTTAAACAGCTCCCTAGGTTCGGGGCTGTCAGAACTTACCCTGAGTGAGTCGGGTGGGCTGCCGGACCAGGAGCCCATCAATAGTGCAGGCATTGCCGCAGGGGTAGAGGGTGAGGGTGCCCCGCAGGTTCTCGATGTAGCAGTGCTCTGGAGCCAGGCCTGGACCCTGCAGTGAGATGTCCCTGGCTGCAGAGCCAATCACTGTCCTCCCTGAAGACAGGAGGCAAACTGAGTCAGAGGGGTAGTCCAGGCTGAGCTGGCAGAGAGGGGCAAGGAGGGCCACACTGGAAATCTACTGCCACCTCCTACTCCAGGGAGAATCACGGGCCACACCTTTGGGGCCCCTGAGCCTGGTAGAGACAGTAAGGGGTAGAAGCTCTTCTCAGACCCAGAGATGAAGGCCCGAAGGGCACAGTGGATCCACAGATAGAGTAGGGAAGGGGGACTTTTCTGCAGACCTTCCCTTTGTCCCCCCAGTCCTCCCTCCCTAAGACCTTTTTCTCCTTCCCCATTCTCCCCCATCTTTTCCTCAAACTCTCTCAGCCTCCTTCTTCTCTTCCTCCCTTCTGCCACCGGCAACCCTTGCCCTCCCTCGCTCCCGTCTCTTCAGTTCAACTCTCCCCGGGCTTCCGCAGGCACAGCCCCACCCCCTGGCAGAGCCCCTGGGACCGGTATTTGGAGAATGTGGGGAATGTAGTATCACCCAGGCAACAAGTGCAACCTCGAGAGTAGAGAGGAAGGGCAGAAGCCGCAAGGTGGAAGGGGCTGTGCCAGGGCCTAACTAGGAGGTCTGCCCCCACTGCCATCTCTCCATCTCCACCAGCACCTTCTCCCATGTCAGGCACTGCCCTGGAGGGGGCCCCCTTTCTTCTTGGCCACAGTGGTTGCCAAGAGCCATGTGCTCTCCTGTTTCAGTGCTCTCCTCCTGATTTCTAAGCTGATCTTTAATCCCAGTCATGGAGCCAGATTAGTCTGGGCAGGCAGAGACAAGGGAAGCAAACTGGTGGGGTAGGTGGCACGGCCTCCCATCTGGGGGAGGTGAACACTGCCAGCAGGTATCAAGAGGGCCCCAGCACGTGCCAGGATCCCAGGGCAGGAATGTCTATGGGGATGGAGGGGTGGCAGGTCAGATGCCCCCCAGACTCACCTTCCTCCAGCGGCAGAAGAGTGATGGCCGTGCTGAGCCGCCCACTGCCCAGGCTCACCAGATGGGGTTTGTCCGTTTGCACTTTCAGCCCTTTGCCTGTTTCGATCAGGTCCAAGGGTCCTCTCTGCAGGTAGTGGAGGTGGCGGATAAGCATCCTGGCCGCCACCTTACCACCCTAGTCCCCGTCCTCACACCAGCACTTGCTCCAGCGCCTGCGCTCTGCAAAGGGCTCCGAGGGTGTAGTGCAAAATCTTGCACAAAGCAGTATTCCACTAAATTGTAATTAGATCTGAATCTAGGCCACTAACTCGTCCCACTGGATTTATCTCAAGTCTTGGTTTAACTGCCCCTTTTGTCTGCTAGGACAGAAACAGGAGAAAGGGGAGTGGGGAAGTGTTTGGTAAGAGGAGGGGGTACTGGTAGAGGGGGACCGATCAAGACTTGTCCCTGTAGACCTGTCCGTGGCAATCCACTTGGCCATTGTTTGCCCCTGTTAAACTAAATTACAAGAGAGGGCAGGGCCTGGATCGAGGAGAGAGATACAGCTCAGGGTCAATCTGTAAAACACTTCCTGACTTTCAAGGGGTATTTTCTGGGTGAACCAATTAACCTAATTCAGCTAAAGACTTAGCTGTTAATAGGCTTGGGACCTGGGGAAGAGCAGAGGTAGTACCGCTGTCATCCTTGGGCTGCGACCACAGGTAGGTAGAGGAGTCAGCACATCCTCACCAACAGCCCGCTTGCCCCGCCCCCAACCACACTCACCTGCACCATAGCTGGGGCCTTGCTTCCAGGGCCCACTTGGTTCCTATTGATAGTGTCCATTGTCCTGGGGCTCCAGAGCTCCTGCGGACACAGCAGAAAACAGGTGAGGTGGGGAGGCCAGGGTAGAAAAGGGCGAGGAGTAGGCTCTGTAGCAAGGTTCTCAGGGAAGGGGCAGGCCTGTGTCACCGTGGTTTCCAGCATGCTCCTGCTAAGGGAGAAGTCGAGGCAGCTCAGGAGCTTCCTGAGGGAAGGTGATGCCGCCTCTTCAGCTGTGGCGTGGATACCACACCACACCGGTCCTGGCCCTTGCCACACACAGGAAGCCCAGAAAGTCCTATAGGGCCCAACCTGTACTGCTGTACTTTCTTGCCTCCGACACCCAGGACTCAGGCCTTGGCAGCTGAGGACCCTCACACAACTGGAGTCGTAAGCGGGGCGGGGGAAATCTACCTTAGCGGGAGAAGCAAGTCCAAGGAAGCCCCTCCAGGGACACTGGTAGACAGGGGGCCCCAGGTGGGTGGCAGGGCTGAGCAGGAGCTCCCTCCCGCAGCCTTTCCCTCTCCTTCTTCTCCCTTTGTCTCTTTTCCCAGGGGTCCCAGAAGGATGTTTTCTTAAAGGAGACACACGGGAAAAACACAACTATTCCTGCCATCTCTTTGTCTCAATTCCTGCACCCTCTCTTCCCCGGAAAGCAATCTTACCCCCAAACAGTCAGCAAAAAAATAGAAACCCTCCATGGTGACTAGCACTGGGAATATAGCACTCTGGGGATCTTCACCTGATTTGGTGCTGTAGGAAGCTGAGGTCCTTAGAACCAGAGGTAAAATACTGATAGATTCCAGAGCCAGACCCTGAACTCTTCCTCACTCATCCCTTTCTCCCTGGCTCACAGTTTTGGTACCTGCAAACTCTGAGGAAGGACCTTTGTGCACTAATATGTACCTACATGCCCATCCTTGGCCAACTTGCTAAGGTTCACCTGCTGCTGAACAATGTTTCTGGGGAAGTTGAAAAGAGTGTAACTGAATGTAGGGAGGGAGACGTAGGAAAGCAGGGTGCCCCTCCACTTTCTCTTCCAGCCATCTTCCAAGGGACTTGGAGAAGAAGTCGGGGGAGGAGCCAGCATTCCAAGTAATGTCTGACCCTGGCAGTGGGGCCCAAAGGCCTTAGCCATAGTTACTAATTTTACCCTCCCAGCTTCCACCCTTCCGGACCTGGACTGCTTCGTCTCCGTCACCATTTCCACCCAAGCTGGCGGAAGAGAGGCTGGAACAGGGCCTGGGGCCCGCCCCAAGTCTGCCTGGGAAGAGAGGGAAGGCAAAGGCCATTAACCTACACCAAAGCTCAAGGTGGCCTGGCATCTCCCCAGGAGACCTGGCCAGGGGGAAGAATTTCCAGGGACAGAGACTGCTGTACTCAGGGAAATCCCTCAGCATTCTCTGAGGGAGGAGAGGCAAGAGAGTGGGTTGGGGATGGAGAGTTTATATAAAAGAGGGGGTAAGAAAAACAAAACGATAAACAATGATGAAGGAAAGGCATCATCACTTAGTGGAAAGAGCTTTAGACTGGGGTACAAGAACCTTAAATTTTATGTTATTATTTTATTTTTTAGAGCCTTAAATTTTAATCCTGACTTTATTATTTATTAGCTGGGAGATCTTGGACAAGTTACTTAACTTCTCTGAGTGTCAGATCATTCTCTATAAAACTGGAATAATGATTTAAAGAAAAAACACCCACTACTTGCCTGGGGCTAGGGGTGGAACGGGGAGTGACTATAAATGGGCAGATTTCAGGGGGGTGATAGAAATGTTCTAAAACTTACTTGTGATGACGGTTGCACAGATCTGTAAATATACTAAAAATCACTGAATGTACATTGAAATTAAGTGAATTTTATGGTATGAACATCATACCTCAATAAAACCGTTAGGTTTTTGTTTTTTTTAAAGGTGATTGTCTGGAGATTCAGGTATTATGTGAAACGACACTCTGTGAAGTGCAAAGCCCTATAAACATGCCAGTTATCAGTATGAGCTTCACGATCTGGAACAAGTCACTTCACCTATCTGGGCTTCCATTTCTTCATCTGTCAAGTTGTCATTATCACTCTGTGAGGTGGCAGTGGGTGTGCTCTTTTATTTACACCAAGGATTTCAAGTGCAGATAAAGATTGTAAAGGAATGAGGTTGATGGGGAACAAGAGTGATTGGAGGGGAGGAGAGAAGGGAATAAGGAGGTGAAAGAAGAAGGAGAGATAAGGAGAGAAGTGTAGGGAGAGACAGAGAAGATAAGAAACGATGTAGAGATTGGGAGGCGCGGGGCTGTGGCCCCAGCTCCGAAACCTAATCCAGGTGAAGTGGAAAGGTACACCAGACCGGCGCGTCCCAGCACGCGGGCGGCGCTCTGACCCAGGGGCTGCGCAGCGGCCGGGAGAGCAGCCACGGGGTGGGGGGGCGTGGGGGACGGGTCGGCGCGGGGGCGCCTTCTCCTCCCACCCCACCCCCACCCCCGGCCGGGAGTGCCAAGCGGGCTGCTCCGGGGCGCCTCCCACCGGCCGACCTGCTCCCGTCCCACCGGGCTGCCCACTACCCGGGGCTGTAATTACCCACCCCGCTCGCCCAGCCCGGCCTCCGCGGCCGCTCTGGGAAACCCCGCCCCGCCCGCTGCCAAAAAAAGGCCCCTGCGGTGCGAGTCCAGCTCTCGGGGAGGAGGGACTGGGGGAAGCGCCGCTGTCAGCCTCGGCTCTCAGTAGCCCTCCTGCACCGCGAGCAGAGATGCCCAAGCTCCTCCTCGGGGTCAGGGTGGCAGAGGCCCGGGTGTCTGGAGGGCCCCTTGTGGGGCGACGTCGGGGCTCCGGCAGGTGACCCCGCTCCGGCCCCTCCGGCCTCTCGGCCCAGCGCGAACGCCCGGGCATCCAGGCCACGGGGGATCAGCAGCCCTACCCGGTCCCCAGCTTCTCTGCGCCTCGTGGGGCGCCCAGAGTCACCGCTTCGGGGGTCTCGGCACCTTAGCCAGGGCGGTGGGGGCCCAGGGAGCGGCCGGAAAGGTCTGGAACCGACAGGCACTGGAGGAAGTCCAGACTCCAAATTAGGCACCAGAAGAAAGGTCCGAGGCCGGCCCCGGAGCGAAAGCGGTCCCGGCGGAGCCCCCGCACGGGTGCTTCCGCTCCGGCCTCACCTGTGGCCCCGGCGGCCAGCCCAGGCCTCGTCCCGGGCGTCGCATGGCTGTGGCCCGAGGCCTCCGGGGCAGAGCTGGGATCCTCTCGACCCGCCGCCACCGCCTTCGCCCGTCCGGCGCACATCCGCCCTCGAGGAAGGGCCGCCGGCGGAGGAAGGAGCCGGGAAGGGAAGGAAACTGAGGCTGGGAGCCCAGCGGGCGGGGCGCCGGAGCCGGGCGAGGGCGGGGGAGGGCGTGGGGGAAAGCCAGGGACGGAGGGAACTTCGGGAGAAGGAAAACGAGGGGTCTGCGGAGGGACGGGGCGGGTGGAAGACGAAGGGATTTGGAGGGAAATAAGAAAGAGGGAGACTGAGGGATGAGGGAAAAGGAGGGCTGGGGAGGGAAGACTGAGGGCAGAGGATGGGGAGGAGGGGAAGGAGGTGGGAAACCGGATAGAGTCCAGGGGACGCAGAGGTGGGGGGAGACGGGGACGGAAAGGTAGAGGGACTGGGGGACGAAGGAGATGGGGGAGACTGGGGACAGAGGAGTCCTCAAGGAAAGGGGGTGACGGACCGGGGGAGCAGTCGAAGGTACCCAGGGCCGTGGAGGGGGAGACCGGGGGTGTGGTGGGAGGCGGGGCCCTGGAGTAAAAGAGGGGGCCGGAGGGCAGGCCGGGGGACCCAGGAGTGGGGAGAGACCGTAGGCGGGCAGCCGGGGCTGGAGGAGGCGGCGGGACAAGGCGAGAGTGTAGTTCGGGGGTGTGATTTTACTTGTGTGCGGGGTGGAGGTGGGGTGCCGGAAAAGGGCAGCTCTCCGAGGCCGGGGAGGCCGGGGGACTGAGTTGGGTTTACGCACGGAGGGCTCCCTGCTGCCCCTCGCCGCCCTCCCCAGGGCCGCCAGGTGGGACAAGGCCGCAGTGTTGGGCCGCCTGCCGGGCCGCCCCGCCCGCCGCTGACGCCGGACAAGCGGCCTTTCTTTGGCCGGGCGGGGAGAAGGGGCCGCTTGTTTGCCCGGCGGGGGAAAGGGGCGGCCCCCAGACACCGCCGGCTCCCCGCGGGCGGCGGCGGGAGGGGGGCCGCGTGTGCATTTGTGTGTGTGTGGGGGGGGGGATGCGTGTGTAACAGTCGGCCTGTGTGAGGACTGAGTGCGTGATGGGTGTGTGTGAACGGCGGGGCCGCGTGTGTCGGGGTGCGTGGGCCCGGGCAAGGGCGTGAGCGCTAGGGGCCGCAGGTGTGAATGTGGGCTTCCTGGGAGGGCTGCGGGTGCTTGGCGTGTGTGTGGAGTCCTAGGTGTGCGCTGGGTCCCACACTTGTCACGGCGGAGAGAGACGCAGCTGTCCGCGTGGCGTGTGCGGTGGGAAGGGTGCGTGGGTGATGCCGGGTGGGGCGCCGAGTGTGTCTGCGCGTGGGATGCCTGACGTGGTGGGGAGGTTGGCTTTGTGTGTGACCGGTTCGATGAGTCAGACTCCGGGACGGCTGAGCTAACGGGCCCAGTATGCAGCCCCGCCCCGGCGCCCTGGGTCCCCCGTCGGAACACTCGGTCTCCCGGCCCAGGCTCCCCTCTTGCCCGCCTCGGCGGAAGCGTCCGCGGGCGCCTAGGCCACCCAGCTGCCCCAGCCCCCCGCCGCCCCCGGGCGCCCGCGCTTCCGTATCCCGGAGGAGCCCGGAGGACCTGGCTCAGCCCCGGCACCAGGGAACTCCGCAAGGGATTCGAATCTGGACCGTGCGGGCGTGGCAAGAGCGGAGACTCACTGCCCCCAGCTTCCCCCCTCTGGCCTCCCAGACCCCTAAAGACGCGGGGCCTTGGAGAGGGCCGGGGAAGCCTCAGATGTGCCACCCACCTCCTGAACACACGCAAGAGTCCCTCCCGGACACCACTGCTTCCAAGCCGGACTCCGCAGCCCTTTCCTGTCCGCCAAGGCGGCCCGGCCCGGGACTGGAGCTGAGATGCCCCGGGAGACACCTCCGCTCCTGGTGCAGGGCTCTCAGTCCTTCTGTCGGCGAGAGAGGGGAGGTGTGGGGAGCAGGCGGACGAGACCCCGCGAGTGTCACCCAGACGTCTGGGTGCCCGAAGGAGGGTCTTGGGACAAGGATCCGCGTTCCCCCCGGGGGGAGAGCGCAAGGGCCCCCTCTGGCGGCGGCGCGGGCGGCGGCTCGGGAGGGCAGGAGCAAGCAGCTCTCGGGAAAGCAGCGGAGCCCACTCCGCACAAAGCCTCTCGCGCCCCCACGCACTCACCTGTGGACCCCCTCCTCCCCTACCGGTTTCTTCCTGGCTCTTCCAGCCCAGAGCTGATCTGAGGGCTCTCTCCAGGTCCCTGGGACTTCCTCTTATCCAGTCCCAGCCGCGCAGCGAGCAGGACCCGCAGGCGTAGTGGGGGAGAGCGTTCTTACCTCGGGGGTAAAGGGGGACACTGGTTCCTTCGCCTGGCTCGGCCGCCGCGGCCCCAGGCTCAGAAGGACACTCTTGCTTTTCCCTGGGAGCCCGCTGAGTAGGAGGAGAGCGAGCGGGTCCCGCCTCCCTACCCCACCCCCCCGCTAGTCCCCGCCCCCGTCCCCCGTCCCGTCCGCCAGGCCAGCGGGAGGAGACGCCCTTGTGGGACCGGAGCCCAAGATCCCCCCACCCACCCTTTCCCATAGCAGCACCTCCCCCCCACCCCCGGCCTTTACAGCGCCCGCTTTGTTCATCTCTCTGCAGCTGGGCTCTCCACTACCACCACCACGTACACACCCCTATCCCCACTCACCCTCCCCTTCGGACTCTCCTAGACCACCCTCCACCCCTAGGCTTTAAGGCTCTTCTGAGAGGGTGTTTTTGACAGTTTTTCTCTAAACAACCCCCCCACCTTTTTTTTTTCTCACTTTAGATGCCTGAATCCTCCATGAGCTCCCAATGAACTTCATGGTCGCAGCCCTACAACATATTCTCATCACCTCCAAATATCTGCTGAGGGTATCCAGGTCTACTCTCTGTTGCCCCTTCTCCTCATCCTACTCCAAGCCCCTCCACCATGACGACCTGTAAATGGGGTGGATAACTCTGCATATAGGGTGTCACAGATTTTTCTAAGGATAGGTATAAGGAGGCATGGTACAGTGCCACGCAAACTGTAAAGCACAGGAAAGCTGAATGGAATTATCGTCTTACCCCGTGTAGCTCCACCCTCACCACAACCTGCAGGATTACACTTGGGAGACAAGCTGTAGGTTTACTATTGAGCACACCATCCTACAGCAGTCTGGGTCTCTGTAGGAGCGAGCAAGGGGTTAATAAGGAAGAAGAGGGGGACACCGAAAACCTAAGGTGAAGCCTAGAAACTGAGCCTGGTTGAAAGTCATTCTCCCCACCCGAAATCCAAGCTGACAGAGGATCCTTACCTTGCAAAGCCAGCTCTCGCCCCAGGAGACTGACAGGGGAGGCCCTAGGGAGCTGAACGCAGCTAGACTGGACCTCTTTAACCAGCACTGGAGGGACCCCTGAGACTCTTCCTCCCTGAAGGAGAGGAAGGAGAAATCCCCCAAGGCTGGCATAAATTCCAGTGAGGGAAGGATAGCAGAAAATAATTTGTCCTCTTTGGGATGGACAAATCTTGCTCTGATTCAGTGACTTTAGTGTGTACCCTCCCTGCCTCACCCAGGAACAGCAGAAGGTTGAACTGCAGGAATCTTTGGTCACTCATTGACAGGGCCAGCATTAGCAGGGGGACCCCCCACGTCTGGAGGCTGGAGCTGACCGGACTAGAAGCAGGAGGGGGTGGGACGCTCTCTGCAGCTACCTGCTATAGCTAATAGAGGTCAAACTATCAGGCTTCAGCATGTGCTGTGGGCACCAGGAAGCCCCAGGATTTGGCCTGGGGTGGAGGAGCGGTGTTGGGGGTGGAAGCCTCTTATTCTTTCTTTCTTCATACTGTTTGAGGCTCATAAAAGTATTTTAACTCTGACCACCTTTTTATGAGGCAGATCACAACAGTAATTTTCAGGCTATTCTGTTTAAAAAAGAAATGAAAGAAAATGAAACAAACCCCAAACTTGTTGTATCTTATGTGCCAAGGCCCAGAGTTTGAGGGAAGAGGCTCAGATTGGGGTACCGCAAAGACTTTTCACATACCTCTGTTTCACAATTCCAGCTCTTCCTTACCGTCTTGGTCAGGAGGAATTTCAGGGAATAATCAAGGCTGCCACGGAGGCGGCTGATGCTGAGGCAGGGGGTTGAAACATCACCCAACTGCTCTCTGTCCTCCCAGCCCAGCGGCCAGCTGACCCCATGATAAAGGTTCTGTGCAATGTGTCCTCACTCCTGCTGTGTCGGGGCCCTATGTTCCCACAGTTAGAGCACTCAGGGGACTTCAGACCTACCATCCCCACCCCGCTCCACATCTGGAGCCCATCAAAAAACTCAGTGCTCTCTCACAGTTACGCAAGAGGTTGAGCAGCTGGGAGCTCAGAAAGGGGGAGGAAGAGAGAAGAAAGCAGAAAACAGCTTTCCAAGCATGCTTCAGACTTTCCGAAGTGGAAGCAGGGGGAGAGGGCAAAGGCTGGGTGTGGAAGGAAGAGTGGATTTTTTAAGGCCCTCTGCACTTGGCTATGAACGTCAGGAGTGGACTTCCACACCCAGCCTGCCTTTGCCACAGCACATTTCCCAGCTCTGTCCGTCCTCTGAAATTGTACACCCTCCAGCCCCAGAAAGAGGTGATCATTGCTCATTACAGCAAGCAATCCCTGTAGATGCACACCCTATCCCAGGAAGCTAACCTTTCTGGCCTCTTTGGATCCGGAACTCAGGCATCATTAGTGTAGGTGTGCTGGCAGCAATGATGCCAAGTAACTGCTCACTGCATGCAACTTGGAGAAAAAGTTCAAACCTTTCTTCACTAGCTGCAAAAGAAAAGCTCTCTTCTCAGCTTGTCTTTGAAGCTGCACAATTCACACTTCCACCCACAGCTAAGGTATGTCCAAGCTGAGTGGGAAATTTGGGTAGGACAGAAGACTGGTCTTATTTACCTTCTGTGGCTCAGGACCTTCCTATGAGCGGAAAAGAACAAGCATTCATTCGGGCAAAAGAATGGGAAACAAGACCTATTTCCATTTCTCTCATTGCTTTGAATTGGTAACACTTCTTTTTCAAAAAGCCCGTTAACCTGATCTCAGATTTACATCTATGGGAACTTCCCAGAATTGGACTAAGCCTTAAATAACCACATAACCCCTGCCCTATGAACAGCAAGGCAAAAAACTTTCCTTTTTTACCACTGAGGGTAGAGGTAGGGGAGTGGCCCAAGCTTCTGAAAACCGCCTGGATGCTTGACTCTTGTGCTTGAGAGGGGGCAACAGATCAGTTTGGAAAAGTAGTCTAAACTTCCTAAAGGCCTGCCTCCACATCAGTCACTAACTCCCCAGGGTGAGATGTGAAACTGACTCTTGTAGACATGCTGTCTGTTCTTGGGTCAGGAGCAATACCCAGCAACCAACCTACTTGTGGATCTTCTAGGAGTTTCAGAGAAGCTCTACAGCTGCAAATATATTTACCAAATGGGGCAAAAAGAGGGAATGGAGGGAGAGGATGGTTGCAGTGAGAGATGTACATAGTACAAGGGAGTCAATTCTGAGTTTTTGCTTCCTTTTGAGCGATTCCTCTAAAACCTACCAGACCAAAGCTCTATTTCTCACCCTCATTGAGATCCATGTTGAGTATCACTAGTTGCAGTTGACGCCGACCTACCTTAGCAAGAAAGCTTTGTAAGGAGGTACAGCCATTGCTTCCAGTTCGACTTTAATCTTCCCGAGGATGGGGACTCCTCCTATTTTCCTCCTCTCCTCCTCCAATGAGCCCTGCATATGTAAACTTTTTTTTTGGCCCCGCCTCGCAGCATGCATGATCTTAGTTCCCTGACCAGGGATCAAACGTGCACTCCCTGCAGTGGAAGCGCAGTCTTAACAACTGGACCGCCAGGGAAGTCCCATAGACTTTTTTTTTTTTTTTTTCCATAGACTTTTAAGAAAAGCTATTCTCTATCAACCCTGGAAATCTCTGAGAGCCTACCCAGTGTGAACGTTAAATTAATTGGAGGGCAAAGTTTCCTGTAGAGATGCATGGATTGATAGATTTGGGGTTTGATACTGTGAGTGGATGAATGACAGACCTTTTTTTTAAAAGGAACTCACCTACCTCCCTACCTCCTCTGTGTGGAATTAATTAACCCAGAGCAGGAACCACAGACCTCCTACATTAAACAGAATGCCCAGTCAGATCTAATTATTTTGTTAGTTTCCTTCACAAGAGGCCAACAAAAACTCCCCTTGATGCTGTGGAAGGATCAGCTGCCAGTCAGAGGGTGTGGCGTGGTTTTGGTGTGCTTCATTTCACTGGATTAACGTTACAGCCTCAGAGATCCAAGCCACACTTCAGCAACATTAAAGATACTTGCAATTTCTCAAAATCTTGGCTTTCACCATTAAAATTAAAACTTATTCATTCCAGAAACTTACTATTCATCAGAGATTTGCCTTCCAATTTGGTGACATTCAATAGTTTTTCAAGTTAAATAAAAACAAAGTAAGGAAGAAGCCTTTTCTGAGGGAGTTATCAACTTCCAAGGAAGGCCTTCATCACTCATGCCTGCATCACTTACTTCTTACCACTGTTTGTCTAACGGGGAAGAGAATGCTCCAAGATATCACCAACTATGGTTATTCTTTAAAGATGAAGCCTCATTTTTCTGACTCTACAACTGGCTCTGACAAAATTAAGATCAAAAGCCCGTAAGTGGCATCAAATTCAAAAGCTACACTGTCAGGAGTGCATGTGTATGTGTATATGCTCAAATGCAGAAAAATACACAAGACACAATACCTGTAATAGGGAGAAAAGGCAATGAATACTCTCAGATAGAGATTATTTCCTCTTAAAGAAACATATCATTAATTTTTAATCTTAGATCCTGTTACAGCATTCTGAAGACACCAGAGAAGACACCAAAGTATGAGAGTCAACAGTCTAAAAAACATTCATTTTATAATACTTTTTATTTGATTAAAGAATTTGCCTTCTTTGTGTACAATGGAATGTTATATTCCCTATGTATTTTACAGGGTTACAAAACTTCTCTCATTTTAAATATTACCCCAAAAGTAATTTTAGAAAAAAAAGTTTTTGTGAAACTAAACTTCACTTTAAAAAAATCATATGGACAAGCAACTCTCAAACAAAACTGAATTAATAAGATTTCTTGTCTACTTAACTACATGACAGATTTTTTGTTCCAGTCCCCTTCCTCAAAAAAACCTTATGTGGAAACCAAGCTAGAGATAAGGATTCTTCCCTGATGCAGTTAAGGGAAAGGGAAAGGCCAGAAATTTCTTTGGCAAACATTTCCATCCATGGCCATTTGTGTGTGACTGCTCTGCTTCAATTACAGTACACTCTTTGCAGGGAAGGTCAGATGTTGTTCAGAGTGGGAGTCGTACTCTCCAACCAGCTGAAAGTGCAGGAAGTCATCTACTGTCATCTGTCTCTTCCCCCTGTCTGTGGCTGCAGCCTGGCAGCAACTCCACCAACTCCCAGTGCAATACTGAGTTAAAAGCCAACGCTGGGCTGGCTGATGTAGTCTTCTCCATTGAAGAATAGATGAGATGGGGCTGAGAAACCACCATTACATGATGACACTAAACAGAAAAGGCTTAGGGGAGAAAAAGGAAGGATTTCAGACACAGGAACAGAAAGGCTGCTGAAAAAATGCTGGGCAGGCTAGAATGGAATATATCAATGCCTACACAGCAATATAATCAGCTGAATCTTGAAATGCTAAAACCTTGGTGGTGAAAAGGGAGGCTCCTTGATAGTTCAGGACCAATGGGATTGGCACAAAGACTCACTGAACCTACAGCCTCCAAAATCATAACCTCATGTCTGATAGAAAGGAAAAAACTGATGACACAGAGAACATTCAGAAAGAGGGAGGTGGTGAATCTCAGGAATGTGAATGGATTACAAAGACCATTAGCTATCATGTTTTAGCTGAAGTACCCAAAATATGGAGAATGGAAGGCTGGGTAGCACCAGCAGCAGACATGATTACCTGTGGGTGTGAAATCCCTAACTAGACATGACCATTCTCCTCCCAGACACCTTGAAGTGGGGGCTATACCATTTGAAAGCTGCTTCTCAGCTGTCTTTAATATTGACACAAGTGGGATTCACACTAGTGTTCTAAACCAGAGCAACAAGGCTGCAAGGAAAACAGCCTGGCAAAGGAATGGAGGGATGAATAGATATAGGAAAAGGATAAGACATCCTTATCTTTTAACTTCTAGACCCCCTACCCCTCAAGCAGTTCACCTGCATAGTCCAGAAATCAAGAATGGATTAGATCAACCTGTTCCCGGAGTGCCAAATACAGTGCCTATATGCAGATGATCTCAGTGCTGGATTGGATATATAGAAAGAAAAAAACTGAAGGTAAAGGAAAGGAGTATGAAAGATTAAAACCTTCTGCAGAAAAAACTTTTTAAAAACAAAGTATGAAATATATTTAGGCATTAAAATAAAAAACAACTTAGCTGATGGGGGACAAAGTGTTTAACTGGGGGCATTCTCTGGAGAGCTTGCTTTCCTGCTGGCCAGTAAAATCTGCCAAAGAAATCAGCAGCCTTTCCCTTTATGTTTGGGTCATTTCGTTGCCAGAGAATGTCTCTGTGACACTGAAACACTGAGGGTGAGTTGAGGGTCCTTGCGCTCAGAGAATCGTGCACTGTATTTGAAAAAAAGGGTCTCCAATGGCTTGCAGGTTTGGAAAAAATTCTTCAGCCACTGTTGGCTTCTTCCTTATTAACTTGAAAATTTTCCTTTTCGGTTCCCTCTTCTTGGTATTACAGAATTTCATACTTATCCACTAGGAAAGTGGTCTCTGTGGAAAACCTTACAGGGCTGTTTCCATCTACCTGGGTCACTTTGGTAACCTAGGAAAACAAACAAAGAGTAAGGTAAAGCAGAAGGACAGCGGGTCTTTAAGGTGCTGGCTAAATTCTCAGTACAGAACAGATCAAATCCCCTAAAGCAGTATTAAAAGTAACTCAGAAATACTAAAAAAGTTCAATTCACAACTGCAGCTCACAGCATCACTCTTCCCCACCAACATGATTAATCTGCTCTCTAGATAGAAAAGACAACTGTTGGGATGACATGTAGAGTGGTATTAATATTAAGTAAAAGGTCCAGAATGAGTGGCCACTGCCCAGGCCCTGCCCTATAAAACCTATGAAAGTCATAGACATTCTATCAGGATGATCGATTAACATTTTGATCCAAAATGCAACATTCTAACAATTCAACATTATTTAATTTGCTCTCAGTCTAAGTTGTTCTATCATATTCATTTTCTAGGTATGGCTGGGTCCTTCTCTTGAGATTTCTTTTTATTTAAACCTACTTTTTTTTTTTAGTATTTATTTATTTGGTTGCACTGGGTATTTAGTTGTGGCAGGCAGGCTCCTTAGTTGTGGCATGCGAACTCTTAGTTGCAACATGCGTGCGGGATATAGCTCCCCGACCAGGGATCAAACCCAGGCCCCCTGCGTTGGGAGTTCGGAGTCCTAACCAGTGCACCACCGGGGAAGTCCTGAGATTTCTCTTTATTAATAATAATAGGGGCTTCCCTGGTGGCGCAGTGGTTGGGAGTCTGCCTGCTGATGCAGGGGACACGGGTTCGTGCCCCGGTCTGGGAAGATCCCACATGCCGCGGAGCGGCTGGGCCCATGAGCCCGCGTACCCAAAAAAAAAAAAAAAAAAAAAAGGCTCTTACTATAAGGATTCTCAGAGCCTTTAAAAAAAAAAAAATAATAAAAAAAAAAATAATAATAGATGTCCAATTTAATGAACTACCTGTAACAATGGTGCGCATAATGGCACCAACACAAAACTTAAACCACTGATTCATATTTTCTAGTGAGGTTCTGACAGAGCAATTATACTGTCCTGTTCTTCAAATGGTCAGTAACAGGAAAATGTCTTGGGTTCAACAATGTGCTCCCAATACTGATGGGGTTAAGCCAATAACTGAGATGGGGGGGGAGGGAGGGAGAGGGGGAGAGAGAGAGGGAGAGAGGGAGAGAGAGAGGGAGGGAGGGAGGGAGGGAGGGAGAACTGCTCTTTGGAATCATCCAGCAGATGAAACTATAACTTCCCAAGCACTTTCAGGAGAGACAGAGAACATCTGGGAAGATAACCAGAATGACAAGCAAATCAACAAGTCCGAGGGGAAGATAACAATATAAACTCGGTGCTTATAATGCAACTTGAATGCTGGAAGAACAAAGAGTTAAAAATAATGATCTGGGGGCTTCCCTGGTGGCGCAGTGGTTGAGAGTCCGCCTGCCGATGCAGGGGACACGGGTTCGTGCCCCGGTCTGGGAAGATCCCACATGCCGCGGAGCGGCTGGGCCCGTGAGCCATGGCCGCTGAGCCTGCGCGTCCGGAGCCTGTCCTCCGCAACGGGAGAGGCCACAACAGTGAGAGGCCCGCGTAACGCATAAAAAAAAAAAAAAAAAAAAAAAAAAAAAATAATGATCTGAAGGACAGTTCACAGGGAAATCCCTGGCAGTCCAGCAGTTAGCACTCAGCGCTTTCACTGCCATGGGCCTGGGTTCAATCCCTGGTCAGGAAACTAAGATTCCACAAGGTGCATGGCACAGAATGAATGAATGAATGCATGAATAAATAAATAAATAAATAAACAGTTCACAGATTTCCCCTGCTTTGCCTGCCTACCTTAAAGGACAAGGTTTACAACAGAATTGGCTTACGATTATCCGTATTAATGAAGGGAAGCTGTGACATAAAAGAACATAAAAATCGTATCTATTTGTATTAGAATCACCTTTTTTGGCAGTAATTTTGTCTTCCAAATAAACTTTCTTTCATTCCTTGGGATCAAACCAAGTGACAATACAGAAGGCATTACTAAGTCATGTGTTGAGTGTTTTGGCAAATGAATTTTAAGATACATGAGATTATTAAAAAAAAAACAGGCAACTAAGAGATATGAGTCTTGCACAACCCATAAGTACTTTTATATGTAGTCATATTCAATTTCTTTACTTTGATCTAGAGAGGAAAACTGAGACAAAGCAGGTGAAGAACTGACCAAGATTACACAATGAGGCAGCAATGGAATCCACGGGGGGACATCAGCTTTTCTGATTTCTGCTCTGACCATGAAGACATGTTGCCTATCAGGTATCCGTCCTACCACTTTCCCCATATAAGTTCTCTATTAAACAGGGGTACCTGTATGTTACAGTAATTTTTTTTGGAGATGAAGGAGACTTGAACAGGGAAGAAATCATTGGGCTGCCCAGCAATGCTGAACTCAAGGCTGCCACTCTTATTTTTGGCATCAATCACTGGCAGGCACCACTCCAAGGTATTTCGTCGACTGTCATGTCGATATTCGCCGTCAATCTCACCAATCACTGGTGCGCCGACACCAGATCTGTCACAAGAAACATCCGTGTCAAGTTAGCTGTCCAGAGCTAGAAGAACTATGCCAAGGAAAACCACCCCCAAATTTGATTGTGCTCCTCAAATTCTGCCCACTTTCATATAGTCCTAGAAAAAATTAGACTCCCTGATAACTTCAAGGACCCTTAACCTTGGCCAAGGGTCTCATTAATTCCTTTTGTAGGTACAGATATATGCAACCATAAGTAATGGGCAAACATAGTCCTGGGCTGCTCCAACTTATGGACTAGATCTGGAGCTGGCAGGGGACTGAGATTGACAAATGTGTAAAGTGGGATGTATTTCCAAAAATACTGCACTAATGGTTTGCTGCCTTGTCATGATGGAATTTTAACATAGTGTAGCTCTCTTCATAGATGCCAATGAGGGGAAAAACAGGTTGATAGTAACAGTGGGGGAGAACTTAAACACCATTATGTGGTTATTTAGAATGGAGATGAATTTGGACCTTTGAGAGGATGTTTTTAAAAGATTTTAGGGGCTTCCCTGGTGGCACAGTGGTTGAGAGTCCACCTGCCGATGCAGGGGACATGGGTTCGTGCTCCGGTCCGGGAAGATCCCACATGCCGCGGAGCAGCTGGGCCCGTGAGCCATGGCCGCTGAGCCTGCGCGTCCGGAGCCTATGCTCCGCAACGGGAGAGGCCACAACAGTGAGAGGCCCGTGTACCCCAAAAAAAAAAAAAAAAAAAAAAAGATTTTAGAAGGTTTTAAAACTTATTGTAGTTGATGCCAGTGTGTTTATTTGATTTATAATCCAGTAACTGAACTTTTATTTGATAAGTGAAAGCACAATTACCCCTGGGCAAAATGTGAACATGATGGGAAAGAGAGATATTACACAGTTGTCCTTAGTCTGCAAGAGAACCAGGGCTAGTCAGGACGCACCGTGCATCCCCGCACACGGCTGACAGGCAGTGCCAGCTACTCCTACACACTCTAAATTTACCATCTTTTAATTCACCAGTGACATCCAATGTTTGCATTAAAGGCAGCGTAAATAAGGGAGACAAAGAAAACTTTAAGGGTGATATAACACAATTAACTCTTCCCTATCAATTTTATGGTCCCAGTTGTATGTATGTTTCTTCCCTTTGCCCTTGTTCCAATTCTGATTCTGAGATCCTCTAATTTGATCAGTTCTAGACAATAGGGTAAAATGCTGTCTAAGGGTCTCTCCTGGAGACTACTGCAAAGTTGAACTAAGACACAGGAAACCACCGTAACCACAATTATAGGGTAGATGGAGAGGCCTAAAACTTGTGGCATCCTAAAAATAGTCTAGTAAAATAAATCTTGACAAAATAAAACCCACACCTGTCACCAATGCCCAAATCTCACAATGGTTCAAGGCAGCCATCTATTGTTCTGAAATAATAACCAAGCTGTGAAGAATAAGATGATTAGCCCATTAAAGGGGATATTGGTAATAAAGCATATTTTAAAAAGTAGAAATAAGAATGACTAAAACCAGACCTGGCCATGTAAAGGCCTGAATCAAACTACAAATAAATTAGATTTAATTTTAATTCAAATTAAATTAAAATTAATTTGAACACAACTACAGATTGAATTAGAACCATTTTCTCTGTAATAATAACCAAGCAATTTAATAGTATAGACACACTAAGAATTCACTTACTGGGTATTCATAATTAAGCCCTGTACTTAATCATGGGGGTGCTGAAAGGCAGAGAAGCAGGGATTCAATGGTGAAGTAATAATAGTTCAGTCACTAGAAATGCTAGTGAGGAGATAAAGTAGAGAGTATTTCCAGATGATCCTAGAAAGTAGGCCATTTAAGCACACATCAAAAACTTACAGGAAGTAAACTTCTGGGGGGGATGCATATTTTTGTTATCTTAATTGTGATGATGGTGCATACATGCCAAAACTTATCAAACTTTATAATTTAAATACGTGTAGCTTATCACGTCAACTATACCTCAATAAAGCTGTTAGAAAATTTACTGAAACTAATGTAGATATCTTGTTTCAGCAAGAATAGTACCCTTGAAAACATAATCTCATCTTTAGCTGAAAATTTAGAGAAGAAAGTGAAAAAGAAAAATTCAGTCTGTCAGACTCAATTCCTTTAAGAGTTGCAAAACAAAGCAGAGAAAGTCTGACTGATAATTGGCTCCTCCTTCTGGAAACCTTCATTACTACATGAACAATCTGAAGACCAGTATCTGAAAACACGGCCCTAGAACTATAACCAGCTTTGCTTGTTTGGCTTTAAAATCAGTAATATCCACTCCGTTAAAAGTGTACAGCTCAATGCATTGACAAATGTAGCCTGTAAGCACCATTACTATCAAGTCATAGAACATTTCCATCATCTCCAAAAGTTCCTTTGTGCTCCTCTGCAATCAAATGCTTCTTCTCTTTGCAATCAAATGCTTGATTTCTGTTCCAAGAGTAATACCTTTTCAGAATGTCTTATAAGTGGCATCATATAGTAAGTATGCAGCCTTTTGTACCTGGTTTCTTTCACAATTGACCTTTATGAGAAACAAATATCTTAGAATGGATAGCCAGCTAAGTGCTGCCTCCAAAAGGAGTTCCAAAAGACTAGTTCTATAAGCTCGCTATAGAAAAAATGATTATGTGGGGTACTTACGGGAGTGGGATGGTGATAACCACATCATTCAGTTCTAAATTATCTTCTTGTAGCTCGTATTCTATGTTGACATCACAACCATTTCCACTTTCTGAGGGCCAGCAATTAACTGAAGAGAAAAGCAAAGCAGGTATATTAGAACATTAGAAAAAGAATGGAGGAAAGTTAAGATGGCAAATCAAAACTGACAACTGCAGGCCTTAAACATCCTAGTGTAAACTACTAAAAATAATGGTTTCAAAATTAAAAGTGTTTAAAATTTAAGCTATTTATTACCAAAATACACTAAATATAGCACTGAGTCCATTTTGAAAGGTCATTTTGTGAAAAAGAATTGTGGCAATGAAGAAGGTACAAGCCAAGGCTATTTCTAGTTCTCAGTGCAGTCTAGCTTAGTAGGACCGACCAGAGGCACTTACTTGTCAGTGGAATAAAAGACTCCTCTGTGGTTTGTAGTCTCCACTTCAGCACCCCAACGTCACTACTGACTGGAAATGACTTCTCTGGATTCTTCAAGCCAATTAGAGATTCTGCAGTGAAAAGTTTTTTATCCACATTTGGATGGGTCTGAAATGAGAAGGGAAAGAAAACTTCTGAGGTTCAGACATTATAAGACAGGAAATAAATTCCTTTTGGTCTTACATGGCCCATAATCTAAACATCTAAAACAGGGTGCCTAAAAAATTCCAATTATTTTTTATTTTGAAGAAAGATTTCCCTTCTTCAAAGACTTTTAAAGATTTAAGACATTTAAAAAATAGTAATAAAGTAATTTCAACTCTAAGCCATTTTGTTTGTAAGTAAAAAGTTAGTAACTTTGTAACTGAAAAAGTTAAAAGACCATTAACCAAGTCCTTTACAAAAATACTTCATAGGGAGCAGCCTGATGGTGAGGCCAAGCTTGCCAAATAGAAGACTACGGTCAGACGTTGATCAGCTGGCTGGGTCACATAGCAGTCCTGGCCTTATACTGAGACAGGAGAGGGAAAAGCTCTGTGGAAAGTTTAGCTGCAATTTTGCCTAAAAGTTGTTCAAACTCAGGCCAACTAAGATGGACTGCTCTTTTTAAAAGAAGTCACATTAGGAGAAAAAAGGAAAAAGTAGTAACTTGTGGATAGCAGACTACACAGACTTTATGAGCCAGCAAAGCTACTGTCAAATAATATAAGCACTACTTCCAAAAGACAACTGTGTGCTGGTTATGAGTGGAATAAAACATAGACAAAACCACTTTCTTCGCTGAAAAGGCTTTGTTCTCGTGACAAGAGATATAAGATCAACCATCTAAATAAACTGTGACAAGAACTGTAATAATATAAAGAAGGTCTCTTACACAGCCAGGTAGGTGGAACATACATATTCATTTTTAAGCATTTTATGTACTTTTCAAATATACCATTAGATACTGCCCTTCAGCTAACAAAACAAGCACTGGCAGTTATATAGCAGCAGAATGAGTAAACTTAGTGTCATAACCTGCTTTAGTAAAATACCTCCCGGGCTTCCCACTGGTGGCGCAGTGGTTAAGAATCTGCCTGCCGGGACCTCCCTGGTGGCTCAGAGGGTAGGAATCCTCCTGACAATGCAGGGAACACAGGTTCGAGCCCCGGTCCGGGAAGATCCCACATGCCGTGGAGCAGCTGGGCACGTGAGCCATGGCTGCTGAGCCTGCGCGTCCGGAGCCTGTGCTCCACAATGGGAGAGGCCACAACAGTGAGAGGCCCGCGTACCGCAAGAAAAAAAAAAAGAATCCGCCTGCCAATGCAGGGGACACGGGTTTGAGCCCTGGTCCAGGAAGATCCCACATGCCGTGGAGCAACTAAGCCTGTGCGCCACAACTACTGAGCCTATGCCCTAGAGCCCGTGAGCCACAACTACTGAGCCCACATGCCACAACTACTGAAGTTCAGGCACCTAGAGCCTGTGCTCTGCAACAAGAGAAGCCACCTCAATGAGAACCCTGTGCATCACAACGAAGAATAGCCCCACTCACTGCAACTAGAGAAAGCCTGTGTGCAGCAACAAAGACTCAACGCAGCCAAAAATAAAATAAAATAAATAGATAAATTTTAAAATAAAATAAAATACCACCCTATTGTTTTAAAACTTTGTTTTTTTAATTATATTTCAAGCAATATCCTAAATGAATTTACTCTTTGCATAATAGTAACAAATATGCATCTCTTTGTACCTTTGTGAGTATGAAGTCATTTATTAGATTTCAAAATGACCTTTCACTCAATTCCAGTATTAAAAGGCCATACTAATACAGCTGCTGTCAGTCATTCCCAACTGGCTTGGGAAGGCATTTATCAATTCAAGGCTTCCACTGTAGGTAATAAATTAACTTCTCTCCTATGCATCTAGAATGGCAATAGTTATGTAAGTTAAATAATCTTCTGTGTTTAAATTAACTTCTTTCCTATGCATCTAGAATGGCACTAGTTATATAAGTTAAATAATCTTCTGTGTTCTATGGTTCATACAGGGAACTCCAGTTGAGAAAGACTGTGTTAGGTAGACAAAAGCCTTAATGCTCCCTTATCAAAAGCCTCTACACACCTGTAGCTGCACCCCTTTCTTGTCTTCATTTTCCACATGAAGACGAATTCGGCCAAATTTATCATCTGAGATCCTAAGCATGATCATGCCATGCAACTCCATATTCTGTAATCCTCCATCTCGTCCACAGGTTAGTGTGATCTTTTCCTCAATCTTCATGTGCACACTGTAGAGAAAGAATGATAAATCTGCTCAGACAGGTAAAAACCAGAACTCTCTTTCTCCAGGGTTTAATGGTGATTAGCCATAAGCAACTTATTTAAAGGTGCTGCAGCCATATGTATCAAAATTTAAAGCATTATATAAACTATCACATTTAGAATGGATAAACAACAAGGTCCTACTGTATAGCACAAGAAACTATATCCAATCTCCTGGGATAAACCATAATGGAAAAGAATATTAAAAAATAATGTGGGGACTTCCCTGGTGGTGCAGTGGTTAAGAATCCACCTGCCAATGCAGGGGATACGTGTTCGAGCCCTGGTCCGGGAAGATCCCACATGCCGCAGAGCAACTAAGCCCGTGCACCACAACTACTGAGCCTGCACTCTAGAGCCCGCGAGCCACAACTACTGAGCCTGCATGCCACAACTACTGAAGCCCGCATGCCTAGAGCCGTGCTCTGCAACAAGAGAAGCCACTGCAATGAGAAGCCCGCACACCGCAACGAAGAGTAGCCCCTGCTCGCCGCAGCTAGAGAAAGCCCACGCGCAGCAATGAAGACCCAATGCAGCCAAAAATAAACAAATAAAATTTAAAATAAACAAAAATTAAAAAGAATGTGTATATATTATATATATTATGCATAACTGAGTCACTTTGCTGTACAGCAGAAATTAGCATAACATTATAAATCAACTATACTTCAATTAAAAAAAGGAAAACAACCTTTATCCCTAAAAAATAAAATAAAATAAAATAAAAGCATTACACCCTTTGGTTCAGCAAATCCTCATCCTACAGATAAATTCTCACCTGTGCAAAACAATGTCGTAAGTTATTCACTGAAGAATTGTTTGTAATAGCAAAAGTTTAGAGACAAATGTCCGTCAATAGGGGGACTACTTAAATACATAAAAGTATATCCACAAAAATGAATACTGGGCAATTAGAAAAAAAAAAAGAGGAACAATTGAAAAAACTTTTTATTTGAAAAAAATTTCTAAAATTGTAACAGAAATACATTTATACCCTTTTTATCTTTGTTAACATTTTATCCCATTTGTTTTATCATTTGCACACTCTCTCTATATAAATATATTTTACTTTTTTCCTTGAACCATTTACAGGCAGAATATATACATCACGGCCCTTTATCCCTAAACATTTTCAGAGTGTATTTTGTAAGAACAGGATATTCTTTCACATAACCACAGTACTGTTATTAACTTCGTAAATTTACATTGACACAATACTTTAATCTACCATTCATATGCCAATTTTGTCAGTTGACCTAGTAATGCCCCTTATAGTAGTACAAGATCCAGTCTAGGGTAAGGTACTGCATTTGGATGTCATGTCTCTATAGCTTCAAATAAGGAAATTCTTGTCTTTGAAATAAGTGAAAAAAGCAATTGGAAATGTGTCTAGTATGCCACCACTAATGTATAAAAAGGAGAAATACAGAAATTGTACCATGTTTTTATTCATCTATACATAGACTATCCCTCTTGGAAGATTCACACAAAAACTAGTTAATACTGAGATTTCCCCGGCATCCAAGTGGTTAAGACTCCGTGCTTCCACCGCAGGTGTACGAGTTCAATCCCTGGTTGGGGAACTAAGATCCTGCATGCCATGAGGCGTGGCCAAAAAATTTTAAATTTTAAAAAATTTTTTAAAAATTAAAAAACCCCAAAAAACTAGTTAATACTAGTTGCCTCCATAAAGAGAAACCTCCGTGGCTGGGGGGGGAGGAAGAAGTTTTAGTTCAATATCCTTTGAACCTTTTGAATTTTGAACTACATGAATGTATAATCTAGTTTTCAAAATAAGTAAAATAAAAGGTGCGACTGCTATGGGCAATTATTAAGTACAATCTACCCATATTCCTTACTAAAACTATTTTTAGCTGGGTGAACTGCAGAGGCTTAAAAAGACTATTCTGGCATCCTACTTTGCTCTGTTCTAACCTCTAAGACTTCCCAGAAACAAAGGCATGAGACTCAAGACCACAGAGGAATGTATCTTAAGACAATGCATGGTCTCATTTACCTTCACAAACGTTTGCTCCATGCTCAAGAAGTATTTCATCATTCAGAAAAGAGTCTCAACTCCTCTCTAGTACATGACAGTCTCCAATATCAAAATAGTGTCAAGCCTCTGTCTCCCTCAAAGCAACTACTAGGAATAGCACAGGAGCTTTAGTGATTTAAGAGATTTATCCCGACATAACCCTGTTCATTTCATACAGAATAAGACATACAACATACTCCTCTTTTATGCACACCTAATAGAGGTATCCTCCCAGACTCATCTTTCACTTGACCTCAAAACCATCAGTAACAGTAGAAGGTCTGGGCTTCAAAACAAGAAATCTGAGTCATGAATATGTGAACTTGATAACTACCACTTAAAAATGTTACCAAACAGTACCACAGTCCTGAGATAAGAGACAAATCAAAATATTCTATACTGGGTTCAAATACTTAAAAGGCAAAAGATAATACATTATTTGCTACTAAAGATATTTATAAATTTTGTCCTCCTTAAAACTTAATTAGAAGGACTTCCCTGGTGGCACAGTGGTTGAGAATCTGCCTGCCAATGCAGGGGACACGGGTTCAAGCCCTAGTCCGGGAAGATCCCACATGCCATGGAGCAACTAAGCCCATGTGCCACAACTACTGAGCCTGCGATCTAGAGTCTGCAAGCCACAACTACTGAGCCCGTGTACCACAAATACTGAAGCCCAGGCGCCTAGAGCTCACGCTCCACAACAAGAGAAGCCACTGCAATGAGAAGCCCGTGCACACAAACGAAGAGTAGCCCCCGCTTGACGCAACTAGAGGAAGTCCACGCACAGCAATGAAGATCCAATGCAACCAAAAATAAATTAATTAAAATTAAGGGCTTCCCTGGTGGCGCAGTGGTTGAGAATCTGCCTGCTAATGCAGGGGACACGGGTTCGAGCCCTGGTCTGGGAGGATCCCACATGCCGTGGAGCAACTGAGCCCGTGAGCCACAACTGCTGAGCCTGCGCGTCTGGAGCCTGTGCTCCGCAACGAGAGGCCGCGATAGTCAGAGGCCCCCGCTTGCCACAACTAGAGAAAGCCCGCGCACAGAAACGAAGATGCAACACAGCAAAAATAAATTAATTAATTAAAAAAAAAAGTAACCACTTTTAAAAAAATTAAAAAAAATTAGAAAAAGACATGCAAAAATATAGTATAGTGCTAATCATAACTCTAGCCCTCTAATTCCACTCCATTTTAAGAGACAAAGTACACACTAGGCACAAAGAAAAGTTATTTTTGTTTAATTTAGCCACCAGAGTTGATAGAAAGGTAAGTTCTAAACTTAATAGAGAACAGGTGGCTGAGAGCCCCCAATCATGTTTAAAGGGGGGAGGGGGGAAGACCTCATGTTTATACCTAGAATGTACTTTTTAAAAAAAAATTTTATTTAAGTATAGCTGATTTACAATGTTGTGCTTAACTGCTGTACAGCAAAGTGACTCAGTTATACATATATATATTCTTTTTCATATTCTTTTCCATTATTGTTTATCACAGGATATTGAATATAGTTCCCTGTGCTATACAGTAGGAAGTGTTTTAAATCTGGAAAAATTAAGACACAAAAAGAATTTACAGTGCATTGAGATAATTTTTTTTAACACTATGTGGTCTGTTCTTACTGAAAGAGTTACTACTTACCTCTCCATATTAATGGGTGGAGCATGCACTTTGGTTGCTTCAGAGGTACGCTTGCCCATACTGGAGGACATGATAGTTTCACCTTCAGATTTCAATTTGTCAACAAAGTTATCTACTTCCTTTCCTTTGGCTCCCAGTTTCAAAGCCTTGCTAGGGCCTGAAGGCCTAAGTGGAAGAACACACACATACACACAAAAATACACACATGATTTAAAAAGTTAAAAACTAATTAATAATTCTCTATCACTGAAGCTTTCCTTGAAGCTGTTCTTTAAGAGGAATGTGAATACCTCAAGGAAAAAACACAAGCTTCCTAGTGTTTAGTGGACAACTAGACTACTCCCTGCTCGAACTGACAGCTGGGTCACAATTAGCATATAAGCTTCAGGAATTCCCTGGTGGTCCAGTAGTTAGGACTCTGTGCTTCCACTGCAGGGGCCACAGGTTCATCCCTGGTCGGGGACTAAGATCATGTATGCCACAGGGGCACGGCCAGAAACAAAACAAAAAAACCCATATAAGCTTCAAGTACCCAAAGACCACAGGTATACTTTCATAAGCATGTGTGATCTGATGAAAACTTTGTACCTTCTATCCAGATAAATATACCTGTGTACAAACGAACTTTTTCACATAATTTCAGGTAGTTCAGATTCTCCCTTAAATCCATTCACGAACACTAGATTAAAAATACATGTTCCTTAAACAGTTAAATATCCCCTCTTCTCCCAAAATAAGGCAACTCTCATAGGAAATTGAGATCATGTTATAATTTGTAAAAGAACTCTCTTTTACACAAAAGGAAAAACACCACATTCAGATTTCTCCTTTATCCCCATATTATGCAGCCAAATTTAATATTATATCTTACTTCATCAAGTCACTTGTTATTTACAGTTTGCCTAAAAATCAGATATCACTCTGAGATACACACATACAGCCTTCATCTGCCATTCTAGGATTGCATTCTGGGTGATACACTGGATTATATACCTGGCTGGTGCAGGTGCCACTTTTGGTTTATCAGTTTCAATGATGGTCTCTGTGATCATAGCAGCTGTGCTACCTCCAGACACTGTGGAGCTTCCAAATCCCCCAAATCCTGGGGCTTTTTTGCCCTGTCTCTCTGCATCTCTTCGGGCCTGCTGTAATTCTTTTGCTTTACGCCGCATCTCAGCCTTGGCTTCACGTTCTTGAGTCTACAAGAAGATACATACTTGGATGTAGCTTTGAGTACAGACTAGACTAGCAAATAAAAAAGGGAAAATCAGATAATGAAGCCTAAAAGAAAGATACACAAACCAGCTGTCCCAGAGAAGACCTTATTTACCTCTCTGACTGCTCTGAACACCTTCTCCTCATGAGAATCCATTTCTGTGAAGGTTCTGATCTGTGCCAGGTTAACATTTTCCCGGTATCCCAGTGCAACAATTTCATCAAATGCAAAAATCAAATCAAAACAGTGCTCAGATATTTCATTCTCTTCTAAGGCTCGGCAATATTCAGGAATCTAATCATGGAGAGCAACAGAAAAGAAAGATTTAGAATTTATCACCAGTTTTGTTTTCCAGTTATCATCCTTTAAAATACACAAATTTCAATAAGCCTAAATCCCTTTATTAGCTCCTTCTGCTACTCTGTATTTTAAGCAAGTCTGTGGCATAAAGTCTTTTATGTGTGTGGCTACATCAACAAATCTTACCTGAAGAATATTATCTAAAAATATAGCCAAACAAGTGTCAGAACCACAAAGGCAGGTTAGAGTAACTGCTAGAGAAATGGGAAACAAAAGGGCAGTTCTCATATTCTCCTTTGTAATACTTACAGTCTAGGATACCCAGTAAGTGTCTGCTGAATGAATAGGAGCTGTAGCAATAAGATGCTGGGATGAGGGCTGGGGGCATAGAACATGCAAACTGATAAGCATCAGCTGCTTTGGGGGAAAAACAGTTTTACACAAAAAATTTAAAAACAAAAACTGTAACCCAATATTACAGGACTCTTACCACTCTTGAAAAGAGCCTTAGGGTCTCCAGATCTTCTAAGATGTTGCTGTTTTTGGTAGTGATCAGTACCATGTACAGTTTCTCCATAGGCTGGTAAACATATCTGACACTCTCTGTTTCAACAAATGTGTGTTGTTTTCCAGTGTTCATGAGCTTTGGAAAAGCTGCTAACAAGCCCTCAATCCGAGTTCGGGTCATCTCTACAAACTGTCGAGAAACAATAGCCTTTCCTGCTTTTGTGCAGACTGCTGCTGCCAACAGCACCTGCCGGGAACATATAAATAAGTACTAATTAATTATTTCTTTACATGTGTTTTCTCAGAATCCTCACATCTTCTGTAGAATGGTACACTCAGTTATGTAGTGATGTGACTACTATTAGAATGCTGACTTTCAAACTCTACTTCATTGCTCTTTTAATTATAGTATGTCATTCATAAAACAAAGCTAAAGTAGAGGAAAATGAAGCTATTACTCCTGTTTTTCAATAACATACCTAGAGAAAAACTTAGTAAAGAAGTAATTTTTTCTAGGTCTACAAATACATTATGAATGGATCCCCTGTGACTCAAAACTGGGTTGCTCTCTGCTTTGGCAGACCCATAAAGAAGAGCTTAAACTTTTTCTAGGGAGAATAGAGATCTCCACAGCCAAAAGAGAGGTCTGATCAGGCAGACTGAGGATTTATACAAGGCCCCTGACCTTTCATTTCATTTTTACCTAGAATATGGAACCAATCTAGTGAGTCTAAATTTATCTTCTGCTCTTTGATTAACCGTCCCATCCCACACTATCTTACCTCCAGACATGCAAACAATCTGTAAAATGAAAAACGGAATGACTCAATGTTTCATACAGGTTTTGACACTGGGCAATGATCAAGACTAACAGTCCTTTTTTCAGAGTCTGGCATTTCATTAAACAAAATGAATAAAGCATCAAAGAAGAGAAGACCAAATGCCATTAGCAGAGTAGTAAGAATATTAAGTACAGTGTTAATAGTCTCTTCAGTACAGGAACCCAAAAGTTCACAAGGACAAGGAACAAAAAGACTATTTACACATTTTGGAAGCCTCAATCCTGGGATACAACCTCTGAAATATCAACATCCTACTGGTCAGGCTTCTCAGCTTTACAGAAACCTGTCCTCTACAGGTGAGCAGCTTGAAGAAAAAACAAGTTAGTCAATTTGAATAAATATTCTCATAGTTTCAAAACAGCAGAACAGTTTTATAATAATTATAGGAGAACACAGTGTCCTTATTCATCAAGGATAGGTCATTAGGGTATTTGGGAGATAATTACCATCACGCTTATTTCCAAGCAGCTAGGTAAAAACAATTTGTATCGAAAAAGTGTTTGATCTATATCCTGCACAAATAATTTCCCTCTACCAGATTTGTATTTTTACTGATTGATTTGCTTCCAATGAACATCAGGCAAATTTTCTCATGTGAAATCTCAAGAATAATGCTATCAACTGCTCTATTTCCCAAATAACAACTGCAAGTTTAGAAAGAAGCTCATTTAAGGGAGTTATACAATTTTATGTTCCTGAGTCTATCAACTCTATATTGAAACTTACCTTAATTATTCCAGCATAAAGTTACGTTGTATAGAATTAAAAAGTTTAAAAATAGAAAGTAGTTCTACATCATAAATAAATACTCTAAGGAAGAATCTTGTTTTGTAAGTTATATCCTTTTAAAAAGATAAAATATTTCAGACATACAGAGAGGTATAGAGTATAAAATTACAGGTGGTTACTTCAAGAGTGGCAAATAAGCTAGCTTAAAAGTCCCAAAACAGTCACTTTCCCCAAAATATTTATAATTTTTTAAATAAATAGTTTGGGGTTTTTTTTAAAAAAAATAAACAGTTTTGTACTTAAGAAATGTATCTTTCACCATCACCAGCTGCTTGGGAGGTTTCTGCTACCACCCAGGCATGAGGCAAGAAGATATACTGAGGGGAGTAAAGGATCCCAGAAAAAGAATAAAAATGCAACAAGGTTATGACCCATTCTTTTCAAAGGAAATCTCCCACCTCATGTCTTTAACTTTACTATTTTGTTGTTGTTGGTCACAGAATTTTATTTAATTCAGCTTTACTGAGGTAAAATTAACATATAAAAATGTGAGATATTTTAAGTGTACATCATGGTGATTCCGTGTCTTTTTTTTTGAAAGTTTTTGGCCACACTCCACGGCATATGGGATCTTAGTTCCCCAACCAGGGACTGAACCCATGCCTTCTGCATTGGAAGGCAAAGTCTTAACCACTGGACCGCCAGGGAAGTCCCAGTGATTCCATGTCTTTAATTTCATTTTTTTCTTCTGGTTTTATTGAAATGTAATTGACATACAGCACTGTAAAAGTTTAAAATGTACGCATAATGATTTGACTTACATACATCATGAAATTATTACCACATAAGTTTGGTGAACATCCATCATCTCATATAGATACAACATTAAAGAAACAAAAAAGGGAGCTCTCTGGCAGTCCAGTAGTTAGAGGACTCCATACTTTCACTGCCAAGGGCCTGGGTTCGATCGCTGGTCAGGGAACTAAGATCCCGCAAGCCGCACGGTGCAGCCAAAAAGAAATAGAAAAAAAATTTTTTTTCCTTCTGATGAGAACTTGTGACGTTACTCTCTTAACAACTTTCATATATAAGATACAGCAGTATTAGTTATGTTTATCATACTGTTCAATGCATGCCTAGTACTTATTTATCTTATGACTGGAAGTTTGCACTTTTTGACTACCTTCATCCAGTTCTCCCTCCCCCCACCCCCTGCCTCTGGTAACCACAAATCTGATCTCTTTTCTGTGAGTTTGTTTGTTTGTTTATTTTTTAAGTATGACTGACCTACAACACAATGTTAGTTCTGGTATACAACATAGTTATTTGATATTTCTATACATTTCAAAATAATCACCATGATAATCTAGTTACCATCTGTTACCATATAAAGATATTATATATAGACTATATTCCCCACACTGTCCCCCATCCATGTCTTTAAATTAATAGTGTGAGATAAAGAAAGATTTCTTCAAATAAGGGCAAGGACTCCTGTAATTTTTGGTACACACATAATGATAATACCTTAATCTCGAAAAAGAAGAAATTGGCCTAAAATTATCACCAGGCAAGAGACTTAGAGACTTGTTTGAAGACTAAAACCAAATATACTCAAGAAATTTGATTTCACATTAATTTTTATCATATGAGGTTCATGTTTCAACCAAACCATGCTTCAACCACTGCAAAAAAAGAAAGAAAAAGGTAGTTGCTGCTTTAGCTTATGAATGATAAGCAAGTATGTCTCTGTATTGGTTCACTAAAGCTTTGTATGACATGTACATCCAAATAAAGTAAGGTTTGCGGGATCTTAGTTCGTCAACCAGGGATTGAACCCGGGCCCTCGACAATGAAAGCATGGAGCCCTAACCACTGGACCACCAGGGAATTCCCAAAAAATATTTCTTTTAAAATCAACTGTCATAATGTTATTTATACAAATGGGTTAAAATTTCCAAAAGTATCAATATAATATATGAATTCAAAAAGTGTCAAATACCAAAAAACTCAACGTATAAAAGTTCTAAAAAACTGGTAATTCAAAAAGAAGACCTAGTGATGATGATGCTTGTGAAGAATTTGGATAAACTGTTTCATGAATATAAGAACAGAAAAAAGGAATTATTTCTCAATTAAAAATCTTATTTATGTAACTTTAACAATATGTATAAGTAAATTATTAAATACTTTAAGAACATATTTAACTATTTGTGCTATAGTCCTAAAAGTTTTATATTCTGAAAAGCTTTTCTTCTTAATATTCTCATCAGGTAAATGAGGAATTCCCTTATATTTGGGATCACCTCCCATTGGTTTCTCCTTCTATGTGAATTAGACTATGTGAATTAGAAATAGTGTTCTAAATTTGTGAAGAACTAAGTTAATATACCAGGAAAATTAAATGACTGGAAGTGAGATGATTTGGATCCTACTTTTTGTTCTTCTATTTACTGTCTGTCTGACTTAAGTTACGTTTCAACCTCTCTTAGCCTCAGTTTCCTCTCTGAGAATATGGAGCATCATCTGACTACCTCACAAGCTATTATGAGGATCAAATGAGTGTAATAAAAACGTAAGCCAAAGCTATACAACTTATGCCACAAAATATGTAAACATAAAACACACACACAATGTAAAACAGCACTATTATTACTAATAAACTTGCCAAGAAATGCATGTCATTAAAAAATTTGTCACTTCAAGGCAATGGACTTTTACTTTTATGGGTTTGGCAGTATTTTAATACTCAAATAATGCAAATGGACTCCCCACAAAATTTTACATATAATGTCAGAGAATTCATAGATCCTTTAGAGTAGTAATTCTCAAATGACCCATGGAGAACCACTTTATGCAGTGAGAAATATTACTAATAAATAGGAGCACATCATAAATTTAATACTTATAGCGCACTCACTAAAAAAAAAAAAAAAAAAGGCCGAGAACCACAGTCCTAAGAAGTATGGTACCCCACCGTAGAATTGTATGAGGTTTTGAAGGAACAGAATAAGCCACAGTAAAGATACTAAGCACAGCACAGTTTAAACATTTGAAGTCAAAAGTCTACTCAGAGGGGGCTTCCCTGGTGGCGCAGTGGTTGAGAGTCCGCCTGCCGATTCAGGGGACGCGGGTTCGTGCCCCAGTCCGGGAGAGTCCCACGTGCCGCAGAGCGGCTGGGCCCGTGAGCCATGGCCGCTGAGCCTGTGCGTCCGGAGCCTGTGCTCCACAACGGGAGAGGCCACAACATTGAGAGGCCTGCGTACCGCAAAAAAAAAAAAAGTCTACTCAGAGAAAGGACTGCTCAGACCAAACCTTCAGACCTATATAAATATGCTGATTTAATACAAAGCCCATGTCTAACATACCTAATAATAATAATAAGCCTGTTAGAAACAATGTTTGTATGTTTCAGGGTAGTTCTTAGGCAGCTGGAATTTAAAACACCTCCATACCATACAGAGTTTAGGTAAAAATTAACATCAAGGCAACATGAAAGGGAAATTAAAGGCAACCTGTAACCAGAAAGATGCATGCAATGTAGAGAGGCAATTCACCCACTTTGCTTTATTGATTGGGCATGGTCAAAGGCTAATTTTAGGCAGTGGCAATCTCCATTTTAGCAGTATTACTATAAGAATTAACTAAATAATTATTTATTGGACACCTACTACACACACTAGATGCCCTCTGGGAATACTATGAGGAAATCAGTTAAGACTGGCATTCTTCTCTTAAGAAATCTAGTAAGATCTCAAAAGTTCGCATCCCCCAAAAACTAAATTTTTTTGTTAACTATGTATAGTGATCAATGTTAACTAGACTTATTTTGGTGATCACTTCACAATACATACAAATATCAAATTATTATGTTGTACACGTGAAAGTAATATGCTATATGTCGATTATAACTCAAAAAAAAAAAAAGGCAGCAGCAGGCTAATAGGGATAAGACACAAACATAAATAACTGTAATACTAGGCAGAATGTGTTAAGTAATGCGCTATAGGAATTCAGAGGAAGAAATTACTTCTAGCTCACAAGATCACTGATGACTTGATGGAAGAAAGAGCATTTAAATTATGCTTTGATCAATCAGGGAATCTGAGTATGTAAAGATGAAGAAACAGTAGGGTAAAATAGTAGGTACCAAGCAGAACTCTGGGACTCTCTTTGAGACATTCCACTATCCAGATATAAGCAGAATAAGCCTCCCAAAGTAGGACCAAAGTGCCCAACACTAAGCATAACTCTAAACCTCAAGACACCACAATCACAGGATCCACAAAGCTGACAAAGGTTTCTATTCACTGTTATCCATGTTAATAACACAGTTATTAACATGGCTGGAAGGTATGGTTAGCTCGAAACAAGATAAATTTAACCTACCCTAAATTAACATTCATCTTAAATGCCTTTAAATAATTAAGCTTCCCTTCACATAAGTGTTTACCAATTATTAAAAAATAGTATATACTAAAAGGTAGGTTAATTTTTCCTACTGTAATTTGATCTGATTTTCTCTGGGGAAGAGTGAATAAATATGATTCTCTATACAGTTATTATACTTGTTTTTTACATTTTAGGAAAAGAGCATTTAGACCTAAAACAAACTTTCAAGAGCCCTTGATCGTTCTATAGATACAAAAACTGAGGGTCCAGAAGTTATGCAGATGATCTCTTCAGGACTGTTTAAAAAAACAAAATAAAATTTCCCATTAGGTTACACTTTGTCAGACAACTTTTCTCTTAATAATACTTAAAATGCTTTGAATATATTGTCATTTGTTTTTGGATTAAATAACAACACTCTGCTACCCAGCTTTAACTACATGGATCAGAAAGTTCCTTGAGTAAAGAAACCTGGAGAATTAGGTTTCTGTTCTGCCTCTGCCACTAATTATGTTACCTTGGATGTCACTTAATTGTTTCTTGAAATATCCCTAAAATAGAGGTTAGGGACTTCCCTGGTGGTGCAGCGGTTAAGAATCTGCCTGCCAATGCAGGGGACACAGGTTCAAGCCCTGGTCCGGGAAGATCCCACATGCCGTGGAACAACTAAGCCTGTGCGCCACAACTACTGAGCCTCTGCTCTACAGTCCGCAAGACACAACTACTGAGCCTGCGAGCCCGAAAGCCTGCGCTCTGGAACAAGAGAAGCCACCGCAATGAGAAGCCCGTGCACTGCAATGAAGAGTAGCCCCTGCTTGCCACAACTAGAGAAAGCCTGCGTGCTGCAACGAAGACCCAAGGCAGCCAAAAATAAATTAATTTCAAAAATAAATTAAAAAATAGAGGTTTATGTGAAAATAGAGGTTTATGTGAAAGTGCCTCTGCATCTTTAAGATTCTGTAAGTGTAAGCATCTGAAAACTTTACAGCAACAGAAAATGTGCAATACCTCCATTTCACACCCACTGCTCCAGTGGTAACTATCAATAGTTTGGGTTTTTTGGTTTTTTTATTGGTGCGCGGGCTTCTCTCTAGTTGTGGCATGTGAGTTTTCTCTCTCTAGTTGGGGCACGGGCTCCAGTGCGCCTGGGCTCTGTACTTGTGGCCCATGGGTTCCACGGCTCATGGGCTCTGTAATTTGTGGCACGCAGACTCTCTAGTTGAGGCGCATGAGGTCAGTAGTTGTGGCACATGGGCTTAGTTGCCCCGTGGCATGTGGGATCTTAGCTCCCTGACCAGGGATCAAACCCACGTCCCCTGCATTGGAAGGCGGATTCTTACCACTGGACCACCAAGGAAGTCCCACTATCAATACTTTGGAACCATACTTTACATTAATATTAAGCTGCCAGAAGGCAAACTGCCTAACCAAAACAAATCATGTGTGTGTATAGTATATGTGTGTCAGACAGCTGCCATATCATCCCTTCATCCCCACTAGTGATAGAGGTCCAAGCATAACAGGTAAGTAATTCAGCATAAATATGCATAATTCCCTAAAGAAAAAAAGTCAAGGACTTCCTTGAACCTCTAAATGCTTCAGTATTCCTCACTTCCAGAATTAGCCAGTCACTTTGTTCCTCGTAATTCACTGTAATGATAATATATATATATAATTTATGATCATATTAAGGCCAGCTTCTACAACTGTCATAGAGGACCATTTCATCTTTCTTGTATGCATGAAGTGATTACAGATAAAATCAAATCGGGGGAAGATTACAATAAAATACAGAGTACATACAAAACCAAAACCTGAAGTTACTCAGTGAGAGTTTTAAGCTCATCACAAGTTTCTGTTCTAAACAAAAACCTGTAGAGTATAAAAATAAAAGGACAGGGCTTCCCTGGTGGCGCAGTGGTTGAGAGTCCGCCTGCCGATGCAGGAGACACGGGTTCGTGTCCCGGTCCGGGAAGATCCCACATGCCGCGGAGCGGCTGGGCCTGTGAGCCATGGCCACTGAGCCTGCGCATCCAGAGCCTGTGCTCCGCAACGGGAGAGGCCACAACAGTGAGAGGCCCGCATACCGCAAAAAAAAAAAATTTGTTTTAAATAAATAAATAAAAGGACATTGTTCTCAGTTTCTGCAGTGTACCTTCTATTTGGAGAATAAGTAAGATGGTAAATCAAAAGAAACTCAAGAAAATCATTTTCATTCTTCACTCTCCTCTCAAACAACAATCAAAAAAATACATAAAGAATACAATAGCTGTGCAGCTGCTGTATTGTATATGAAAAAGAAAAAAGAAAAACCAAAACAATAACAACTCCCTAACTGGGAACTGTTATTACTGTGTAGGATTTCAGTCTCCCCCCCCCCCCGCCCCCATCATGTGTAGACCAGCCATACAAACCCAAATCTAGCTTTCTAATAACTAATGACTCTTGGAAACTGAACATATTGTGATCATTTATATTTAATGTGATCACTACAGTAAATTTACTCATTGCCTATACTTAGGAAATAAGAAGAGAACAGCACTCTGTAGATAAGTAAAGATTTTACAGATTAGGGCTACCATGAGACTTAATATCAAGTTCATTCAAATATAAGTTTACTAAGAAAAAGAACTGACTATAATGATATCTGACAAGTGTTAAGAAAATAAGAACATGTTCTCATTAATTTGCAGAAAGCTGGAAAAAAAGATCAAATCAAAAGATGCTTTTTTTGTACTTCATTTTATAAGAAAGTCATCATAGGCCATTTGTTTTTCCATTTGTTCATTTATTTCTCTAGAAGGACTTTGTAGTGTAGGACATTTTGCACCAACTTCAGTAACTAAAGCTAAAGGAAATTTATTTTTCAAAAATCAACATTTACATACTGATATCTACAACTTACCCTAAAGCGCATTTTAAAAAAAAGATGGAGCGCATTTTAAAAAAAAGATGGCTACAGGGATGAATGGATCATTAGATGCGTGATAAAGCAAGAATAGTGAAATGTTAATTACAGAATCTAGCTGGTGGTTACATGGGGTGTTCACTGTAAAGCTCTTTCAACTTTCCTACATGTTTGAAAATTTTATAATAAAATGTTGAGGAAAAATCAACTTTCAGAAGTTTGGATACAACTTTTAGATCCAAGAAATCTTACAAAATGTTACCCTATTTGGACCTTTCTTTGTGATCTCTTTGTAAAGGAATAGAACCCGAAAACATTACACAGAAAAATACTTAATAATGTCTTACAGAATGTACTGAGATAAGCTGTTATCCAGAGTACACAAATCTGTAGGTATCTGGATCATGCCAAGTCCCAAGTAATTCAGATACATATGCATATTTAAACATGATACAACTGTATGTATATGCACACATGTCCAAATAACATGCAAAATTTATATTTACCACTCAACACCTAGGGCTCTACCATCCCTCTGGTTATCTATGAATTAAAAATCGTACTAGGAAAAAAAATAGTATGAGGTTCCAAGAACTTTTCAACAAACAAGGTTTTTGTAAAAATTAATCTATATTTCGTTTATATAATACAAGACTTTAATTTTGCTTTTAATATTACAATATACTCTGAAATGCACTATAGGTACATCCAGGATGTATAAAGGAAGTAGTTTAAAAATCACTACCCAAATACTAAGCCTCCTAGTGGAAACGAAGAAAGGAGTTTTGGGAAATTTTACGTCCAACATAAAAGTTTTATGAGGTAAACCTACCTGATGCAATTTATATGCCTGAAGCTGAAGAAAACCTTTCAGTGGTTTAAAGCCCAAGCATGAATCCCCCCCCACCAACCAAGTTCTCATCTAAAAAGGTCGTGAACAGAACTTAATGATTGGCACCAAATTATACTGTCATCTCTGAAGTGTGTAGGAAGATGCTTTAAATCAAATTAATAATCTATTGACAAAAAGAGAATTAAAAAAAAAGAATGTCCTTCAAAAGACTGAAGGGCATAAAGTGCACTTAAAAAAATTACTAGCTTGTTTGGAACCAAAAAATTTCTCCTACTTCATAAATATCCACAAATCGACGTGAGAAAGAAAGAGGCAGTGGAGTGAGCACTGTTGTGTCCCATCTCGCACCCACATTAATTTTAACAATAGATGAGAACACAAAGATAATGCAACTGAAGGCAAGTGACAGGTCCCGGAGTATAAACCCCTCCTCCCTCCTGTGAGATATCTGATTACGATATGCCACATTCACATTTCACCTCACCAGAACGACAAGCTCCCTGAAGGCAGAAAGCCTGTGATATCGATAACTCGGCTCACATTTTCCCAATGCTCTTATACACAGTGTACACTCAATCACACTGACAAATGGACCCACTTAAGATCTACAGAAGTAGGTGGCAGGTTTCTGGGACATTGGGTCCTACAAATTAGGGACAAATTAGTGTCAGAAGTTATTCCTTCCTGTTCTATGCCTCCTTTCGAACTTTCCTCTATTTGTCCTTTTCAAACAAACTAAAGAAAAAGTCCTGAACACTAATGGGTTTAGATTTCAAACTTCAACGGCCTACGGAACACCGGGGATGAGAGGTGAGCTTTTTACAAAAGGAAGAGAACCCTCGAGAGGCCCAGCTTGCCGCGCCTAGGTGCCCACGGAACCTGCTGGACACTAGCGCCCAGGTCCACAGCGTGGGGTCCAAGGGACATCACTAAGAGGTTCTTGCAGAGCAACAACCCTGGGCCCGTTTTAGGGCCCGGGTCCCGGCAGAGGAGGGTGCCCAGCTGGTTGCGGGGGAGGGGTGTGGGTGCGACCACAGAGGGACTGGAGTCAGGTCCCTCGGATCTCCCGGGAGGTCGGGCACAGGGTGCGGAAGGCCACCCTGCTCCCAGAGCCCGGGGGAAGCGCCCAGCTCCGGGCCCTCGGGGCGGGGCTCCTCTGGCCCCAGCACAGGCCGGCAGCAGGGAGAGCGGTCGAGCAAGGCCGGGACCCGGGAGTTGGGCCCGGCCCGGGTCTTACCATGACGACGGCGGTGGTGGGTCGCACCCGAGCTCCGGCGCCACTGCAGCTAGGGCTGGGGTCGGGGGAAGGGGAGCACCGACCGCTCCGGACCTACTGCCCCCCTGACAGGAGTACCGGGCGCTTCGCCTCTTGCCAAGATGGCGGCCTCGAGCCACGTCTCCAACCGGAAACGGCACGGGTCAAAGGGCGGGGGGCGGGGCGCCGTGGGGTGGGAAGACTGTGCGCGCAGGCTGAGACGCTGGTTGTGTCAGGGAGGCCCCCGGACTCGACCACCAGCGTGGAACCGGTGGCTTCTGTCCTTTCCCTGTTCGTCAGTGCCTTCGTTTAATTTGCGACGTCTCTTGCAGTTTATAAAGCTCTCACAGCCACTCTATCATTTGATATACAAAATAACTGTTGTTCATAAGGGACTAGTAGCCAGAATATATAAAGAACTCTTAAAATTCAACAATGGAAAGACAAAAGATCCAATTTTAAAATGGCCAAAATAGCCATTTCTCTAAAGAAGATATACAAATGAATAATAAGCACATAAAAAGATGATCAACATCTTTAATCCTTAGGGAACTGCAAATCAAAACCCTGCTTCATACCCATTAGGATGGCTGTAATAATAAGTGTTGGTGAGAATGTGGAGAAATTAGAACCCTCATACACTGTTGGTGGGATCGTGAACTAGTGCAGCTGCTTTGGGAAGCAGTTTGGCAGTTCCTCAAAAAGTTAAACATGGAGTTACCATGTGACCCAGCAATTCTACTCCTAGGTGTATACCCAAGAGAATTAAAAGCATACATTCACACAGAGATTTGTACACTAATGTTCATACAAGCATTATTCATAATGGCCAAAAAATGGAAACATTCCAAGTGTCCATAACAAAATGTAGTATATCTACATAATGAACTATTAGTCACAAAAAGGAATAAAGTATTGATATATGATACAACATGGATGAACCTTGAAAATATTACGTTAAGTGAAAAATGCTGGTCACAGAAGACCACACTTTGTATGACTCCATTTATATGAAACATCTGGAGTAGACAAATCCATTGAGACAAGAAGTAGGGCTGCAAGGGACTAGGGGAGGGGAGAAATAAGGAATGAGTTTTGGTTTTTGGAGTGATGAAAATGTTCTGGAATTAGATAGAAGTGGTGGTTACACAACCTCGTGAAATACTAAAAACCACTGAATTGTACGCTTTAAAAGGGTAGCTTTTTATGGTAAATTATATCTTTTCTTCAAAAAAATGTGTAGGAAGCAGGGCAGTTACTGTGCTTATGTCCATTTTGTAAATGAAGAAAATGATGACAAGTTTAAGAAATGTACCCAAACTTCTAGTTCTATAATGGAAACAAGATTCAAATCTGGTCTTCTGATTGTATGGGTAGTCTTCCATGCCAAATGTCAGACTTTTCAGATTATAAGTGATTCAGCAGTTCTTCCCCACATTATTTTATGCCATGTTAGTGGCTCAACTGTTTATCCATTATTGCTGCAATAATGGATAAACAGCAATCTTTTATTTAGTGTTTATTTTATGTCAGGTACTTTACATGTATTATCTCTAATCCTTATACACAGCAATTCAGATAAGGACACTGAGGATCAAAAAAGTTAAGCATTTGCCCAAATTCATACAGCCAGCAAGTGGTAAAGCCAAGATGCAAACTCAGCTTTTCTCATCATGTCACACTGCCTCTCTATATCTCCTGTGTACTCCTTAATGTTTATTGAACACTTACAATGTACCAGGTGTTACTTCAAATTCTTCACACAGATTATTTTACTTTTTTTTTTTTGGTTGCACAGGGTCTTAGTTGCAGCGGGCATGTGGGATCTAGTTCCCTGACCAGGGGTCGAAGCCGGGCCCCCTGCATTGGGAGCACAGAGTCTTATCCACTGCGCCACCAGGGAAGTTCCCCAGATTATTTTACTTAATCCTCACAAGAATTCTCTAAGTACCATTAATACCTCCCTTTTGCAGGTGGGGAAACCAGGGTACAGAGAGGAAAACCATTTTACCACAGGTGTCAGGGCTAGAAGGTAGCAAAGCCAGGATTCAAACAAAGGCTGCTCAACTTCACAACCTGTACCCTTGAGCACTGCATTATAGAATTCTCTCTCTTACTCATTTCAATTCCATTTCCAGTGGCTTTCTAGTAGAATCTTTACAAAGCTCGCAAACTTTTTTTTTCTGTTTTAAAAAGAAAAGAAACAAAGACCAAAAATCTTTTCTTTAAAACTTTAAAATGGGTATAAATTAGAAATTATAATATTAATAAATCAAAGGCCCATAAAGAGCTTAGATATTTGTATACTGATAGATGCCCAGAGATTTTTATGCCAATTGGGACAATTTAATTTGCATAGGAAGGTTACCAATCAGCAATTTTCGATTTTTCTATTGTAATAGGATATTTTCCTTTACATGTACCCAACTTTTTAACATTAAAAAACTGTGCAGGAAGATAAGAACTACTAAGTACCTTTGTAGCTTAAAAAGATTAAGGACTTAAGCAAAGGGTTGAGTTAGAATTGTTATTTTCCCCAAAGTATCCCTTCATAAATATGAATAAACACAAAAGTACATAATGAGGGGCTTCCCTGGTGGCGCAGTGGTTGAGAGTCCGCCTGCCGATGCAGGGGACACGGGTTCGTGCCCCGGTCCGGGAAGATCCCACATGCCGCGGAGCGGCTGGGCCCGTGAGCCATGGCCGCTGAGCCTGCGCGTCCAGAGCCTGTGCTCTGCAACGGGAGAGGCCACAACAGTGAGAGGCCCGCGTAAACAAAAAAAAAAAAAAAAAAAAAAAAAAAAAGTACATAATGAGGAAGACCATATTCAGAGAATCATTTTCTTAAAAACTCTATACACTTTAGATAAAAGGAATCAAGATTTAACCGGTATTAAATGAAGTCCCCAAAACAGTAACAGATGAAAAAAATTAAACCCACCATCAAAAACTTTTAAAATTTACATGTCTGGAAGGATGTATATCAAACCGTATTGTTTATTTTTGTTATTAAAAACACACATTTTTTAAAAAGATGAACAAATTTTTTTTTTTTTTTTTTGCGGTACGCGGGCCCCTCACCACTGTGGCCTCTACCATTGCGGAGCACAGGCTCCGGACGCCCAGGCTCAGCGGCCATGGCTCACGGGCCCAGCCGCTCTGCGGCATGTGGGACCTTCCCGGACCGGGGCACGAACCCGCGTCCCCTGCATCGGCAGGCGGACTCTCAACCACTGCGCCACCAGGGAACCCCCGAACAAATTATTTTTAAAATTTATTTTATTGAAGTATAGTTGACATACAATGTTGTGTTAGTTTCTGGTGTACAACAAAGTGATTCAGTTATATATATGTGTATATATATATATATTCTTTTTCATATTCTTTTCTATTGTGGTTTATTACAAGATATTGAATATAATTCCCTGTGTTGTAAGTAGGACCTTGTTGTTTCTTCATTCTATATATAATAGTTTGCATCTGCTAATCCCAAACTCCCAATCCATCCCTCCTCTACCCTCCTCCCCCTTGGCAACCACAAGTCTGTTCTCTATGTCTGTGAGTCTAAAAAAATGAACAAATTCTTAATTTAAAAAAGTAAAAATTCTGCCTGGAATTATTGCTTTATTATGGCAACTTCCAGGGGCCTTCAATATGGACCACCAAAGTTCAGCAAGGACCAACTGATACTGATTCTTTGGAAATATGAAATTAGCTGAATTAAACTGCAGAAGAAAAGCACCTCTGCAAGCATGCTTCGTGAGGAGTGCCTTAGAGGCAGTATGTCACAGTGGTTAAAAGCAGAAACTTGGGAATTAGACTGACCTGTGTGTGACTCCCATTTTCTGCACTTACTGCCTGGGTGACTTTAGGCAAGTTACTTTAACTCTCCTAAACCTCAATTACCTAATCTGTATATTGGCAGTAACATCTATCTCATAAAGTTACGAAGTTAGATTACATATTAATAAATAAGATTATCTACTCTAAGTGCTCCTACATACTAAATGCTCACAACACATATCCATTATTGTTAGCAATAACATGACAAAACATTTCTTAACGTTTTGCATTTCCCTTTTAACCAGAAGTGTCTCAGAAGAGGTGTCTCTTATTTCCTTTTTTAAAGCCAATTTTCACTTACCTCTGGCAGGTTTTCATGATCAAATTTCCAAAATTCTTTTCTTTGTTTCTCTCCCTCTGACTCCCCAAATTAAGTATGTCTGTAGTTTTGAAATATTTGTTCCTTATATCTTCATTCATTCATTCCTTCATTCCTCCACACAATGAGCATTTTGAAAGTGCCTGATTTATGCAATGCACTGATCTGTGAAAAGCTTATAAAACTAATTAGACACAGACCCTGCCCTAAAGAAGCCCACAGTCTTCTTTAGCAAATAAAAACGCAGGAGAGGGCTTCCCCGGTGGCGCAGTGGTTGAGAGTCCGCCTGCCGATGCAGGGGACACGGGTTCGTGCCCCGGTCCGGGAAGATCCCACATGCCACAGAGCGGCTGGGCCCGGAGCCATGGCCGCTGAGCCTGGGCGTCCGGAGCCTGTGCTCTGCAATGGTAGAGGCCACAGTGGTGAGGGGCCCGCGTACCGCAAAAGAAAAAAAAAAAAAAAACAAACGCAGGAGAAGGAAGCAGCCACATAGCACAGGGAGATCAGCTCGGTGCTTTGTGACCACCTAGAGGGGCGGGATAGGGAGGGTGGGAGGGAGACTCAAGAGTGAGGAGATATGGGGGATATATGTATAGCTGATTCACTTTGTTATAAAGCAGAAATTAACACACCATTGTAAAGCAGCTATACTCCAATAAAGATGTTTTTAAAAAATGCAGGAGAATGGGTTAAACCTGAATCTCAGATAATGAATAATTTGATAGTACTATAAGTTATGTCCCATGCAATGAGACACAGTGCAGGGGAAGGACTATAATGTAATATAAATACTATAAAAGGTCGTACAAAGTGTCCTGGGAATTTAGCTAAACTTCCGAGTTTGCCTAAAGTCTGATTGGACTGACTTAGTAGGAATTGCATACCCAGTGCTCCTTGTCCTGGGGGAGACAGGCACACCGTATTTCCGGATTGGAAGGCTAACTCTATGCGAACCGAAATTCATCCGTCAGCTTTGCCGCCCCCGGCCGCTAGATGCCGCCACAGACAAATTTATTGAAACCCTAGACAAACAGGATCCGAGCCCCTCTAGATCCTCCCAGGATCCTTCAATGCTGGAAGAGACGTAACGCGCGAGTGGAGAAGGTCTCACGAGAGTGAAAGAAAGTATCGCGATTTTTTCTTTCTCTCCTTTTTTTTTTTTTTTTTTTTTTTGCTTAGCGACTGACAACAGGCCGGTTGCTCCGAGTAGAAGCGCTTGGCCTTCTTCCAAGTAGAAGTGGCCTGGCCTGAGATTGGAGTGAGACCCCAGCCCTAGGCTGGGGTTCTTTCCACATAGAGGAGACGGATTCAGAGGGGCTACAGGTAATTCGTACTCACCCTAGCAGAAAGAGATCTTTCTCCCACCGTAGAGGAATAGAAAGGACTCCCCTTCCCTCTCCCCTTCTCCCCTCCACCTCTTCCCATCTTCTTGACAACTGTTCTTTCCCTCCTTCCTTCACGCCATCACCAACCATCCTGCTTCCTTTACTCCCCAAGAAACTTAAGTGGGATCCGATATACAAGACGGGGGTGGTGTGGTGGGGTGATGCTTTCGGGATTATTGGGTGGGACCAAGAGGCTGGAGTTTACCCTGTCTTCGGGGAACGCCCCTCCTTCCCAGGTAACCCCAGAGACAGAACTCTTTCTAGAGCCTCTACAGCCTCCCCAGATAAGCTCCGGCCGCCTTGCGAAACTGATCGAACCGGAGGAGACAGCCATTATCCACAGACAACTGTTTTGCCCTTGCGCGGGTATCTTACAGCTTTGGGGAGCTGCTTCAGAAGTTGGCTGTCGTTTCTCTCCACGATTCCCTCGTTCCTCAGCCAGCCTGCCAGCAGTTCCTAAATAAGGGCTGCAACAGAATGACTTAACTGCTTGACCTGGGGCCAAGAAGCCTTAAGGAAAGTTTGAATGGGGGGGTATGGTAAAGGTTTCAGGTAAAACTGGTGTCTTGGGTAAGGAAGAGGAACCAATGCTGGTTTGGAATCCACCTCCCCACAGAGTGCTTAATGTCCCATGATAGGCGCTCTGTAATCATATTTCCTTTTGCTTAGACCAAGACCGTTGAAAACCAGACATATGATGAGCGTCTAGAGATTAACGACCCTGAAGAGGTTGCGAGTATTTATGCTCCAACCACAAGACACAAAGGTAAGAGAGGCATGAAGAGGAAAGAAAGAAATGGTTGTTTTTTGTTTTGTTTGTTTTGCAATTGTAAGTCAGCGGTTACTAAAAACAAACCAAAATTTGTAAAAAAAAAAAAAAAAACTCCAAATAAACCATGAGGATCAAAACTGTTGATCTCACATGAATGACATGTAGCTTAGAATGACATGTAGCTTAGAACTTAGCCGTACTTTCTTAGAAACAGGAACAAAACAATTGTCTATTACCACATGGAGAATACGTTTGACCCTGGTAGGTACCGCCTTGAGGGTTGCCGGATGGATTCCTGATTGTCCCCAAGAATTTTCTATTTTCTATTAGCAGATGTTGGCTTTCAGAGTCAAGTTACTTGCCATTGCTCCTGTTTTCCAAATAGTTAAGGGGGGAGAAAACACAGCCACCCAGATTGCAGGATCTTCCATCAACCTAACCACTGTTCCCCATCGCCATTTACTTCATGATACTGTTCTGCCCACAGTCTGCCGGGGGTTCATGTTTGTTTGTTTAATTTATCAAAACTCTTTTGCTCAGTTCTGAAGATGCTTCAGTTACCTATCCTTAACCTGCAATTCCAATTGAAACCTCAACAGAATATTTTCAGAGGACTTGACACCATCATTTGTTCAACAAACATTTTTTGAATGCCTATTATCTGTCAGCCTTATGCTTGGCACTACGTATACAGTTTTTTGTTTGTTTCTTTGTTTTGGCCATACCGCGTGGCTTGTGGGATTTGAGTTTCCCGACCAGGGATTGAACCCAGGTCTTCGGCAGGGAGAGCTCAGAGTCCTAACCACTGGACCGCCAGGGAATTCCCAGGTATACAGTATTAAAAGAGACATTGACCCTGCCATCCTGATGCCTGTAATTATGGGAGACAGATGCCAAATGAATAAAGAAACACAATTACAAATGTGGTAAGTGCATTGATGGAAGCAGAGTTTGATGTTATGGAGAATACTGGTGAGGAGTGGGATCTACTTTTGATGGAGGGGTCAGGGAAGACCTAAGGAGGTGATGGTTGAAACTGAAAGGTGAGAAGGATTTAGACACAGAGGAAAAGTAGGCCAGGAAGAGGGAGCCGCTAGTGAAATGTGAAAAGGACCTGAGGCCAGAAAGAACTTGGGTTACTTTGAGGACTTGAAAGAGACCAGCATATGGTAGGAGAGAGTAACCTCAGAGGTAGTCAGGAGGTATAACAAGCAGGGCTTTAGCGGCCATACTGCTGTTATGCATGGCATGGATTGAAGGGTGCAAAGGTGAAAGCAAGGAGCCGGTTAGAAGGACTGTCGCCATGGCTGAGTTGAGGTGTGACAGTGGCTTGGTTGTGGGGAGGAAGTTGAGAATAGAGAGAGAATTGGCAAACGCTAGAGGTATTGTTGTAGTAGAATCACTAAGACTTGCTGATGGATTGGATTTAGCTCTTGAGTTAGGAATCAAGGATGACATCCAGGGTTGTTTGTTTATTGTGGTAAACTTGCCTAATATAAAATTTACCATTTTAACCATGTCGAAGTATGACAATTCAGTAGCATTAAGTACATTCGTGTTGTTGCGTAAGTATCTCTACTATTTCCAGAACTTTTTCATCATCCTGAACAGTTATTATTAAACAATAACTCTCCATTCCCCTCCCCTCCCCCCCCGCCCCCCAGCTGCTGGTAACCTCTATTCTACCTTGCCTCTATGAATTTACCTATTGTAGGTACTGCATAAGCAGGATCATACAGTGTTTGTCCTTTCCTGTCTGGCTTATTTCACATAGCTTAATGTTTTCAAGGTTCATTCATGCTGTAGCATGTGTTAGAATTTCCTTCCTTTTTATGGCTGAATAATATTCCATTGTTTGTATAACCACATTTTGTTTATCCATTTGTCTGTCGATGGACACTTGGGTGGTTTCCACCTTCTGGCAGTTGTGAATATGCTGCTATGAACATTGGTGTACAAGTATGTGTTTGAGTCCCTGCTTGCAGTCTTTTGGTGTATGTATACCTAGACGCTCAGGTGTTTTTTTTTTTTTTAACCAGGTCATTGACCTACTTATTTTTGTTTTAAATTTTTAATTTTTTAATGCCTGTCATGCATATTTATTTATTGAAGTATAGTTGATTTACAATGTTGTGTTACTTTCAGATGTATTGCACAGTAATTCAGTTATATTTATTCATATATTCTTTTTCAGATTCTTTTCCCTTATAGGTTATTAGAAAATACTGAGTATAGTTCCCTGTGCTATATAGTAGGTCCTTGTTAGTTATCTGACACCCAGGTTTTTTGTTTTTGTTTTTTAATATTTAGTTATTTATTTGTTTTGGCTGTGCTGGGTCTTAGTTGCAGCATGTGAACTTTTAGCTGCTGCACGCAGGCTTCTTAGTTGCAGCATGCGGGATCTAGTTCCCTGACCGGGCGTTGAACTTGGGCCCTGTGTACTGGGAGCTCGGAGTCTTCCCCACTGGACCACCAGGGGAGTCCCCTGACACCCAGGTTTTTGACTTGAGCACATTTATAATCTTGCCAGCTGTGGACATTATAATTTGTTTTCAGTTTAGGCAATTTAAAAGGCAGAAAAATGGTGTTTAGTGGGCATTCATTTGACTTAGAAATCATTGAACATGTTTTCATGCCAGTTAATAATATCTTACATCTGGTTATGCTTTTAATTGTTCAGAATATTTTATTGCTTTTATCTTATAGACAGTGATTCAGATTCATATTTGTGACTACTATTTGCCAGGAAGTAGGTCATTTCCTTCCACATAAAATTGTTTTCAATTGATCCTTACAACAATCCTGACTGAGAAATATTACTGACCCCATTTAGAAGTGGGAATACTGAGACTCAGGGAGGTTAAGTCATTTTGTCCACCTGATAGAGTTGTCCTATAAACCCAGTCTTCTGACTATAAATCCAGCACTCCTTTTGCTTTACTAATTACTAACTAATTACTAACCTCATTTCACCAATATGTAAACTAAGGGCAGATTTTATGCTATTTATGTAATGGCAGATAATCAGTTAGTATAATGTCTAACCTAATGCCTTAAGCATACTAATACTTAGTAAGTATATCTCAAATTGAATTGACAGAGCCATGACTAGAATTCAGTTTCCTGTCTTTCAGCTAGATATTCTTATAAACCCTGTTTCATAAAATGGTTAGAGCATAAAATATTATAAATGAAAAATATCTGTCTTTGAAAATCATTTTAACGATAACCTAGGGACTTCCCTGGTGGCAGAGTGGTTAAGACTCCACGCTCCCAATGCAGGGGGCCTGGGTTCGATCCCTGGTCAGGGAACTAGATCCCACATGCATGTCGCCACTAAGAGTTTGCATGCCACAACTAAGGAGCCCACCTGCCACAACTAAGACACAGCGCAACCAAATAAATATTTTTAAAAAACCCCAAAAAACAATAACCTAAAGGGAAAACTTTTCTTCCAAGGACTTCGTCGTTCCGCCCATCTTCCTAACAAGACTATGGCTGACAACAGCAGTGATGAGTACGAAGAGGAAAATAACAAGGTGCAGTATAACCCACAGCTTCTTGTGAAATTTCTGCTTTGAATTTTTAGTAGTTAGTTTGAAATGACAATAGTTCAGTAGCAAACATTTCTTAAATACTCACCTCCAGTGATTGGGTTCCTTTGAGCTCGTGGAGGACAGTCACGAGCCAAGAGCATTAAGATTTTGACTCTCCTTCTGGAATAAAGCTTACTGTTATAGCTGATGTTTTGGTGAGAAATTTCATATAACACAGGCCCGTGTTTCACAAACTTTTCTAGTCATAATAATCAACTGGGGTACTTATTTAAAAAAAAAAACAGATAGGAATTCCCTGGTGGTCCAGTGGTTAGAACTCTGTGCTTCCACTGCAGGGGGCACGGGTTCGATCCCCTGGTCGGGGAACTAAGATCTCACATGCCACGTGGCACGGCCAATAAATAAATAAATAAATAAAAAAAAAATTTAGAAAAACATTTCCAGTCCCCACCCAGAACTGCCTAATCAGAATCCTGAAGGTAAAAGCCTGCAAATGTGTATTTTGAGCAAGCACTCCAAGTCATTCTTATGATAAAGAAAGTTTGGAATGATTCATCTGGCATTGGTTCACTGTCAACAGTTGTGATACTTCTAGTATTTTGTGAAAGAGACTTTAGTTTTGAAGTCTTAAGGCCCAGATGTCACTTTGCTGTTATTCTGTGAACCAAGAGAATCACCGTTTCTGGAAGTGGGATGAGAAGACGCCTTCAATTTGCACACGTGCACTGTCTAACAGCCCGTGTTTAGGCTTAGCACATGGTCCAATGGTTATGTTTTAATCGTCCTCCAAGAACAGGCGTTTTGAAAACTCAGGTGACGGAGAATATTTGAAGTAATGCAGAAAGCTGTAGCAACAGAGACGGATTTCATAGAAAGTCTTAAAGGTCATGTTTTAAGATAGCCCCACTTTGTGACTAGTGTGCTGTTTGACATCTTACCTACAAAGTCATTTTTTGGCATCTTGTCTGTGGTATATAAAGTCTTCTCCCATAGGTCAGAGATTTTGCAAAGCACTACTTTGAAGAAGCAGACAAAAGAAAAGTGAACAATTTTCCTAAATTGACCTCCTAATTTTGTATATTCGCCCTAAATTTTTCTAGTTTTCATCATGATGTAGTCAATATTCAAGGCTCATTTTCTTTCCAATTTAATATGCACCCAGAATCAGCAGATAGGATCCACTTTTGAATAATCTTTGAGCTGACGATATTCTTAAAAATCTCTCCTTGCCAGACTGCTTCCCATGTGACCAAGAATAATTTGGGCAGATTTTGAATTAGGAAAGAACACTGTGGGAGATTCTTACCAATTGTATACCAATAAGGCATATTCTGCAACTGTGTCATCAGTCTCACATGTTACAGATTAGTTAAAATATATTTTTATCTATGTGTAATAAATCTGTGTTAGGCTTAGAGGAGAATGTAACCCAAAGAAGTTTTTGATGTCCAGTAATGTGTCACAGTTTTATATGTCAGTAGCTGCTTTAATGTAAAAGAAACATTAAATAATTTAAAAAACTAGAACCAATCATCTCTTAACCTCAGTGTAAGCCATATGGCATATGGAAACCAAGCTTGAAAAACCTATTTTTAAAGGGGGCCAATTGGCCACCCTTTAGGTCCTAAGTGAGGGCATGCCACAGGCTCCAGGCCCTAAAGTCAAAGACATGGACCCTGTCCCAGCTGCCCCGGCAAGCCCAAGCACCACCTTACCCCTTCTCGTCAGCTTGAGGGTGGGGTGGTGCATCTAGAACCCAGAAAGGTAGGTCGTAATGCCAAGGACAGAAGAGTCTCTTATCTTGAGATATAATGTACAGTCATTGCATTTAACTTACGGGGGAAGGGAGGGGAACCATGCATAGGTCAGATACCCATTGAATGGAAAGGGAAAACACACAGTCTCCGGAACTGCTGGTCAGAATCCAGGCCCGGGGTTGACTATGAACTTTCTTCTTTTGATAGTTACAAGCAGCTTACCCTGGGCAGTCTTGCAAATTAAATACTAGATTTCCTCCCTGTGATCTCTGTGAGTATTAAGATTCCCTAAAGTGTGTCTTCCCTACTTCATCTTCCCCCATTTCTTCCCAAAATAACTATTATATTTAGAGTTGCTTTCTTCTTCAGAAGTCCCTCAGTTTTAGAGTTGAAGCTGACTGGGTAAAGTTTATGCAGAGTTCTCAGAATCTCCTAAGTAATAGGTAAGAGAGATATGTATTGGATAAAATTTATACCCAAGCCTCGAGCAGAGGAAGAGACCATGGTTATAGAAAGTGGGGACTCAGTAGCTAAGGAGGAGCAGAAGAAGGTTCTCGAGGCCCTTCTTGGGAGTGCTTCCTTCTCTTTCCAGTGAATTGGTGTCAGGCGGGAGGGTTCTGGTTAGAGTACTAGGAGAGAACTGGGTAAAGGTATACTAAATTTCTCCTTACCTGGACCTTTCTATCTCCTGCCCTATCTCAGGAGAAAAAGAAGACCTCGCAGCCCACTCCTCAGCGGGGCTTTAGTGAAAACGATGACGACGACGATGATGACTCATCTGAAACTGATTCTGATGACGACGATGATGATGAAGAGCACGGGGCCCCTCTGGAAGGGTGAGAAAAGCTCCCTTGCCAAGGAGGAAAACGCCTCCTTCAAAACACTGGACAGGAGGACGTCAGTGAGAAGTGAAATTCCAGCAGCTCTTTTGATCTCCTCTATTTAGGATTATCAGATGCTCAGAAACCCAGTGTAATGAGTTTTCCTTCTTTTTCGGCTCTACTGCCCGCATCCTGTGATGTCACTTGCACTATTGGAAACACTTGTGGGCTCAGGGATTTCATGAGGATTTGCTGAGTCAGCTTAACTGATGGTCTCTGACTTCAAGGAGTTCACATTCTAGGGAAGAGAAGATAAATTTATACACATACCAAAGCATTTCTATCTAGCAAGGAAAACATGCATGCACAGGAACATTTCTATTTTAGGCTCAGACCCTTTTAGGACGGGTAGAGAATAGGTGCATCCGGAACCCTGTATTGAGGCAAAATGTTCCTGCATGGTGCTTCAGTAAAAATTCTCCTCACCATATTCCAGCTCTGGTGCTAGATTAACCATGACCCACCCCTGTAGGTTTTAATCAAAGTAGATTCTAAAGCCCATTCAATTTAAAATACAATTAACTGGTGTAGCCAATCAGTAGAATTCTTTCTAGCGTTAAAAAGTGTGAGGCAGCACTCTATGCACTGTAAAGAACAATCTCCAAGGGACACTGTTACGTTTTAAAAAGGTATAGAAGTCTTTATGCTGTGCTACCATGTGTATAAAACAGATGTTACATAAGCCATCTCTAGGCTGCCCTAGGAACTAATAACACTGATTACTCTTGGGAGGGGAACTTGGTGGCAAAGGAACAGGGGTGGAAGGGGACATAACTTTCCACTGAATACATTTTGTGCCTTTTATTTCCTGTCGTGTGCATGCATACTTTATTCAATGAAGTAGTTTAATAAAAATAAAAAGTTACCTTTGAATTATCCACCTGAAGGTAGACACTAAGTAAATTAGGCAAATGTTTAATACCAGACTGACTTTTCATGCTTCCCAGTTTACTTCATGATTCTGCTTCCATAAATTATAATCTGGGGAAATATAAACTATTTAGTTTTTTTGTTAAGCAACTCTTCCCAGAAGAACCTTAAGTAACTTTCCTAGTCACTTATATACTTTGTCAATTCATTACATTTTACTTAATTATAGTCATTGATATGTACTCTACTTCTTTTTTACTGTATACATTTCATGTATTAATACAAATATTTTTAATAACTGCGGTATTCATCTTGACATATCTAACCATCTCTCAAGTGTTGGACATTTTGTTTCTAATTTTTTACTTTTATAAATAACACTGAAAAACATCTTTGTAAAAATTCCTTTTTTTCTTGGGGTAAACCATTTTCATGTCAGAAATTAAGATCTCATTCCATCTTTTCTCTTCATCCCCTTCATTCAAAAAAAAAAAGGGAAAACAATTTCTGCTACATTCTAAAATTTTTTAAAATTATGTTTTGGATTTTCTGTAGCTCTGTTCTTCATTGTCAGAGATAGCTGAGAGCTAATTATAATCACTTTTAAAGTTACCTTGCAAGCTGCTCAGAAAAGGCAGATGTGGGTGGAGCAGAAACTAGGTCCAGAGTCATATGCCCTGTAGCCAGAGTAACACCCGGGCTGAACCAGGGCTCAGCAACCCCTGCTCTTCTCTGGCTACCTTGAACCACATTTTCCTTTCCCCAGTGCCTATGATCCTGCAGATTATGAGCATTTGCCAGTTTCTGCTGAGATTAAGGAACTCTTCCAGTACATCAGTAGGTGAGTACCAGGCCCTCCCACCATAATCCCCAGCCCTGCCTTGCCCTTTCCTTCCTCTAGTCTGAAACATGGCCATTCCCCTTAGGTTTTTTCAGCCTGAATAATAAAGTAAGTTTCTCTGACAGTTTCCACCTTCCCGTGGCAATATCTCCTAGGTATACACCTCAGTTGATTGACCTGGACCACAAACTGAAACCTTTCATTCCTGATTTTATCCCAGCTGTCGGGGATATTGATGCATTCTTAAAGGTACAGTCAGAACATCCTAAAACTGACTCCTTAGGTGTTTCTTCTGACCCCTCTATCACTCTAACAGTTCCACTAATTTCCCTGACTACCAATAGCTACCTTAATATATATTCTTCATTTCACTGGAGTTCTTAACTTGCTCTCAACTCCAAATTATACTTATTGCTATTAGGTAATAATTGATTATCTCACTAGGTGTTAAAATTTGTCATATATCTGCCTCCTGGGGTTATCCATGACTTCAGCTTTATATCTAAGGTCCTATAGATCATGTATTTTTTTTTCTAGGTAGTACTTTAGTACAGCATGATATACAGGCATGCTTTTTAATACTAGAAATAATGATGAACCAGAAGAGTTCTTCCTCTTCAGCTTATTGGAAGCAAGTATACCTTTTTAGATCCCTCCCATGTTTTTTTTCTCTGCTTTCTTACCTTTCTCCTAACCAGGTTCCACGTCCTGATGGAAAGCCTGACAGCCTTGGCCTACTGGTATTGGATGAGCCTTCTACAAAGCAGTCGGACCCTACAGTGCTCTCACTTTGGTTAACAGAGAATTCCAAACAGCACAATGTCACAGTAAGATACTAGCCTAGCACAGGCCCCAGCTCCAGGGGGCCGAGAGTAGAAGCCTTGCTAGTATTTGAACAGTTGACTTACTGCCTATTAAAAGGGATGGCTATGGTTTCAACCAGCCCTGTTTTTTTCAGTAACAATTGTATTAAGATATAATTTACCTACCATGAAATTCACCCTTTTAAATTGTACAATTCAGTGACTTTTAGTATATTCACAGAGCTGTACAACCATCACTACTATTTAAGAACATTTTCATTATTCCAAAAAGAACCCCCTTGGGAATTCCCTGGTGGTCCAGTGGTTAGGACTCAGCACTTTCACAGTGGTGAGCCCGGGTTCAATCCCTGATGGGGGAACTAAGATCCCACAAGCTGTGAGGTGGGGCCAAAAACCTAAACAAAACAAAGAGAAACCCCATACCCATTAGTAGTCACTCCTCTCCTCATTCCCCCTGCTCTTAAACCCTGGTCACTACTTCATTCCTTTTTTATGGTTGAATAATATTCCATTGTGTGGACATACCATATTTTGTCTATCCATTTACCAGTTGTTTCCATGTCTATTAATTCTGCATCTATGAATGTATACAAGTTGTTGCATGCACATATATTGTTGTCTTGCGTATATAGGTAGGAGTAGGATTGCTGAGCCATATGGAAACTGTTTAATATTTTGAGGAACTGCCAAACTGTTTTCCAGAGTGGCTGAATCATTTTACAATCCCACCAGCAATGAATTAGAGTTCCAATTTTTCCACATCCTCACCAACACTTGGTATTGTCTGTCTTTTTTATTCTAGCCATCCTAGTAGGTGTGAAATGGTATCTTATTGTGGTCATTCCTGTCCTATTGACCTGCCCCCTTCCCCTGGCTCCAGAAGATTTTATCAGGGTTTCCTATAATCTTCATTTGGCTCCTGGCAGGCTTCACTTTTCAGCAGTTACCTTGAATACGAAATAGCAGCATATGATGAGGCACTCTGTAAAAACAAGAGTAGAAACATCCTTCAGGACTTCCCTGGGGGCGCAGTGGTTGAGAGTCCGCCTGCCGATGTAGGGGACACGGGTTTGTGCCCCGGTCCGGGAAGATCCCACATGCCATGGAGCGGCTGGGCCTGTGAGCCATGGCCGCTGAGCCTGCGCGTTCAGAGCCTGCACATCCGGAGCCTGTGCTTCGCAACGGGAGAGGCCACAATAGTGAGGGGCCCGCGTACTGCAAAAACAACAACAACAACAACAACAACAACAACAGAAAAAACATCCTTCAGGGGCTTCCCTGGTGGTGCAGTGGTTAAGAATCCACCTGCCAATGCAGGGGACACGGGCTCAAGCCCCGGTCCGGGAAGATCCCAGATGCCGCGGAGCAACTAAGCCCGTGTGCCACAACTACTGAGCCTGTCCTCTAGAACACGTGAGCCACAACTGCTGAGCCCGTGTGCCACAACTGCTAAAGCCCGCGTGCCTAGAGCCCATGCTCTGCAACAAGAGAAGCCAACGCAATGAGAAACCTGTGCACCGCAACAAAAGAGTAGCCTCCACTTGCCGCAACTAGAGAAAGCCCACGCACAGCAACAAAGACCCAACACAGCCAAAAATAAATAAATAAATTTATTTTTTAAAAAATTCTAGAAAAACAAAAAAAGAATATCCTTCAGTGCCATCAGCCAGGCTTTCCCCTTATTTTTCTAGCAACATATGAAAGTAAAGAGCCTGGAAGATGCAGAAAAGAATCCCAAAGCCATTGACACATGGATTGAGAGCATCTCTGAATTACACCGCTCCAAGCCCCCTGCGACTGTGCACTACACCAGGTAAGAAATAGTACATTCTTCACTGTAGTAACCCATGGTAACTTTCACCACCTGGGAAGCCATTGCTTCTGAGAAGGGGGTCCCAAGGCTGGGACATATTTGAGATATATCAACCTGAGGATCTATGGATCCTGGCTGCTACTGGCTAAGAGTACAGACATGAAGATTATGATTTATCTGGTATTATTACTTAGCCAGCTTCTCCAAACCCCAGGTGCTGGGTAAGTTTGGCCCACCCAGTCTATGTTCTCCTGAAATCCTAATGTGCCAGACTGAGAATCTCCCTTCAGTCTAGAATATCCTGATGCAGAGACTGCTGATACCTGCCCATGTCCTCTATTCACGTTTACCTCTGTACTTGTAGGCCTATGCCCGATATTGACATGCTGATGCAGGAATGGTCTCCAGAGTTTGAAGAGCTTTTGGGAAAGGTGAGTGGAAGGTAGCAGGAGCTCAGAAAGTGTGGCATTCATTCTAGGGCCCAGTGTTTTCTCTCTTCTTGTATTACTATTATCATTAACTTTTAAATTGAAATATAATACAAAATCAGAAACATACATATAAGTATTGGTTAACTTTCACCAACTGAACACCTTTGTGTAACCAACACATCAGATCAAAAAAACAGAACATCTCTGGCATCCTGGAAGCCCCTCAGGCTTCCACCTCCCAATGGGACTATTTTCCTGACTTCTAATAGCACAGATTAGGTCTGCCTGGTTTTTTGTTTTGTTTGTTTGTTTGTTTTTTGGCCATGCCACATGGCTTGCGGGATCTCAGTTCCCCGACCAGATATTGAACCTGGAATCAGTGAAAGCCCGGAATCCTAACCACTAGGCCACCAGGGAACTCCCTAGGTTTGTCAGTTTTGTATTTTATCTAAATATAATCATGTTCCTTTGTGTCTTATTTGCTCATCTATATTGTTCATCCATATGGAGAGTCATCCATATTGTTCATATATCATGGTTATATATTTGTTCTCACAACTGTATGGTATTCCATTGTTTGAATATATCCATTCTATGATAGCCATTTGGGTAGTTTCCAGTTTGGGGATATTACAAATTACTCTGTAATATTATTGTCCTACTACTATGAGTACATACCTTTTGATGTACATTTTGTATTATCACTTTAGACTCCACCTTTTCCACAGAGGTATATATGCTATTCTAAGAAGCTGAAGTCCTATTCATAATGATCCTAAATTTTTAAAAAGTGCCCAGGAATATATTTAATAAGAAATTGTCAAGACTTTTTTGAAAACCAATTATAAAACTTTAGTGAAGGTTAGACACAAGCTCTGAGTGGATGAGGAGTCAAGCCATGTTCCTGGAAGGGAGGGGTCAATCGCTCAGCACTGTCAGTCCTCCCCAGTTCACCGTGGAAATGGAAGGCCGTTTCAATTAGGATTTTAACTGCATTGTTTTAGAAACTGAAAATTCGGTAACAAAGTTTATCTGAGAGAATCAATTTTTAAGACTAATCATGAAAATTTTAGGGAAAAAATGAGGATTTGCCCTGTCAGACATTAGAAACACATTATAAAGCTGTAGTAAATAAAACAATAATGTACTGGTTAGGAACAGAAATAGATCAGCAGCACATAACAATCCAGAAACAAACCCATGTAAATGCAGAAATTTGTTGTATAAGAAAGATGGTTATTTTAAATGATTAGAGGGACTACCTTGGCAGTCCAGTGGTTAAGATTCCGCACTTCCAATGCAGGGGGCGTGGCTTCGATCCCTGGTCCGGGAACTAATATCCCAGGTGCTGCGTGGCCAAAAGAAAAAAAAAAAAAAAAAAACTAGTTGGGAATTAAATGATTAGAGATAGGATGGGTTGTGATGAGATGATTGACCAGCCATTTGAGAAAAATTAAATAGATCTAAACCTCAACCATATGCATATAGGAATTCCAAATGAATTAAACAGTTAAAAATAAAACTATACAGGACTTGCCTGGCGGTCCAATGGTTAAGACTCCACGCTCTCAATGCAGGGGACACGGGTTCGAGCCCTGATCGTGGAACTAAGATCCCGCATGCCACGTGGTACGGCCAAGAAGAAAAAAAGTTACTTACATATATATGTGATATTACTGTCCAAGCAAAAAGCTCTTACATATCAAGAAAAGAAAACTGAGCAAAGATGATAACAGGTCCTTCCTGGCCATGTTGCTTAAAATTGCTTCACCACATTCCCCAAGCTCTTTCCCTGCTTTTTCTCCATGCTACTTACCTTCTAACATATTGTATACCTTACTAATTTTGTCTTTTGTTTCTCCCTACTAAAATATAAGCTCCAGGAAGACAGAGTTTTCGGTACATGTTTATTGAGAAATTGTTGTAAAAGCAAAAAATTTGAAAACAATCTCTTTTCTCACAGCATTTTAAAGCTATAGCTGAAGAAAACTGTTTGATTAGGGAATTGAATAGATAGATTGTAGTACATCCATTCAGTGAAATACACAATGGAGTATTGTTTGGCCTTATTTTGCTCTGATACAGAGAAATACCAATGACATGTTGTTACATGGAAAAAGGAAATTGCAGAACCATCTACTCTGATTTTTGTAAAAAGAGAACAAAAAATTTTTAAGAAGCCAATGGTTTTTAAACTTACAATATTAGTTTAGATCTGGAGCCTGCTGAGATGTCATGTCATTTTTTTCTGTTCCTGTGGTGTCCAAGGACCATTAGGCCTTCTAACACCAAGTAACTATAAATACTTGGCCATAACTTGGGTCCAGTTTCTTCTTCACAAATACACACAGGAAGACTGCATGGCAGTATATTTTACTTTATTTATAAAATATTTTGGTCCTGTTATATCATATGCTACTTTGGTGGTTAATGAGTTTAACCATTTTACTGATCGGGGGAAAAGAAAAGGCACGTTGTATTATTTGCTAGGGCTGCCATAACAAAGTGCCACAGACTGGGTGGCTTAAGCAACAGAAATTTATTTTTTCACACTCTGGAAGCTAGAAGTTGGAGATCAAATTGTCAGCAGAGTTGATTCCTTTTAGACCCTTTCTCTTTGGCTGTCTCCTCCCTGTGTCTTCACATGGTCTTCCCTCTGTATGTGTCTCGGTTCTAATTTCCTCTTCTTATAAGGATTCCAGTCATACTGGATTAGGATTCACCCTAATGACCTCATTTTAACTTCTCTTTTTTACGACCATATCTGCAAATATAGGCACATGATCTGAGGCACTTAGAGGTTAGGACTTAAAACACATGAATTTTGGGGGAACACAATTCAGCCCATGTCACCCCTTATGCTCGGAGCTCTTTTGCTTCAGAGAGAGTGAGTGATGCTAGGACCACTGAAATTTCAGCCTTTTGACTCGGGTCCATCCCGTGCCCCTCCTAGGTGAGCCTGCCCACAGCAGAGACTGACTGCAGCCTGGCACAGTACATAGACATGATCTGTGGTGAGCCCTTCCATCCCTTCCTTGACCCCCATCTCTGGATAAAGTCATTGTGGGCTGTTGAAAAGGCTGGTTCACTCTGAGTTGCAGCCTTTACTTTAAGCCCGTTGTGCTATTTGGCAGCACGCGAGGGTGGTATTTGGGTTTATGTGACTACCTGCTGGGTATTTAACCCCCCGAGTTATAGTCACACATCCCGTCTGGGAGGGGACTGGCCATCCTAAACAGAAATGCCCCATAGCTTCCGGATTTTTGTTTATTTCTGCTCACGGGAGTTCTTGATTTCAGCCATCCTAGACATCCCCATCTACAAGAGTCGGATTCAGTCCCTCCACCTGCTCTTTTCCCTCTACTCGGAATTCAAGAACTCACAGGTAAGACCAGCATTGGAGATTGACTTAAGCTGTAGTGAGGACTGCTGCTGTCGCCACTGACTTAAGCTGTAGTGAGGATTGCTGCTGTCGCCACTATTTTGGGTCTGCTGTGATTCTGTCCTGTGACAGTGGAGAATGTCTCTGCCTGGAGTTACCATCACCCTTCCCCATAACGAAGGGAGCTGCAAAGCAGGCAGGGGTGGGGCTTGTAAAGGAAGGGGAAGTAGAAGCAATGTGGGCCTTAGACAAGGCTAGGTAAGGATCTACAGTGGACACTCATTTTTACAGGAGAACCAAGTGGCCTAATGAATGGAAGCAGGAAGCAAGGTTAGTTCTTGCTAAAATGTAGTAACTAGTATGTCCTCAATCCTTCATGTTCCCTCTCTCTCCTCACAGCATTTTAAAGCTCTAGCTGAAGGCAAGAAAGCATTCACCCCTCCATCCAACTCCACCTCCCAAGCAGGAGATGCAGAGACATTAACCTTCAGCTGAGACACCTCCCATGTCACTCTGTTTCAAGGCTGAGCTGGCTTCTCTGCCCCATCTGAGAAGGAGGGATCACTGTCAGCCACTTGGCGGCCTTGCCTGCCTCACAGCTTGATTCGGAGACAGCGCACGTCTTACTGCCCTCTCTGCCAGAAAGCACTGCCCATGGTCATTAAATGGCTAATGCCTGTGTCAGAGTTCCTTCCCATGGAAATTAATTATGCATTTACACTACTGTGGGGATGTGAGTTAGAATCACTGGAATTCCTGGGATCCCAGGATGCTCAGGTTGGGAGGAAGGCTTAAAAGATGTTCTTTTGAGATAGCAATAGAATTATTTTCTTTCATTCTTAAAGTTAGTTGGCAAAGATTTTACAAATAAAATACTCTTATCTTTCAGGTTATCCTGCTCTCCTTGAAATATGAAAGAGAGAAGGCAGACTGAGCATAGGCAGAGATAAGGAACTTGGCCTAGGAATAGGCATTAAGTGAATAGCAGTTTAAGCAAATCAACTTTGTGAAATAAAATCAAACCCCAGTCCTCCAAGGTTGGCGATAGAGGGGAAACTTTTTTCTCCCAGAACTTATTTTTTCTGGGGGTCTCCCACCAGGTAGTGCTACCTGCCTTACAGGCTACCTGCCTGTCTAGCTCCAGACCTGTCTGGTTGTGGTCTTAGGGAGCCTAGCTATTGCAGTCACCCAGGTGAGAGATGATGGTGTCCTGGACTGGGTGGTAGTGGTAGAGATGGACAGATTCAGGAAATATTTTGGAGGTTTTATCAGCTAAGCTCCAGTCAGAAACCATACTAGTTATTTCTAACAAAGGATGTTAATTTAAGTATGGGCAGTTGGTTACAAAAGTGTTGGAAGGGCTGAAGAAACAAAAGGGAGAATGGAGAGTGCTGAAGGAACAAGAGGCTAAAGGGGAGTGTCCACTGCTGGAAACAGAAGAGCTGCCACAGTGGCTGGGATGGCTGAGCAGGTCCGAGACCCTCACCCCTACTACAGCCACCCTGGGCAAGCGCTGCTGCCTCCTCTATCCCACCCTCTCCTGGCTTGCTGGTGCCTCCCACTGGCAGAAATTAACAGCTGGCAAGGGAATCTGGAAAATCGAGCAGCATAAAGTATAGAAGGGAAGGTGTGGGGTACGAGACAACAGATAAGCAACCAGGAGAGGTGGAACCAACAGAACTTAGTGATAGAGTGAATGTGGGGGAGGGAAGAGAAGAAAGGGCGACTCCCAGGTTCTCTGGCTTGAGCAGCTGGGCGGGTAATGGAGCCAAGTACTGATATACGGGGCAAGAACTGATCGGAGGGGAAAATTACAGTAAGATGCTACAGCCTAATACATACCCGAGAAACACGAGACAGGAAGGGCATCGTTTCCTACAGACCCTTAAGCCAACTCTGATGTTCATCTCATGCTTGAACTTGAGCAGGAACATCTGAGCTCAGGCCTCACTTTGACACCATATTGGGACCAGGTGCTCTGCTCTCAGATGGATGCCATTAATGCTCACATTTCACTCAAGGAAAAAGAGAGGCAAAAACATGATAGGAACTCAGATTCTCCATCAGGTTTTCAGGGAACAATCAGACTGCCTTCTTTGGCTAGAACTGAGACTCAGCTCTAGTAAGTACAGTCGACTCTCGTTATTCACAGTAGCTATGTTCTATCGAGGCACCGCAGACACAATTAGCAAATACTGAACCACTGCTCCTGGGGGAAATACAAGGTAAGGTTCCTGTGTGCCTCTGTCATAACACTGTCGTCAACAACCATTGATTCACTGAACTCATGGCCACCAGCACTGTAAGTCATGCCATAATGAAGCGTATCTAACGCACTCTCTCTGTAAGGCACATGACAGCCTTACTACACTTAGTTAACTCTAGCCAGCACCTCAGCACTATGCGGGTAGGGGCCATTTAATTTATTTATTTTCAAATATTTATTGTATTTATTTGGCTGCACATGTCTTAGTTGTGGCACGGGGGATCTTTTTTTTTTTTTTTTTCAGTTGTGGCATGTGGGATCTAGTTCCCTGACCAGGGATCGAACCCAGGCTCCCTGCATCGGGAGCATGGAGTCTTAGCCACTGGACCATCAGGGAAGTCCGGGGGGGGCATTTTAAACACTGAAACCACCACCAACAAGCAAGAAATGAGGCATTAGGTACACCTTGGATAGGGCACTCATTTAGAGTGTGAGAGCCGAAACCAGGAGGCAGGATGTCGCCTTGTTCAGCCTCAGCTGGGAAGGTACGTGTCAGGCGACTCACATTTTTCACTGCTCTAAGCATGTTTGCAAACGATTGTAAAAACACTGCAAGTATTGATTTTAGGATTACAGATACATTTTAGTAAGTGAATTCGCAAATACAGAATCTGCAAATAATGAGGATCAGCTGCCTCAGTAACTGGCTAACGCGCAGGCCTGTAATGTTAGCCTGTCTCCCTACCCGAGCATGTCCACTGACCTGTCCAGTGAGCACTTCAGACACTGTTGCTATCATGGGCTCCTCCTCCTCCACAATCTGAGGTTACTCTCTTGGCTACTTGATCTGTGGCCCTAGAAAAATAAGTTAACTTCTATGCCTCAGTTACTCTAGCTATGGAACAGTTATAATAAACACTAACTTAACTCCTAGGCTTGTCCTACGGGTGAAAATACGTGAAAAGATTAAATGCCACAAAATGTAAGATCTAATAATTATGTTACTAAGTACAAATTTTTCACTTGGCCTTTTAGACTTTCCATTTGGCTATTCTCTCCCTGCCCGAGATTCTCATTTTTCTAATTCCCCAGCGAAAACCGCAAAACCAGCCTGCTTGCCATGCTCTACACATGATTCATGAGTTCCCTCTTCTAACTAAACCTTTATGCAGTCTATTTTCCTGGCTTGAAGTGTCCCTCCCCTCTGCTATCCCAGGCTCTCTACATTTCTAAATAAATAAAACTTGAACACAAGTATTTACATTTGCATTCCCTCCTTTAACCTTCCTAAAAATGACAGTATAGGAATTTTTTTTAAAAGGTATAAACCAGCAAGGACAGATAATAGGAAAGAAAATGACTATAGACCAGAGAGCAATACAATTTTGAAAGATGGACAAGTGGTTACAGATTTAGTGGGCAGGGGGAGGGGAAAAAACCTGATACTTGATTTCCAGTAGAGGAGAGGGACAGAGAAACCAATAAGAAGTAAGCCATTTGACACTGCAGAATCCTGGAAAGGATCAGGAATCGAAAATGTCAGATATTTCTGATGGCATGTGTGCAGGGAGGGGCTGCAGACAGGAGGATTGGCTGAAGGTTTGTAGAAAGATGGGATCCCCAGAAACTTCCCTATCTGTGCTGCCCACCTCCTTACCCTGGCAGAACATAGTCCCCTTTAAACCAAGGCGCCTCTGGACATGAGAACACCAAGCAATTCTGAGGACAGGAATAAGGGGCCATATTTAAAATAAGAGGACAAAATAGAGGAATGAGCAATGAGACCCTCAGCCCTCTTCTGGCTTATCCCTCCAAAGCACAATATCGGAGCAGTCCTCCCTTGGGAAACTGATCAGCCAAAGAGAAAAGACCTAAAGATACTGACAGAGAGTCTTCAAGCTTATAGACTTACTTGGTACCCCCTACCTACCATCAACTTCCATTCAGCTTGCGGGTATCTCATTCTTGTGCATGTGTGTGTGTGTATGTGTGCGCAGGCATGCTTGCAACTCTCATTCTTAAATGTGAATGTACCGTCACCAGGCATTTGAAGAAAGCCAGAAAAAGACAAAAACAGAACAAAGGATATCAGAGAAGCAAAGCAGGCAAGATATGAAAAAAATTTTTTTAACTATAATATTCATAGAGCAGTAGTTCTCAAGTTTGGTTGCATGTTAGAATCAACTGGATATATATATATATATATATAAAATTATTTTTAATATTTATTTGGTGCACTGGGTCTTAGTTGTGGCACGTGGGATCTTTAGTTGCGGCATGTGAACTCTTAGTTGTGGCATGTGGGATCTAGTTCCCTGACCAGGGATCAAACCCAGGCCCCCGGAATTGGGAGTGCAGAGTTTTAGCCACTGGACCACCAGGGAAGTCCCAACTGGAGATTTTTTTTTTTTTTTGCAGTACGCAGGCCTCTCACTGTTGCAGCCTCTCCTGTCGCGGAGCACAGGCTCCGGACGCGCAGGCTCAGCGGCCATGGCCCATGGGCCCAGCTGTTCCGCGGCACGTGGGATCCTCCCAGACCGGGGCACAAACCCGTGTCCCCTGCATCGGCAGGTGGGCTCTCAACCACTGCACCACCAGGGAAGCCCTGGAGATATTTTAAAGATAAGTTTCCTCTCCCAGACAACACACCAGACTAATGAAATCACAATCTCTGGAGGTAGGATACAAGAATCCATATTTTTTAACTTCCTCAGATTATTTCAATATGCAGACAAATTTGAGAACCACTGTCAGAGATGAGAAGATTCCATATCCATGAAATATTGGGCTGGCCATTGGGCTGGCCAAAAAGTTCATTCGGTCAGTGAATACATTGTTCAATAAAATTCTTGGTGAAAATGAAAAATGTGTGGGACTTCCCTGGTGGCGCAGTGGTTAAGAATTTGCCTGCCAATGCAGGGGACCTGGGTTCAAGCCCTGGGCCAGGAAGATCCCACATGCCGTGGAGCAACAAAGGCCGTGCACCACAACTACTGAGCCTGAGCTCTATAGCCTGCAAGCCACAACTACTGAGCCCATGTGCCACAACTACTGAAGCCCACGTGCCTAAAGCCCGTGCTCCAAAATGAGAAGCCACCGCAATGAGAAGCCTGCACACCACAACGAAGAGTAGCCCCCGCTTGCTGCAACTAGTGAAAGCCTGCGTGCAGCAAAGAAGACCCAACACAGCCAAAAATAAATACATACCTACATTTATTTTAAAATAAATACATACATGGGCTTCCCTGGTGGCGCAGTGGTTGAGAGTCCGCCTGCCGATGCAGGGGACGCGGGTTCGTGCCCCGGTCCAGGAAGATGCCACATGCCGCGGAGCGGCTGGGCCTGTGAGCGATGGCCGCTGAGCCTGCGCGTCCGGAGCCTGTGCTCCGCAATGGGAGAGGCCACAACAGTGAGAGGCCCGCATACCGCAAAAAAAACAAAAAAAACCATACATTTATTTTAAAATAAATAAATAAATAATAAAAATAAAAAGGTAAATAACAAAGTAATTTCTCAGACCACAATGGAATGAAGTTAGAAAACAATAAGGAGAACTGAAAAATTTTGTGTAAATTAAACAATACTCTCAACCAATGGGGCAAAGAAGAAATCACAAGGAAAATTAGAAAATACTTAGAGATAAATGAAAACAAAAACACAGCATTCCAAAACTTACGGGCTACAGCAAAAGCAGTGCTCAGAGGCAATTTATAGCTGTAATTGCTTACATTAAAAAAGGAAGGGCTTCCCTGGTGGCGCAGTGGTTGGGAGTCCTCCTGCCGATGCAGAGGACGTGGGTTCGTGCCCCGGCCTGGGAAGATCCCACATGCCACGGAGCGGCTGGGCCCGTGAGCCATGGCCGCTGGGCCTGCGCGTCGGGAGCCTGTGCTCCGCAACGGGAGAGGCCACGGCACTGAGAGGCCCGCGTAACACCAAAAAAAAAAAGGAAGATCTGGGCTTCCCTGGTGGCGCAGTGGTTGAGAGTCCGCCTGCTGATGCAGGGGACACGGGTTCGTGCCCTGGTCCGGGAAGATCCCACATGCCGCGGAGCGGCTGGGCCCGTGAGCCATGGCCACTGAGCCTGTGCGTCTGGAGCCTGTGCTCCGCAACGGGAGAGGCCACAACAGTGAGAGGCCCGCGTACCGCAAAAAAAAAAAAAAAAAAAAAGGAAGATCTCAAATAAGCAATCTGACTTTACAACCTGAGGAACTAGAAAAAGAACAAACTAAACTCAAAGCTAGCGGAAGGGGGACTTCCCTGGCAGTCCAGTGGTTAAGACTCCGCGCTTCCAACGCAGGGGGCGTGGGTTCGATCCCTGGTCAGGAAACTAAGATCCTACTTGCCACATGGCGCAGCCAAAAAAAAAAAAAGAAGCTAGCAGAAGGAAGCAAATGATAAAGATTAGAGCAGAGATAAATGAAATAGAGAATAGAAAAACAATAGAGAAAATCAACAAAACCAAAAGTTGGTTCTTCAAAAAGATTAACAGAATTGAAAAGCCTTTAGCCAATTGTCTAAGAAAGAGAGACTCAAATAACTCCAGCCAGTAATGGAAGTGGGGGCATTACTACCAATCCTACGGAAGTGAAAAAGATCAGAGGGTACTATGAACAGTTGTATGCCAACAAACTGGATAGCCTAGATGAAATGGACAAATTCCTAGAAACACAAAACTTACCAATACTGAAAAAGAAAATTTGTAAGACCTATAATTAGAAGATTGAATCAGTAATCAAAAATTTTTTAAAAATCAAAGTAAAATACACAAAACATGAAATTTACCATTTTAACTATTTTTAAGTGTACAATCCAGGGGCATTCACATTGTTGGGCAACCATCACCACTGTCCAGCTTATGAACCTTTTCATCATCCCCAACTGAAACTCTGGACCCATTAAACAACGATTCCTTCCTTTCCCTCCCTCAGTCCCCAGTAACTTCTATTTTCTGTCTCTATGGATTTGCCTAGTCCAAGTACCACATAAGCTGAATCATACACAATTTTTCCTTTTGTATCTGGCTTACTGCACGTAGCATAATGTTTTCAAGGTTCATCTATGTTGCAGCATGTGTCAGAATGGCCTTCCTTTTTAAAAAGCTGAATAATATTCCATCGTGTGTATATACCACATTTCCTTTATCCATTCATCTGTTAATGGACATTTGCATTTCCACCTTTTGGCTGCTGCAAATAACACTGCTGTTAATAGTGGTGTACAAATAACTGTTAGAGTCCCTGCTTTCAGTTCTTTGGGGAATAAACCTAGAGTGGAATTGCTGGATCTATAGGGTAATTCTGTATTTAACTTTTTTTTTTTTTTGGCGGTACGCGGGGCTCTCACTGTTGTGGCCTCTCCCATTACGGAGCACAGGCTCCGGACGCGCAGGCTCAGCGGCCATGGCTCACAGGCCCAGCCGCTCCGTGGCATGTGGCATCTTCCCGGGCCGGGGCACGAACCCGCGTCCCCTGCATCGGCAGGCAGACTCTCAACCACTGCGCCACCAGGGAAGCCCTATATTTAACTTTTTGAGGAACTGCCATACTAGCTTCCATAGTGGCTGCACCATGTACATTCCCACCAGCAATGCACAAAGTTGAACATTAATTTTTACAAGTCTTGATTAAATAGTCTATTGTGTCTGGAGGAATTCAGTAAAACATAGTCCAGGTGGGAAAATGCAGCCTGAGCTGTGCCTGCCCAAAATGTTGGACTGTTGTATGTTCCAGCTAAAGGTAACTAGTGACCTGCCTATTATTGGAGAGTAAAGATTAAAGATTAGGTGAGTAAAGTATATAAAAATTGGGAAATTCCCTGGCGGTCCAGTGGTTAGGACGCCACGCTTTCACTGCTGAGGGCCCGGGTTCAATCCCTGGTTGGGGAACTAAGATCCCACAAGCTGTATGGTGCAGCCAAAAATAAAAAATAAAAATTGATCTTCTTTCCCAGGAAAGATTGAACTGTCATGTTAAGGGTATTAGTAATGCTTGAAAATTCCACGATCCTTAGATCAAAAAGATTTCAGAAATATCAGAGAAGTAACTAGATCAGGGATCCCCCCCCGATATTTTATTATGAAAACTGTTAAATAAAAGAACTTTGGAAGAATTGTAGTGAATTCTGAATACTCACCAACTAAATCCTACAATTAACATTTTGCTTTATCACACATCCATACCTCCCTATCCATTCCTCAGTCTACCTTATTTTTTGATACATTTCAAGTAAGTTGCAGACATCAGTACACTTCACCCTTAAACACTTCAGCATGCTGGAGAGGGTATAGAGAAAAAGGAACCCTCCTAGACTGTTGGTAGGAATGTAAATTGGTGCAGCCACTATGGAATACAGTATGGAGGTTCCTCAAAAAGCTAAAAAGAGAGCCTACCGTATGATCCAGCAGTCCCACTCCTGGGCACATATCCGGAAAAGACAAAAACTCTAATTCTAAAAGTTACATGCACCCCAGTGTTTATAGCAGCACAATTTACAATAGCCAAGACTTGAAAGTAACCTAAGTGTCCATCAACAGATGAATGGATAAAGAGGATGATACACACACACACACACACACACACGCACACTCACACTCACACAATGGAGTATTTCTCATCTATAAAATAGAATTAGGAGTTGGGGATTAAAAGATACACACTGGGCTTCCCTGGTGGCGCAGGGGTTGGGAGTCCGCCTGCTGATGCAGGAGACGTGGGTTCGTGCCCCGGTCTGGGAGGATCCCGCGTGCCGCGGAGCGGCTGGGCCCGTGGGCTGTGGTCGCTGAGCCTGCGCGTCCGGAGCCTGTGCTCCACGGCGGGAGAGGCCGCGGCAGTGAGAGGCCCGCGTACCGCAAAAAAAAAAAAAAAAAAAAAAAAAAAAAAGATACACACTGCTGTATATAGCGATAAGTAGTAATTCTTTCAATTAGAACAGACCACATGGTGTTAAAAAATGTTTACCTCGATGCACTATAAATTCTTCTTGTGTCTTTTAATTTTTCCAGATTTAAAAGACTAAAGAGTAGAATATCACACTGCTATATATAAAACAGATAAACAACAAGGACCTGCTGTATAGCACAGGGAACTGTAGTCAATATTTTGTAATAACCTATAATGGAAAAGAATCTGAAAAACAATATGTGTGTGTGTGTGTGTGTGTGAATCACGCTGCTGTACACCTGAAACTAACACACCTTTGTAAGTCAATTATACTTCAGTTATAAAAACAAACATATTTGAGGGAATGAAACAGATATAAAGCATTCACTCAGTCAAGTTTATTGAGAATCTACCACGTGCTCAGCACTGTCCTCGGCAGTAACGTGAGAAAAATTACAAAACAAGATATCAAGGAGGGAAAAATACACTTTGCACTCTGTTAATCTGCCATCTTTTCCACGTTGCTTTTCCAAAGTGTTCTTGGGTCGTTTGGGGATATGTGATCTCCCTGCTTTTTCCATGTTCCCCTAAGGTTTCCAGCACTGTCAAGTTATGTGCCACTACGGCCATCCCCTAAAGAACAGAGGATGGGACAGCAAGAACAGCTTCCTGCTGATGGGGTAGTCAGGGCTGGGGTCCCATAGCGGGGTGGATATTTTGAGCGGGAACCCGTCAACCTCGAGGGCTCAGGGCACTCACAGTGAATCATAAAAAGGCCAGACTTGGGGAAGCCCCAGACGGGGCCCTGGGGCCCTTGCTCACCCCCTCCCCGGAAGACGTGCTTAAAGTGCTAACACTGTAAGAAAACAAGGCATAGCTGCATGCAGGCCTGGACGCACCAGACTTCTCACCTCCCATTTTTCCCCTTTCTTGTGCTAACACCAGGTGCTGGCACCACCAGGGCCCAGGCCAGAGGGGAAGTCTAGTGCCAAGTGAAGAAGTGGAGAAGGTCCAATGTATAACCTATGATGCCCAAGGGGGGCTGGGGCAGAGAGGTATGCAGCAAAGGGTACTGGTTTGTGCTTAGCCAGCGCTGCTGGGCCAGAGGTGAGTTCCTGTGCAAAGGGCAGGTTGGTTTTCTACAGCTAGCAGGGTCCTAAATTTTCCCTGAGGGAACAAAGCTGCATAGCATGGGAAGGAGATCCAGGACGTGCAGGGCCCTCCCAACCAGGCTTGCCCCATGCCTGCTGTACACGGTGCTGAGGAGCACCGGTGTGGGGCAGAGCTGCCCCAAGCCGACAGGATCATGCCATGCCACGCTTAGATGCTGGATGACCTCCAGGCACACCTGGACAGACAGCCCCATCCGCCTGGGCACAGGCAATCATGCAGGCCCTCAACCAGAGTTGGAACAAGGGCTTAGGTCCACCTGGCAGCCTTGCCAAGGATACCAGTGACCCAGAGGACAAGCAAAAGTGGCAGTGGCATGGCCTCTTCCCGTTGGCAATGTGGCCAGGCCTTGGAGGAGGACCGGGAGGGTGCCCAGGGGCCAAGAATGCACCCTCTGTCTTGGCCTCAGCTCAGAGCCAGATCTCATCACTGTTCACACTGGACACCCGATAAATGTAGCCCAGCATCGGGAGACGGATGAAACCTGCGGGCCAGAGATCCCAGGAGACTCAGTCACCCTCATTCCTTGGAAGTTGGGAGACCACTCTCTGCCCCTTGGGGATTCAGAGGCCTTTGGCACAAGCAAAAGGGCCGGGGAGCAGGGCAGCAGGCCCCTTTCCCATACCTCGGCTGGTGAGGAGGCCGCCGGGCTCCGGATCCAGAAGCTCTGGCTGGCTGTTGTCCTGAGCCATCTGCTGGTCCGCTGGTTTCCCTGTGGGGTGACAAAGGGCATGGTGCCCAGGATGAGGTGTGTGCCCAGCGGGGTCTAGACCCTCCTAAGGCCCAGGGTCTCTCTTTTTCTCAGAAGCACCTCCACAGATAAAGCTGGGGCCAACAGAGGGTCCTGGATGTACCTCTGGAGTCAGGAGTGAGGTCGTTGAGCTGCAGGTGGGACGGGAGGGACATGTTCTCCCGCGGCAGGCGCACGTTGTTGAGTTTCAGGTTGTTGGAGTCACTACAGGGCAGAAAAAGCCTTGGATGGGCCCTGGCACCAGCGGGCACAGACTCCTGCTTGCGGCCCGTTCCCGAACTACCAGAAAGCCCAGGATCCCCCCTGTCCCCATGCCTCTCTATTTGGCCCATCCACACAGCCCCAGGGAGAGTTACCTAGAAATCAGGGATGGGCGCCGGGAGGGGCCTGAGGAGAAAGAAACCACAGCAGTGTCTCAGTGTGCCCACCTGCTCTGGGCTCTGCCCCCTGCTCTCTTCAGGCCCAGAACCCTCAGGCAAGGGGTCTCTCAGATGCCCAGACTGACTTCCCAGTGCCTGGCCCTGCTACCTGGGATGCATGTGGTCTAAATCACGGCCATGCCCAGGAAGACCTGTCCTACCACTTGTCAGAGACGTTCTCCCCATGGCCTTGCTGCCCACCCCCTGACCTCGCCTCCCCTTCCCCAGCCACCCTCTGCCCCCGCCCTGCTTTGGCCCTACCTTTGGTCTTCTTCGCTTTCCTGCAGACCAGACAGGCCACCAAGGTGCTGAACCCCACCAGGGTGCCCAAGGCAAGCCCTCCAGCCACAACGATCCCCAGCATTGGCACTTCCACCCGGGTGGCCAGGAGCCCTGCAGGTCATTCTCTGGTTAGGTTCCAAGCGGGCAGGGCCCCCCAACTCTGAGATGCCACAGGTCACTACTCTGTCCTCCTTGCCCCAGGTGGCCAGGGACAGCTTTCACCAGACTCGCCCAAAAGGCAACAAGCCTTCCTGTTTCTGCACCACGATCCCACACCCATCCGAGGCTTTGCTGGGCCCGTGGCTGGCAGTGCTCACCTGGGGCCGGAAGCGAGGCGCTGGTGACACCCACGTCGTTGGTGGCCACCACGGAGAGGTTGTGTGGCAGGCTGCGGAGCTGCAGTTGTACGGTGTGTTTGGTGAGCCAGGGGTAGTTCTGGGCATCCAGCACCAGGAAGTCAGAGGCGTTGACAGTCACCGGCCCATCCTGGTCGATCCAGGTCACGTTGGCAGGCGGGTTCGCACGCACCAGGGCAAAAAGGACGACCAGGAGGCCCGGGCCTTGAGCTTCCTGGTACTTGGCCCCAACCTGGGCAATCTCCGGCTTAACTGGTGCAAAGCAGAGAGCAGTATGTTCCCACCACAGCCCCTTGCACGCCTTCCCCTTCTTCCCAAACCCAGAAGGGAGCCAGGGGTCTGGACCTCTCCTTAGCGGGCACTGGGAAACGGGATGGCTGGGTCTGCCAGAGAGGCAGCATTTCGTACAAATGAAGATTAAGAGTATAAACACTAGAACCAAAACGTCAAGATTCGAATCCTGGCTCTGCTGCTTACCAGCTGTATGACCCTAGGCAGATTGCTTAACCTCTCTGTGCTTCAGTTTTGTTGTTTGTAAAATAGGGACAACAACAGTAACTACCTCATAGGATTATTGTGAGGATAAAGTGAGTTCGTACTTGCAGAGTGCTTAAGTGTTTTTTAAATGTCCTACCAGACCACTTGCCTGGTGGCTGCTGGGGGTCCCTGGGCAGAGAACCTCTGTCTCTGTCCACCTGAGGAGCACTCACATTGCACATTGAGGAGGACGGAGGCGTTGGCTGACCGGCCACTATCTGGGTCTTGCAGGGAGCAGTTGAGCTCATGCTGGGCCCGCTGGGCAGTGACAGTGAAAGTGCTGGTGCCTCCAGAGAAGGCCTCCCTGCCCACGCTCAGCAGTCTTGAGGTGCTGGTCTTCTGTAGCTGTCCATCCAGGTACCAGGCCAATCGGGGGGTGCCAGGCCCCCCTGCCACCCAGCAGGTGAAGGCGTGGCGTTCATTCTCTCGAAGTGCCCGCTCTGCCCAGGTATGACCATCAATTTGTGGCGCCAACTCCCCCCAACCTGGAACACAGGGGATTTTGTGGAGAGCTGGTGGAGGCTTAGTACTGTTCTGTGACCGGGATGAGGTCCAGTTACAGAAGGGCAGCAGGCCAAGAGACAGAGCACCTGGGTTCTCTAACCAGGGACGGCTGGACCTTGGGGAGGTGGATGAAGGGAACCCAACTCTGGTGCCTGGAACGGGTACCCAAACTGAAGATGCAGGCAAGGAGGGGACAGAGGGGGACTTGACCGCACAAATGCATGGCCAAGGGATGAACAGGGGTGTACCTGAGCTCAGAAGGGCCGGCAGGAGCAGAAGTGTGTGCGGGAGGGTAGCTGGCCCTGGAGGCAGCGCCATGGTGGCCCCGGTCTGGGCCCCAGGCTGCCGAGAGAAGGGGTCAGGCCTCGATGTTAGCCAGGTGAGAGCAGACAAGCTTAATAACTGCTCCAGGAATTTCCAGAAACAAAAATAAACCATGCACGGAAACACAAATGTAGAACGGTCCACAGTAGTGAAGACAAGGACGCAAATGGTCGAGCCCAAAGGTCCAAACCCAGCCAGCACGTACCTGTACACCTTGCGGGCACAGAACTGAGCGCCGACTCCACGGGACAAACAGGCACACGCTCGCAGGTACATAGAAGCAACCTGCAACCGCGCAGCCCGCCCCAGGCCCAGAAACACGCGCGCGCGCGCGCGTAAACACTCGGGTACACGTGCCCCTCCCCCAAAGGGACCGTCCTTCTCCCGACCCCGGCTCTCTCCTGCCCGCTTCCCTCACCCACCTACGCCCCTTCTCCCCTCCTCCGGATTTGGGCCGAAGAAGAGAGGATCCGGGACGCGGGGGTCGCGAAGCATGCCCGCCCCTGCCTCGCCCCGCCTTCCGGTGCGGCTCACCTGGCTCACTCCCCGAGAGCAGCCGGAGCGACTGCTCAGGTCTGATGAGCACTGCAGTCATCCGCAGGGGCTCGGGCTGCGCCAGGCAGGGCCAATCGATGCCCGACCTCGGCCCGAAGGACCCCTTCCCCCAGGGCGGCGGCTCCGGGACCACGTCCCGGGCCTCGCAGACGGCCTCGCGCGCGGGGGATACTTGAGCGCCCTTCCCTGCGGGGACGGCGGAGGATGCAGACACAGGCGGTGGCTGGGAGAGCCGGCAGGTTTATTGGTTGTGGGCGCCCCCCTTCCCCCACGCCCGCCCGCCGGCGGCTCAGCGCCGGTCGCGGGGCCCGCGCAGCTGCCCCATCATGTCGGCCAGCATGCGGTTGCACAGCGCCGCGTAAGGGTTGAGCAGCACCAGCTGGCGCCGAGCGAACGGGCTGCCCAGCCGCGCCGCCCGCTCGAAGTCCCCGCGGGCGTCGTCGTCCCGGCCCTGCAGTCGCGCCACGAGCCCGCGCTGCACGAAGCTCTGGCGGGCGGCGCGACCCCGGCCGCCGCTCAGCGCCAGCGCGCGCTCCAGGTCCTCCAGGGCGCCTGCGGGACCGACGGACAGGCGGGGGTCAGGGCCGCGGCCAGCAAGCGATCCGGCCCCGAGTGGAGGCTCTGGGGTTCGGCCGTTTACATCCCGCCTAGACTTGACCCTAGAGATCGGTATCGTTATTCCCTTTACGCAGATGAAGACTGGAAGAGTTGGCAAGACTCGGCCTGGGCTGCACAGGCATTAGTGGCAGAGCTGGGACTGAAGTCCAGGTCTCGCCTTGTCCGTGTTATTTTCCACCATCTGATACATCAAAACACGGACGGAGGGTCACTATATTATGAATCTGGCCCTGTTGCCAGGCACGCATACGTTATTAACCATCCATCTACCATGTGCCAGGTGACTGACTCCGAATCCCAGAGTCCAAAAACATTAGAATTAACTGACAACCATGTCTTATACAATAAAGTCCTTTTTTTCTCTCTCTTTTTTTTTTTGCCGCACCGCGGGGCATGCGGAATCTTAATTCGCCGACCAGGGATTGAACCTGTGACCCTGCAGTGAAAGCGCAGATTCTTAACCACTGGACCCCCAAGGAAGTCCCTCTCTAACTTTTGAAGACATTTCTCTCCTCTTTTCCATTGATGCCTTAAAACCGCTTCTCTCACCTGTGTTCTCTACTGCCTGCCTCTTCTCATTCTTTATTTCCATGGTCTTCATTATTTTGTATCTAATTTTCTTTGAAAGAGGTCTTGGAGCCAGAGCTGACCTGCAGCATTTTGTTTTTATCATCCTCATAAATACTTGGCTTATTAGGCATCAGAGCTGTGAACTCAACCTCAGGCAGCCAGCTGGTATCCACTGTAGGGTACCGAGCTGCATTTCTTCTGGGATCTGCTTCAATTCACTCAAGTTCTCTAGTCTATAGCGCCTGGCGGGGCAGGGCGCTGGGGGAGCGCCAGCAGCATCCTACAGCAAGGCTGATCTTCCCTGCCTTCTCTCTGTGTGTTCTGGTCCCCGGAACTCAGCAGAGGCTCTGCTCCCCATCCTGACTGGTTGGTTGAGAAGCTTTCTAATCACAGCATTCCTTGGTTTCCCTCAGAGGAGCTGGTCAGGAGGAATTGAAGGCCTTCTCCAGGCAGAATCCCCTCTGATGCTGTCTGGGGTTTTGGTCTGCAGGCTGTCCCAGCGGCCTTTATGGCCCTGCTCTGCCAAAGCCAGGTGGTGGACAAGCCTGGGAAAGGCCCTCAGAGTCCCCCAATATTCCCAGAATGGAGTCCAAACTCCTCAGCCTGGCATTCCTGGCCCCAGGAACACCTCTACCACCACGGGTCTCGATAAGTCTAGTAGTTCCCAACTAGGCTTCTGTGGTTTACCCTTTAGTTGAAACCCGTTAGTGATTCCCGGTGTTTTCAAGACAAAGTCCGATCTCGGCCTAATGTTTGCAGTTGTTCACTCTCTGGCCCCTGTTTACCTCTCCAGGCTCTGGAGAGGCTCCATTCTTCCAGCACTCCCTTTTCCAGCCAGATTCCCTGTACCTGTCCACGACTTCAGGACCTCTACAGGCCGTGCCTTCTCCCACTCCCTGCCCTCCGTCCAGCTAACGCCTACTCATCCTTCAAAACTCACCCCTCAGGAACAGATCCCATGCTGAACCCTGTCAGCTTGTTATGCTGCTATTATATTTATGTGTCTGTTCTACCCTCTAGGCTGTGAGCTTCTTGAGAAGCAGTGTCATGTGGGGATTAAGAGCACAGGCTCTGGAGCCCTGCCACCTGGACCGGATCCCAGCTCTGCCGCTTCTCAGCTGTGTGAGTAGGAAGCTACTTAACCTCCATGCCTCAGTTTCTTCATCTGTAAAATGGAGATAACGATAGCACGTACTTTTCAGGGTTGTTGTGAGGATGATACGAATGACTACAGCTCACATGTGAAGTGCTGAGTGCCTGGCGCACAGTAGTTGCTGTAGGCGCTATAGTCCTCAGCACCTAGCCCACTGCTAGGATGGTAGAGGCTCTCATTAAATTTTTATCAGTAAGTAAATGGAATGCAGTCCCCCTGACTCTCACAATATCCCCGAGCCCACAGTATGCCTCTTATGGGTAGAGACATAGGTTCCAGAGGGGCTTAGTGACTTCCCACGCCCCATGCCCAAGCCCCACAGACACACCATCTCTGGTCTGTGCCCTCCCCGGCCCCTCTGCACAGGCTCCAGGGACTCTCCCCTCACCTGCCACGTCTCCCTGGAGTCGCCGGGCCTGGGCTCGGTTGCTGTAAGCCGAGGCCCTCTCAGGCAGCAGGTTGATGGCTTGGCCAAACTTCTCCAGGGCTGTGCTGAGGTCGCCAGCCTCTGCTGCCATCACCCCTTGCAGCTCCAGGGCCTTGGCCTGCTCCAGCTGTGCTCGAGGGAAAACTCCATCTGTGCCAGGGAGGGAGCCAGGAGGGGACAGGTGTGCAGTTGGGAGCAGGAAGCAAAAGCCACCTGGGACATGAGCCAGGGCTGACTGGGCAGGGGTGTAGGTCACAGCAGGAGTCAGATGCAGTGTTTGGGGCAGGGGGAACTGAGGTCAGCAAGGCAGAGAGCTAGCACTGCTTAAAGTTCCAAAGGGACCTGGGAAAGGGGCCTTGGTTGGCTCCCCACTGCCAAGAGAATGAAACCCAAACTCCTTAGCCTGTAGCTAAATGATTTCCTCAAGGTCACACCGCCCATAAGCTGCACAGCTTGGATTTGAACCCAGGTCTTTCTGGCTCTTCAGCCTGTCTGTTTTGTTCTACTCCACTGCTTCCAACAGGAAGGCCTCCATGACATACCCGAGTCATGAAAACCATTTCCAGTGTTTATCTCAGCTTTTCAGCCTGAAGTTTCATTAAGGCTTAGGTTTCACTCCTTTAGAAACAAAAGGCATCAAAAACCCCTGACGCGGAAAGCAGGCCCCCTTAGGGGCTGGTGGAAAAGCCAGTGAGCGCACTCGCTCTGGAAGAATTAGCTCAGGGCTTGGCTTGTAAGGTGTGTGACACTGAATACTTGCTTAGGTTGGAGACGTTTAGCTGAGCCACCCCCTGCCCTGTTTCTTTCTTCCCTGCTGTGGAGGGTGACATACTCTGTTGTGACAAAGACGTGAGCTTTTCACATGGCCCCTCTCCCCATCAGCACAGTTAAGCTTGGACCATGGGGTGAACTGAGCGGGGAGGTAAGTTCAGAGGGGGGTGGTGGAGGAGAAACCCGGCTTTCTCCTCTGCGCACAGTGACTCTTGCCAAGACCCCGTCAGTGCACTGAGGATCAGCAATCATCATCCAAGGGTCGTGGAACAAGGGCCCTCGTAAGACCACCTACCTCTGCCACCCCAGCGAGGCAGCAGACCAGCCAATGTGGAGAGCTATACTCCAGGGTCGAATACTGACCTTCATCTCCTTCTTCCTTCTCTGCTTCCTCTCCCAGGTCCAACCCAACAATGTCTCCAAACGGAGTGTCGGGGTTGAAGATGGCCTGCAACACTGCCTGATCGTTTGGAGTCCCCATGGTACTCAACTCCAAAATCCAAAAAGGTGACTCCCCGTGAGAGGGAGGAAAAAGGGGTGAGGGCCGAGGCTCCAGCCAGCTGATCCAGAGGGAGGAGGTCCGTTTGAGGACCAGCCCACATGAGGAGGAGTGTTGACCATTCCTTGGCTGCAGTGTAAACTCAGCCCCCTTTAACCCGGGGATAGTGACCCTGGCTTGGCAGAATATATTTACAAACATTTCTCAACTGCCTCCCTACCCCCACCCCAGTCCTAGGGAGAAACAGAGTAAATAAATTGCATTTCAGCTTTAAGGTGGAGTGGAGCAAAGAGAGGGTACTGCCCAGGCTCTCCCTGAAATGCTTTCATTTTATTATATTCATAGATTGGGAGGAACTCGTTAGAAGCCAACGCTTGACCACCCGTGGATGAAGAAGGGGGATATGTACGAAGTAAAGGAAGGAACTATTCCTCTTGACCCTTCCTCATATCCAGAGTTCATTAGGTCCTGAACATACACCACTGATGAATGAGGGGAGAAAATATGGTTAAGAGAGACAGTGTAGAGTGGGGCCTGAGTGTAGAGTGGGAAATGATTTCACGATTCCACCTTAAAAGAAAGGACTGTGGAAGGGACTTTGTAATCAGGTCACGGGCCACGCCCCTCCCATTAGTCCACCTCAGCCAAAGCCAAAAGAAGGTTCAACCATGTGCAGCAATAAACTTGACATGTTTATTAATTAAACTATCACTTAAATAAAAAAAAGTGCATAGAAAATAAACATGTTTAAAAACTCCTTTTTTTTTTTTACAACTATGTACACTTTTTACTTTTACATTCAGTCTTTCGTAGACAGCTTTCAGCATTATTATTTTTTGAACTATTAAAGTATTTTCCTTCATCCCTGTCACAGGGAGTTAACACTGATGGACTTTAGACACATTTTTTTTCCTTTATTTTTCTTTTTCTCTAACCAGAAGCTTGGAAGAACACAAGGAAAAAAAAACCGAAAGATCTGTTATACATGATAAAGTTGTCAAGAAATGTCTTATTTCTAGAAAAGAAGCTTGTCATCTGTTGAGCTTTTGAAACAATTATTCAACTACCTGTATTTACTAAAGAGACTGTTAAAAGTTCAATAAAAGAAACACCACAAGTCTATTTTCTTGGTTGAAAGACAGAACTAGAGTACCTCGGAACAAGATACCAGGAAAGCACAGAACACAATTTTCCCCTAAATGCAGGTGGTAACCCCAACATTCATAACCAAAAATAGAGAAACAAGGAGTACAGGTACTGACTGGCAACATTCACAGGCAGAAAAAATCCAGGTGACACCATTTCTGCATTTCTCTCTGATCCCAGAAATGGACTGTTCCGCCATCCCCTTAGGATGGGTCCCCACCCCATGGGGGGGGAATCAGAGGAGCGCCAGACTGACATTTTCCTGCCACTACTAGCAACTGTAACACAATCCTTATCTATAGTGTTAAGAGAATTAAAAGCCATGGACTGAACTAGGCTTTGTTACATGGTGCATTACTATATTAGTTCCTATATATATCATATTTATATTTATTTGAAAACCAAAACAAAAAAGTTGCAAGTTTTCAGAGTGTGAGACTTGACTGGTATTCATGATTCGGCACAAAACCATCTGCTAGATAACCTTGTATTGCTTTAAAACGAAGGAAATGAAACATAAAATTACACCCAGCCCTTTGCAATGACCCGCTTTTCCTTTAAAAAAAAAAACCCAAAAAAACCACAACTTGATTTCTATTTTAAAAAATCCCAAATCAAACTTAACATCTGACAAGGTTTTGACCTTTAGTATTTTCAGATATTTGATTGAACGACAGTCCTTTAGAAAGATACATTCATTAAAAGGTTTTTTTTTTTGTTGTTGTTGTTTTTTTTTTTTTTTTTTTTTTTTTTTTAAATCAAGGGAGCTGCATGGTGCTCACGGCATTGGCCGGGGGTTTGACAGAGGCAAGCGGGGTGGTGGAGTGGATCCCGGCAAAGGAGTCTGGTTGAAAACGTATGTGTAGCTGCCAGGGCTTCCCCCTTGATTCTTGTCATTGGTCTAAAAACAGGAGGGGCCGGGCTGGAGGTGGCGGACGGTAATGGAGGGAGCCAAGGGACCAAGTTCCGGCCAAAGGGTCAGCGCCATGCAGCTATTCTGGTTACACAGTTGTCACTGGCCACCAGGAAATGCAGCCACGACAGGTTCTAGCAGCGAAGCTGTGAGCTGGCTCTGTCACTGAGAACTGACCAGGTTTGCAGCTGTTACTCCCTTCGGGATGCCCCTTAGGGGATTCTTGGGAATGACCCACCACAGTTCCTCAGTCTGCACTTTTGTGCGGAGATTCCCTTGGTCACTTTCAAAAGAAACTCGGAGGTGTTTTGTAGATAGCTATGCCATTTTTTTTTTTTTTTTTTTTTGCCTTCTTTCCCTCTTGTAGGGAAACCTTAGCTTATTCCCCAAGTTGCTGGCAGGTACGCTGAATTTTGGCAATGGACTCAAGGCTGAGCTCTAAGAGGAATTCCTCATTTCCGCGGTTGACAGGGAGTGGAAAGGCAAGGCAAACCATCTGCAGCTGGCAGGAGAAGGAGAGCTGGGGGTTCCTCCCCTGGCCTCAGGGTTTGGGACTGGTAGAAAGAGCTGAGGAGGGGCTCACAGTACAGCACGGCCTAGCAGGGCAGTAACTAGGTCTATTTAGCTGAGTTTCCCCCACCCCCGACTGGCCTTTGGGTCTTTCTCAAGATGAATTCGTGACCCATCAGTGCATTAATCATTTCAGTAACAAATGCAGCTTAAGGTATTTTTCTTTAAAAAAAAATAGGAATAAAAGGATTTACAAAAAAACCTCACACAGTGCAATAATAAAGGAAACCAGACACTAGTGGAACCCCTTGGGCCACTGTATCTTGTCACGGGCAAAAGGAGGAAGGGAGGTGAGGTCTGGGTAGAGTGCTTTTCCCCAGTCCCCTGCTGGCGCTTCTCCACGATGACAGGGAGTCTCTGCCTTCCTGGCCACAGTGCTGGGCTCCTTGCATGACAGTGAAAACAGTGACCATGTTCCAGCAGAGCCACCAAAGTTCTTAATTAAGGTCACGGAAGAACAGGGAGCCCAGGATGGAAGGCACAGCAGAGCCACGAGTCCCGGGGCAGAGAGCGCTGGGCTGAGTCGTATTGCTTCGCTAGACTTCCTTCCGTAGAAACGGGCTTCTCGAGGCGAGAAAAGGTGCCTCGCCCTCCACTGGACTACACTGCTCTGAAACCTTGCAGCTGACAGAGGCAGAGGAGAATCTGTTTTATCGTGAGTGGTCAGACTGTGCTTCAGTTTCAACGGGCTGCCCCAAAAGAGGGCCCAGGGGGATCCGGGGTTGGGGGGGGGGGTCTTTGCAGGCATGAGGACTTGGTGGGCAGAGGGAGAGGGAACGAGGTGACCTATGAGGCAGATGGTGATGGAAAATGTCAGGTTGCCGTTCCGCTTGGTTGCTAGCTCTGAAGGAGGAAAGAAGAGGGAAGTGTAGGTTCCCACCTCTCAGCACTGAGCTGCGCCAGAAAGGAGAGAGACAGGGCAGGAAAGAGGAGAAGAAACTGCTGTGTCGAGATCCTACCGCAGCCTTTTCAGGAGCTTCGATTTGGGAAGGAGGGGAGTGGCCCGATGGAGTTGGGGGGACCTTCCTTTGCCATTTATTGTCAAAGAGCAAACCCAGGAAACGTTTATGTCAACAGGGCACAAACAAGCTACACATTAAACAACAAAAAGTACACCTTCCAGGGGGAAGTTGGGCAGGAAAAACCAGACTTTGTGTGTTCAGCTGAATATTTTCTCTAACTTCATCCTATGAAAATAAAAAATTATTAAAAACCGATCTTCTTTTAAATTAGGACAATACCGCGGTTTAAAAAATAGCCTTGTCATAAGTGCTTCTCCCTATGAAGTGCTTCTCATAGAAAAATATACAAAATATATTTACATTTATAAAACCTTAAATAGTAAACTGTAAACAGAACAGAGTAAAATCCAATGACTTAATTTAACAGGTTCAGGACACTGTCTTGGGGAAAGGAAGAGAAGAAACATTTGATGCTGTTTTGACCACATCCTAGGGAGTAATCAGGGCAGTAGTGTCATTTCATTTACTTTATCCATAGATTTTGTGCAGGTGGCAGAGTTCCCTCGGTACAAGGTGGTCTAGTCCCCAAGTTTTGGGCCTTGAAATCTGATTAGTGTTCTGCCTTCAACTGGACACTGACCATTTAAAAATTAAGTCTTCCTATGTCTTAACAAGGGGAAAATAAAGTTATCACGTCCTAGGAATGGGGCCCAGGGGTTACCCTGGTTGTGATACTCTGGTTGTTGCATGATTCAACTATTTAAATAATCTTCCTCTTCTAAAAAATCATGCTACATATATTTCTTTAAAACTCTCAGTGGAGTTTTATGAAAACGTCTCCAAATTCTGTCTGGTTATGGCCAATGGCTCCTGTCCACTTCCCCACTGGGAGTGCTTACAGGCTCAGGGAACGTTTTGTAGGCACATCCTATGCCCAACAGGGAGTGTCCTCGAGCAGGGAGTCACTCTCCCCTACCACCCAGAGAGCACGGGAAAGCAGTGGGATGCAGAACGGGGGACGAGAAAAGTGGAGTGAAGAGAAGGAATGAGAGGGAAGCCGCTCCTATTGTCTAGGAAGGTGACTGTCTGAGATAAGGCTCATGGGGGTAACACTCCCACTTACAGCCCACAGGCTCAACGTCTGGTAATGAACTGGCACAACCCCAAGACAGCCTTTGACACCAAAGGTGCTAAGAAATCCTGTCTCCCAACCAGAAGGGAACTCTCAAGTGGGAGCATCGTAGGGAAAACCACCAGACCGTCTTTGTTCAACACACGGCTACAGGCTGGGCCCGGCTGGCAACCAACCCCGCCCGCACCGGGGCTGTGCCTGACCCCTTGCTTACAGTGCTCTGGAAAGGCCAAGGCAAGGATGGCAACTTCTCTCTGAGGAGGTGCTCAGGCCCGATCTCCCAACATAACTAACCCTCTATAGGCTCCTTCTAGGCAAGTCTGCTAGGGACCCGTTTCCCGCTTTTTAACGGCACACAATCAGAGGGGCCCCAGCAGAAAGCCGATCGCGGATCTTTTCTTCAAGACCTCATCTCTCTCCAGGACTATGATCACATGTATAATGTGAATATGGGACCTAAGGGAGCCCAGCCATCACGGAGGCCCCTCAACTGTGCCCACTCAATCCTGGAACTCCTGGCTGCTGGCAAAGGCCTTCGGCACTGTTTTGGAGGCCCTGGGTCCTAGTGCTCCAACAGTGGGGAGAAGAGCAGCTTTAGTTTAGGAACTTCCGGCATTTCTTGGCACCACAGTTGCAGGGTAGCTTGTTGCTGGCATCCTCAATGGGGAACTTATAGTCGTAAGTGAGTTCCTCCCCTCGGTAGATTTTGCGCATGGCAAAGATGACAATGTGCTTCTGCCCGTCGATGTTAATAACCCGAGAGTAGCAGTTAGGCTCACATGAGTGATTGATGAAGCGGGCAGCGTTTCCGTGCATGGTGGCATCTACCACCTCGGAGTCATCGATCCGGAACATGTAGCAGCCGATGCCCTACAGGAAGGAGAGCGGAGAAGAACCTTTTATTACAGCGCAGGCTTGACAACATTTCCCAACCTTTTTCTGATGTGACCTTAGCCACTGATGAACAGGTTCTTCTGGTAAAATTTCTGGATTTCTCCCACCTTTCAGGATGCTTCCATGACAAATTCCTAGATTACAGGCACTAGACTAGAGGTTTCTTAGTCTCCACAGGCAAGAGAACTGTGTGCTTGTGATCCTGGGATCCATTCAGACAAACCTTCAAAGAGTACCTTTGTGTGCTAATCCCGAGAGTGGACTGGGCCAACTACAAATTCAGTGATGTTAAAATGTAAAAAAAAAAAAAAAGTCTAATTAGAATATACTAATTCTTCTGCAATCTAGGGATCTTTTTTTTTTTTTTTTTTTTTTTAGGGATCATCTTTATAGTTAATGGCCCCTTTCTATAACGAAAGAACTGGGGAATGAAAGTGTGGAGCTCACCTTGCTGTCATAGTACTTCTCTCGCTTGTCAGTCTGTATGGAACGGATGACATTACCAGCGTACTCAATCACCATCTCACCTGCATCGATGTTTCTCTTACAAAAAAGACCCCGGCCATGGATGGGAGACCTAGGACATAAAGATGGAAAAGACAGCTGCGGATTTTGCAAATAAGGTTAAATGTGTGAATACATGAATAAATGAATAAAATCTCCTGGCCTATTAGTTCCCCAGGAGAGACAGAGACTTGGAAAGAATCTGGACCCACCTGATTTGAGGGTATTAATCGCTCTAACAAACAGCCAAGGATTAAAGATTTCTCCGTTCCAAAGCCCACCAGAAGCAGCAATACTTTAAAGCTTACTGTGTTAAGTTCCTCGTTCAACACAAGGAGTTGCAGGGTCCCAGGACATCAGGTTAAATTAGAAATATCGATAAAAACCTCACTTACTGAATGAAGGAGGTCACTCCAGCATTTGATCCACTTTGATTTTGGAAAACTTCATTAGTTTTCTATAATTCTTTCTACAATTTTAGCCATACCTGTAGACACCAACTGCCTCCTTAGAAGTCTTTTTTAAGTGCCGGAAACGCATGGGCATTGGCAGATCCATACTAGTTGCCCTCCTAAAGAGAGACGGTTCGTTATTAATGAATTCTCTTCAGGAAATCATCAGTTTTGAGTCTTGGATCAAAGGTTCCTAGAATGTATGACTACACTATTCTGTGTGTTCAATCCCAAGCATAACAAATGCCTTATAAAATTAGGCCTAAAATATAGTATGTTATATATGAAGTCTGTGGTGGTACATGCAAAGCTGACAGAGTACACTACAGTTAAAGAAAATAAAATATACATCTTACAGTTATTTGAATTTCTCCTCTAAAACACATTCCTCTCTCTTTGCCAGCCAGCTACTGTTACTTCAACACAAACTCTATTTCAGTCTTCTTAAATGTTATCTGGGAAATTGTGATCTAAGCAAAACTGCAACAGAGGGAAGCAAAGAGTATTTCTTTCATTTTATTTTTAAATTTTTTATTTAAGTATAGTTGATTTACAATGTTGTGTTAGTTTCTGGTGTATAGCAAATTGATTCAGTTATACGTATATTCTTTGCGGAGCACAGGCTCCGGACGCGCAGGCCCAGTGGCCATGGCTCACGGGCCCAGACACTCCATGGCATGTGGGATCTTCCCGGACCGGGGCACGAACCCGTGTCCCCTGCTTCGGCAGGCGGACTCTCAACCACTGCGCCACCAGGGATAGCCCTATACGTATATTGTTTTTCACATTCTTTTCCTTTATGGTTTATTACAGGATATTGAATATGGTTCCCTGTGCTATACAGTAGCACCTTGTTGTTTACCTATTTTATATACAGTAGTTTGTACCTGCTAATCCCAAACTCCTAATTTATCCCTATCACCTTTCCCCTTTGGTAACCAAAGTTTGTTTTCTGTGTCTGTTTCTGTTTTGTAAACAAGTTCATCTGTAGCATATTTTTGATTCCACATATAAGTGATATGATATGGTATTTGTCTTTCTCTGACTCACTTCACTTAGTAGGATAATCTCTAGGTCCTTCCATGTTGCCGCAAATGGCATTTCACTCGTAGAGAGCGTTTCTTAGGACCGCTCTCCACTCCAGGCTTACCGAGCTGACTTCAGCTGCACCTCCTCCTCTTCCTCATCATTGGGGTTGTATTCAGGAGGCTGCCGGTGCTTAGAAGCCAGGAAGTTAAACATGTCAAATGCTGACTTCCTGGAGCCAAAAGATGAAAATATACTTAGAGAAATACTTTAATAGAACCAGTGAAGGACAGTGTTAACACTGGAAATCTCAAAGGTTAAGTGGGAAAATAATTATATCGTTAGATCATAAAATCAAGACCTCAAACTGCTTATGGAAAGGAAGAGAACTTGCCTCAGGTGGACTTCTGCCCTGGCCGAGCCATGAGGGTTCAGTGGAGGTTCATTGGCCTCCTCTGGTTTGTGGAAACGGAATTTGTAATTCCTACAGTGCTTGGCACCAGAGAGTTGCTCAATCAGGAACACAACTGCATCGTGGAGAATCCCCAGCATCCTCAAACCGTTCACACCTGCAGGATCAAAGGCACCAGGGTAGTGAGGAGCCCAGCCAATAGGAAGCCACATACAACCACAGAAATGCCTAAGCCAGGGAATCACTCTGCCAGAGGCTGCTCAAGGGTGAATTACACTAAAGACAAGCTAGAAATTAACCTTAGATAGCCGCTAAAATGATGCGCATACAGATCCATCAATATGGAAAACACTCATGATAGATTAAGTGAAAAAAGCATGCCACCAATCTATGGACTATTTTCTATGTTCTCTACGTACACAGAAATGCTATATGTGTTATTTCATTTCATGGCATAATGACCACAACAGGCAGGAAGCGCCAGCTTCATCTCAAGGTAAGTAAACCTAGGCTCACACCCAAGGTCACACATAGCTACTGTGACAGGATTTGAACCTTGGTCTGTATAACTCTAACTATGATCCCATTTTTGTTTACAGGTAATGGAGTAATAAGCTCACACACACACAGGCACCTCACTAAAATTTATAAGGAATGTTAGTGAACCCCAAACACAGAACTCTCTTCCGTGCTGTTACAGTGAGCTTATGGAGAAATACACTCAATAGCCACTTTGTTTTACTCACTTAGTCTTATTCCATTAATGAGCATTTCTTATTATTTAAAAAAAGACATTTACGTAAGTCTGCTGGCATAGATGGTGAAAGGCTTTCTAAAACAATTGGCTTCAGGACTTCCCTGGTGGTGCAGTGGTTAAGACTCTTGTGTTCCCAACGCAGGGCACCCAGGTTCAATCCCTGGTCAGGAAACTAGATTCAACATGCATGCCACAACTGAAAGTTTGCATGCCACAACTAAGGAGCCCGCCTGCCGCAACTAAGGAGCCCACGTGCTGTGACTAAGACCCGGCGCAACCAAATAAATAAATAAATATTTTAAAAAATAATAATAAAAAAATTAAATGATTGGCTTCTTTCCTTAAAGGATGGGACATAGTAGTAATTGCCACACCTCTTTTTAACACTAGCAAATAGCTAGTTAAATAAATAGTATATCACTTACAATTATTGTTTTTGGTATTAATAGATACCAAAATAATAATGGCATCTATTGTGGACAAGATACTATTTCATAGGCATAACTGTGTTAGGATCACACATGCAATTCCAACAGACCCACAGTTTGTGTTATAAAGCATATTTATAGAGATGTAACCCCAGTGTAACCTGGAGCCATATGCTATGGCTGGAAGGATATCCGTGTTTAAATGTTAACAATTACTTCTAGGAGGTGGGACCCCGTCCACCAATTTGTTATTGTGGTGATTAGCTTCTCCAAATTTTAGAATTCTACATCTTGTATAATTTTTTAAAAGAGGGGAAAGTTATTATCAGGTGCCTAATTTCCACTTCACTTACAAGAATCTCTAAGGGATATAATTTGGTTTTAGTGGCAAGCAGAAAGTTAAGTCTCCAGATAAGCAACATTCTTATGATCACAATCGTTGTTCCGATTAGAACTCAACCTATAAAAGTATAAAACACAAGTCGACAATATAAGAGATTGAAGTCATATAAGACAACGGCAAACATTTTTTTTTTTCTATACAACACTGATTTTCCCTAAGAATTCCTTCCTAGGAGTTTTAGATTGCTGTGGATTCCTAGGTAGAAAAAGCCATTAAAAAACATACTTAAGTGTATTTTCACAAAATTCATTTTAATGTTTAGGCTGAGTGTTCAACCTTCACTGGAGGGCTTACAATGAGATTGGACACTGTGTCAATAATGGGAAAAGAAAGATGAGTTACACATGGCCCCTGTTCTCAAGGAGCCCTTGGCAGAGTGAGGCAGATATGAACACAGACCTTGCAATGTGAAAGCAACCAGATAAAGGTGTAGTATAAAGTACTACAACAGGGAACAATCTATTCTCGTGTGGGCCATTCACTTGTTCACCCAACAAATATTTACTGAGCACCTACTATATCTCCCGCATTCTTTCCATCTCTCCACTGTGCTGGACAGAATCTTGGGAAAACAAAGGTGAACAAGACAGGAAGGTACCCGAGACAGAAAGGTCTCAGATTTTTTTTTTTTTAAATAAATTTATGTATTTATTTTTGGCTGAGTTGGGTCTTTGTTGCTGTGCGCGGGCTTGCTCTAGTTGCAGTGAGTGGGGGCTACTCTTCGTTGCGGTGCACGGGTTTCTCATTGCGGTGGCTTCTCTTGTTGCAGAGCATGGGCTCTAGGCACATGGGCTTCAGTACCTGTGGCTCGTGGGCTCTAGTGCACAGGCTAAGTAGTTGTGGCATGTGGGCTCAGTAGTTGTGGCTCACGGGCTCTAGAGCGCAGGCTCAGCAGTTGTGGTGCATGGGTTTAGCTGTTCTGCGGCATGTGGGATCTTCCCGGACCAGGGCTCAAACCCATGTTCCCTGCGTTGGCAGGCGGATTCTTAACCACTGCGCCACCAGGGAAGCCCAGGTCTCAGCTTTAATGTCACAGAACCCTTGGACCCTTACCTAATACCATACATAAAAATTAACTCAAAATGAGTCAAGGACCTAAACGTAAGACCTAAAACTATAAAACTCTTAGAAGAAAACACAGGACAAAATCTTCATGACACTGAATTTAGCAATGATTTCTCAGATATGACATCAAAGGCACAGGTAACAAAAGGAAAAACAGACAAATTGGACTTCATGATGATTAAAAAATTTTGTGCATCGATACTATTTTAAAAAGCTAGTATTCAGTGATTTCTCTGAATTCTATCTCAAATCCCTTCAGTCAGGATAATGATCTTAATTTGGCGTATTAGGGTACTTAAATAAATCGTGTCAGGTTCATTACTTTATTTTTATTTTTTAATTTTTAGCTGCACCACACGGCTTGTGGGAGCTTAGTTCCCCGATGAAGGACTGAACCTGGGCCCTCGGCAGTAAGAACAGAGTCCTAACCACTGGACTGCCAGGGAATTCCCAGGTTCGTTATTTTAATTAATCCTCACAACAAATTTTGAAGGTTGCATTAATATTCCCACTTAAGGAGATTAAGCCTTGAAGAAGTAAATTAGCTTGCACCTGAAATAATACTGATAGCAAAAGGGCAGAAATAGGACTTGAACGCAGTTTCTGTCTCCAGAGTTCATGGTTTCTAACCACCATTCCATGGGGCAGCAAAAGACATGGATACATGAAAGCAATCTTTGTGCCGTTGGCAAAAAGGGCTGAGCTACTCAATTTGAGACTGAGAACACTGAGCTTGGGATGCCGGTTTCCTCCAGGAGCAGAATCTTACACATATTATCAGTAATCATTTCAGAGTGACTCCTGGAAGAGGTCATGTACAAATTTAATTGTAGTTCACCCAATGACTGCCACCGTTGGACAGAGCAGGACCTATGAACCATATTTTCCTGCCCCCAAAGTATCTCCCTCACCAATCTAAAAAAAACAAAAAGCAAAAAAGACACTATCCAGAGTAAAAATGGAGGCAGCCCACAGAATAGCAGCAAATATTTGCAAATCATGTACCTGATAAGGAATTAATATCCAGAATACATAGAACTTATAAAACTCAACAACAAAAAAACAACCTACCTGATGAAAATATAGACAAAGGACTTTGAATAAACATTTCTCTAAAGAAGATATATAATGGCCAATAAGCACATGAAAAGATGCTCAACATCTCAAGTCATTAGGGATATGTACAGAAAACAATAAGTACTGGTGAGGATACGGAGAAATCGGAATTCTTGTGTACCATTCGTAGGAACGTAAAATGGTACAGCCACTGGAGAAAACAGTATGGTGGTTTCTCAAAAAATTAAAAATAGCATCACCATATGATCCAGCAATTTCACTTCTGGGTATATACCCAAAAGAATTGAAAGCAAAGTCTTAAAGAGATCTCTGTACACCCATGTTCACAGCAGAATTATTAAAAAAAAAAAAAAACACAAAAATTTGGAAGCAATCCAAGTGCCCACAGATGGATCAACTGATAAAGTAAACGTGATACATACATACAATGGAATATTATTCAGCCTGAAAAAGGAAGTAAGTTCTGCAACATGCTACAGCAAGGATGCACCTTGAGGACATTATGCTGAGTGTACTAAGCCAGTCACAAGAGGACAAACACTGTATGATTCCACTTATATGAGGTACTTAAAATAGTTAAAAATCACAAAGACAGAAAGAATAATGGTGGTTACCAGAAGCTGGGGGAAGAGGAGAATGGGGAGTCATTGTTTAATGGATACAGAGTTTCAGTTTTACAAGATGAAAAATTATGGGGATGGATGGTGGTGATGGCTGCACAACAAGGTGGATGTATTTAACACCACTGAACTGTATACTTAAAAATAATTAAGATGAGATATGGGGATGTATGTACATGTATAGCTGATTCACTTTGTTATACAGCAGAAACTAACACACCATTGTAAAGCAATTATACTCCAATAAAGATGCGAAAAAAATAAAAGAATAATTAAGACAGTAACTTTTATGTTATGTGTATTTTACCACAATAAAAGATATTCATCTGTAAAAGAAAAAAAACGAATGAAGTACTGAGACAATGTTACAGTAGAGAGAAATCTTGAAAGCATCATGTTAAATGAAACAAGCCAGTCACAAAAGGCCACGTATTATATGATTCATTTCTGTAGGAAATGTACAGAACAGGTACATCCAGAGAGACAGAGAATAGATTAGTGGCTGCCAGGGGCTAGGGCTGAGGAATGACTGCTAGTGGGTATGGGGCTTCTTTAAGGAATTATGAAAATGTTCTGCAATTACACAGCAGTGATGGTTTACACAACTCTGTGAATACACTAACAGCCATCGATTTGTATGCTTTAAATGGGTAAACTGTGTAGTATAAGGTTTATATCTCAATAAATCTGTGAAAAATGATTTTTTTTTTTTAAAAAAAGGTTGAGTTTTTTTTTTTTTTTTGGTGAAATCAACCCTGTAGCTTAGACCCACAAGTTACCAGAGGATACTGAGACAGGAGTAAAATGACCGCTGCAGCATTACCTGCAAATGAAAGCTGCTTTAGGCGGGCGTTTGACCGAGCCTCCTGGACTTTGTCTGTCAACGACTTCCAGGCATCTGTGAGGAAATAAGATAATTTAGTCAAACATCTCTTAATACCAATGATGTGAAAAGATCCCCTGCTAGAACAGCTTTTTGTTGTTTTCTTAGTTTAAATCAGTTCAGTGAATAAGAAAGAAGCTGGGAAGGTGCCCCACCCAACTGTGCTCCTTTCTGTTACAAAGGATACAGAAGCGGTGAGGAGGTTCCCACCTTCTGAAAATGACCCCTGCATCCTCAAAGCACTCACTTCCCCTGAGGGTAGTCCAGGTCCCAAACCTGAATGTGTGGTATTAACTCTACTCCCTGTACTGCTAACCAAAACAATACCAGCACTAACGGTTAACCAGGACTGGGGGAAGGAGATCACAACCTCTCAGTTCCTTACAATTAAGGGGTGTAACTAGAAAACCTTTACAATCCCTTCCAGCTCTAACCTAAGAGTCTACGATCTCTTCCTATCTGTTGGATTTTTCCCACACTCCACACTCAATACATCTTATGCGGAATGTGTACACTCAAACTAGTTATTTTTTTGTTCTCCTCACATATGTTTTTTTTTTTCAGTCACCCAGGCCGGAATCTTCAGAGCCATCTGAGTCCTCTCTCTCTACCCTCTATATCCAAGCAGTCATGAATGTGTCTGTTCTTCTCTCCTTTCCTTTCTTCTTCTACTGGAAGTGGGCTTTATTACCTGACATCTCTATTGCAGTAATACTCTCACTAGTGGCCTCTTGCCTTCTAGCATCTCCAATTCAATCTATCTCATATGCAGCTGCTCACATAAATGGTACTACTGCAGCCCTAGCTGAGCAGAGCCTGTGCTGTTGGGCTGACCTAATTTAATCCACTCACCTTCGATACTTTCCGCACAGATCTGAAAGCCATCGTCACTTGAAATTTCAAAAACAAGTCCTTTTTTGGGCTTTTTCTCAGCAATGCTTTCCTTCCGCTTCTGTTCTTGCTGGAGCCAAAGCATCAGTGGAGAGCTGAAATTACTTTCTTCTTCTTCCGCCATCTTAGGTTCTGTGAGGGAGAAAATAGATAGGGGCCAAAGTGGATGCCACAGCAAACACTTACTGAGGACTTTATGCACGTTTTACCTCCAAGCCTAACAACATCACACAGCTGGTTTTATTACTCCCATTTACAGATAACAAACCTGAGGTTCAAAGAGGTAGAGCAGCTTGCCTGAGGTTACAGCTAGGAAGTGACCAAAACTAGAATTTTTTTTTTTTTTTTATGTGAAGTTATGCTGTCTTTCTGGTAGTTTCTGGTATGACAATCTGACAGTTTTCCAATAAGTAATTGCCCTCAACAGAGTCAAAGCTAAAAAATAACGATAGTTAACATGTATGAAACACTACATATGAGGCACTCTTCTAGGAACTTCCTGTATTAACTCAGATAAACCTCACAACAATCCAATGAGGTAGGTGAGAAATGATCTAAACTTTAAAGGTGAGAAAACTGAGGCAGAGAGAGGTTAGGCAGCCCATGTTCATAGAGCTAGGAAGTGGTAAAGCTGGGATTTCAACCTATTTGACTGCAGAGTCTGTACTCTCAGCCACCACCCCTCACACTGCCTTCTTACAGAGACGTATCAATCCTCTCCAGGAATCAGCAAAATCAGCAGAATGTGACTGCATCCCAAATCGTATGGCTAAGCATTTTCTCTGCCTGGTCTTCTTCTGGGAATCCCCTCAACGGAAAAGGACAAAGTCTTATATCCAGAGTTCTCTAGTCTCGAAGTGACTAGTTGTTTACTGATGAAATTCATCAGGACAGAAGTGCTATGGAGATGTATCTGGAGCCATAACCTAAATCTGGCTATATTATATAATAAAAATGGTTCTTGGTCTTCACTAGTGACAACTAAAGGATGAAGACAGCTTATTGTGAGCTATTTCAGTCACACTGCTGTTACAGCAAACAGAGCAGAAGAGTATTTATAGGTTTTAGTTTCGTGTCCTTTGGCCAATCACTTAACATCTTTAGCGCTTTGACTTTTTTTTTTTTTTTTTTTAATCTAGAAAATCAGTAGGTAGAGAAGGTGACTTTTACAGTACTTCTGGCTTGGAAATTCTGATTCTAACCCGTTACCCACCCACATACCTGAATTTTCTTGTTCATCTGCTGGATTCTGTGTTGTCTGAATCTCAGGAAGAACAGCCACTTGCCTACATGAAAAGAAAACCAAATGTGAGATGTAACACCAGCTAGTTCTTCAATTCAAAGATAAAAACTGTCCGCAATCTACCATACAGCTGTATCAGTCATACAACCACTAGACGTGAACCACAGGATGCTGTGTGAACAACCTGTTGAATGAACACACCACCACACTACTGTAAGATACATAACATCAACTATCTTCTGTGAGATTCTCTCCCAAACATTTGACATGAAGTTTCTGCTTTTGGAGTTGTAGACTGTGTCCTTAAAATTCTTCTCATACCCTTAACCGTCAGAAAAAAATAAAAGGACGCTTGTTAGAAGCAGTTCCGGAGTTCCTTAAATGAATTAGCTGGTTTAATTAAAAACAAAAGCTGGGCTTCCCTGGTGGCGCAGTGGTTGAGAATCCGCCTGCTGATGCAGGGGACGCAGGTTCGTGCCCTGGTCCGGGAAGATCCCACATGCTGCGGAGTGGCTGGGCCCGTGAGCCATGGCCGCTGAGCCTGCACGTCTGGAGCCTGTGCTCCCACAACGGCAGAGGCCACAGCAGTGAGAGGCTCGCGTACCGCCAAAAAAAAAAAAAAAAAAAAAAAAAAAAACCAGCCTGCATGATGAACTAGTAAATCAAACCTATTTTCACCTTTTACAATTAAATAAATCCTGCAAACAATTCAGATGCAGATCAAGAGGGAACCAGTTAAATAAATTACTGTAGGTCTACACAACAGAACTGGAGGCAGCCATTAAAAAATGAAGTGGCATAGAGATATGTGCACAATACAACAGCTGGAAAAAAAACAAGTATAGAACAGTATGTACGGCATTATTTATTTTATGTAAAAGGTATATACGGGGGCTTCCCTAGTGGCGCAGTGGTTGGGAGTCCGCCTGCCGACGCAGGGGACACGGGTTCGTGCCCCGGTCGGGAGGATCCCACATGCCGCGGCGCGGCTGGGACCTTGAGCCATGGCCGCTGAGCCTGCGCATCCGGAGCCTGTGCTCCGCAGTGGGAGAGGCCACGACAATGAGAGGCCCGCGCATCGCAAAAAAAAAAAAAAGGTATATACATATTCAAATGTACACCATGCATATCTGTATGCATAGAAATGTTGGTATGAACGAAAAGAAATTACAAGCAACAATTACCTCTAGGCAATAAATTGGGAACAGGGTAGGCAGGAAGAACGTGGAACCGTTACCCATTATTTAAATAATTCTTTTTTTTTTTTCTCTTTACAAGTATGTATTAATTCCATTAAAAAAACTTTGGCCCAAAAAAAAAAAAAAAATCAACACAAATCAGGAAGGACTATTTTCCAAATGAGGTGGACAGAACTGAGTGCTTCACCTCAGGGAACTAAGTCTTACACTTACCCTGCAGGCTGCCCACACTCTTTCTGTGGTGACTGCTCCACGTTAGCTATATCCTGCTGCTCAGCCTCTGCTCCTGGAGCCCTGGAACAGAATTATTTGTATCTTTTCAAGAAAAACAACAGTAAATATGTACCCAACAAGGAGGTCAGTCTAAAGAAGACTCTAACAGGATCTGATAAAATTTATGGGCTGAAAAAAGTAACCTGTGGTGATACGGGTTAGACAGTGGTTACCTTGGGGGGTACTGACTAAGAGAGGGCACCAGGAGCCTTCTGGAAGACTAGAAATCTTTTATGTTATGATCTGAATGGCAGCTACATGGATGCATACCTAGGTAAAAATTCACTTTGTGTACTTTATGTATATTTTAATGAAAATGTTTCAGAAAAGGACACCATGAGATCTACAACAGGTGGTTTTGCCCTCCAGACAGGAATAATCATCCCTTAGTATCCTAACTAAGCCTCAGCGAAAAAGAAACAGGCGCAAACAGCAGCACTGTTCTAAGTCAGAGCAAAGAGCAATGAAAGACGTGGTTCTGGGCTTCCCTGGTGGCGCAGTGGTTGAGAGTCCGCCTGCCGATGCGGGGGACACGGGTTCGTGCCCCGGTCCAGGAGGATCCCACATGCCGCGGAGCGGCTGGGCCCGTGAGCCATGGCCGCTGAGCCTGCGCGTCCGGAGCCTGTGCTCCGCAATGGGAGAGGCCACAACAGTGAGAGGCCCGCGTACCGCCAAAAAAAAAAAAAAAAAAGATGTGGTTCTATCCAAGGGACCAACTGCCAACGGATGGAACTAAATTTTACTCTACAAATCAGCACTGTGAGGGAAAAAAACAAAAAGAAAATCAAATCAAAGCCCAGAAAACCCAAGTAATACAACGTGGGCAGAGGTGTGTCCCTCCCAGAAGACCACTTCAACAGCCTCTAATCCAGAGCATGAAACCCCTCAGACCCAGCAGAGCCAAGGTCTGCATCTCTCACCCTGTGACTGAGGTCAGGGGTGTCGTGTTGGCTTCTTGGTCTGGAATGTGTGCTTCAGAAGAACTGGTCCGCAAGTGGGAAACTTTGTGCTTCTTGCCACTCCCTTTGTCCAAGGGCAGCTGAATCCGTTTGATTTTTGGTTTGGGTTTCATGGGCCCCGGCACTGAGGGACTTGCTGACTGCTGTCCAGAGGACGGAGAGCCCCCAGGAGAGGTGGAGCCGGCTTGCATAGCTGAGGATAAAGCCTTATTCTGCTCCAGCCCCATGCTATTAGGAGCATCTACCGTCTGGGTAAAGTTGGAGCCCTGGGTCCCTGGAGCAGAATCAAGATCCCGCTGGGAAGAGAGAATCCCGGTTTTGCTGGCGAGGAGCTGGTTCACATGCTGGAGCTGATAGTGTTCTTCCGCTTCCCCTGAAGGCGAAGCAGCTGTTATGCCCGCAGTCTGAGTCGAGGGGAGCACACAGATGCTAGATGCTGCCGTCATTGCAGCAGTAGCGGGAGTCTGTGACGTCCCCAGTTGTGGAAACATTCCTGAACTTGGCGGTAAAGCCACAGGCTGGTCTTGAATCCCCAGGCTCTGCTGGCTGGCTTTGATTAAAAGATTGCTTATGGAGCCGATATCCGGGCTACCAAGCAACCTCGGGTTGGTTAACGCGACATGCCCTGGAACGGACGCGCTACTTGTAGGGGCGGTTGTAGTTTGCATGGATACAACGTTCAAGACGGAGGAACCGGAGGCCAAGCCAGACACAGGCCCTGACGTGAGGTGGCCGGTATCCTGGCTCATGGTGGCTGCACCCGCCGCCGGGGCAGCAGCTCCTCCCACGCTCTGCGGTAACAGGGGCGCCTGTTCAAAATACATGATGCCGGACTTAGACCTTTTTATGATGTTGGGGACAGTTCGGTGAGATGAAGTATTAAGTGACCCCAAGTCTAACAGATTGGGATGATTTGGAAGCTGGGAGGGTGTGAAGTTAATCAATGTCATGTTGGAAACCACGTCGGAAGGGGCGATATTTGAAGGGGTACTAGAGGGAGCGAGTTTTTTATTCTTTCGGGTCTGCAGACGAGATATGGGTCTTTTCTTGAGTCCAGAGGATGGAGTGGCCACTGTGGTACTGAGATCTGTCCTCTGGCTGGCTTCTGAGACCAAAAGCTGGGGATCTGGAGGAGGCTGGACCCCGATAAGCAGGCCTGAAGGTGGACTGTTGATGTTTGGTGGGAAGCTACTCTGAGTAGCTGCAGGGAAGGAATGTAAGTGCTGGTGATGAGGCATGGGGAGCAATCCTTTGCTAGCAGGAGGGAATAAAGCCTGGGAAGTCGGCAGGCTTGGACTGAGTCCTGTGGTTAAGGTGAGACCACTTCCCATGGGCCCCAATACTGACGTGCTTGTCTCCATCACACTGGGTGCAGAACTAACAGAAGAGGTCAGCTGGATTTTTTGGGTCACTCCGTTCGGAAGAGTCTGGAGAACGTAAAGTGGCTGCATGTTCTGGTTAACGACAATGAGTTTCTCGGTGGCTGGTTTCAGGTGGGGCGGAGTGGTCTGGACAGCGGCATTAGAAATCTGAGACGGGCCAGGGCTATCGGTAGAGTTGGGCACGTATTTCTGGTTCTGGATAGGAACAGTAGGGGAAACAGGTACCTGAAGGCCAGGGGTGCTACTATTTCTAGTTAAATCCTGATTGTTGCCATGACCTTGCTCCACCGAACCACAAGGAGGGCTGGAGATGTGGTCTGCATCCATGTGACCTTGGATAAAGTGGTCAGGAGTCATGTGGCCTTCAGGGCTGGGATCTACTCCTGGACTCAGCAGGGAGGAGTCACCTTCAGAGGAGGCCACAGATTTTTCTGGGATGGTTCCTCTCTTCTCTCCTGAGTCTGAGATTACAGCTAGCCTACTGGGGTTCTGGCTTGGGACAGTGGGACTCCGGGTGGTCAGGACAGAGAGGTCTGATGGCAGCTCTAGTGGCAACTCGAACTGCTCCTCTGCTGAGATGGAGGAAGAGACACTGCTGTCCACGGCTTCCGTCGTCGGCAACTGCTGAGAAAACACTTCGAAAAGACCCATGTCTTTTTCACGATTACTATCAAGACCCAAACCTTCACCAAGATTCAGGAGTTCCGACGAAGAGGACTCTGGGCTCTCACCCAAAGCCTGCATGGACGGAGTATTCTTCAGTACAAAGTCCATAATGTCCGAGGGCAGGATGTTCCCACAGTCGTCACTGTTGTTGTTGTCTGAATCCGATTTCAGGAGCTCAGTATTATAGGTGTCCAGTAAGTTTTTGTCTGAGGGGGTGCTTGTGTGGACCCTGCGGCCTGACTCCAATGAGCTGAGCTGAGCTTCCAAGGAATCCTGTCCCTGTGCTTTCGCTCTGCTCACAGCGTGGCAGTTCTCCATCTTTGGCTCATTTTTGTGGCCCACAGAGCTCTTAATGACGTGCTCTTTCTCACCAGTGTCTTCAGGCCGATCCATCTTCAAGTTCTCTGTTCCGTTTTCTTTACTGTTTCTTTTTGGGATCTGGCTGCCTTTCCTCGTTGTGGCTGTGACGCTAGTATCACTCTCTGTCCCATCGTCAACACCATCCAACTGTGAGATTTTTGGGAGATCACATTGCTCCTCCTCCCGAAATAAATTATGGGGTGTCAGCCGTTCCTCTCCCCCTGAAGAAATCACTGTCCTAGTGAAATTGTAATAGTATAAATCGTCTTCGTCGGAAGTGCTCAAGTCATCGGCCCCATCCACCTGTCCTTCGGCGGATCTCTTGCCTCGCTTCTTCCCAGTTGAGCTGCTGTAAAACGGAATGTCTTCTTCGCCATAGGACCTTACTCCATAGAGTGGGGTGAGCCCAAAGAACATGTTAGAACGTGCCCGGGCACTGCGACGGGGATATCTCCTCTTGAAAGAGCCATCCTCCTGAGGTTTGGGGCCATCTGGAAGCATCAGGTTTCTGTCCTGTACTGGAAGATTCTGATAGTTATTACTTTGAGAATCCTGGGATGAGGTATTATTCGGGCTTGCTTGGGCGACTGGACCATCCCCTGGACCTTCAGAAGTGGAAACTGGTTCTGTTGGAGATGCTGACTCTATCTGCAAAGGGGAAAGAGGACTACTTTCTTTTAGGGTATTCTTGGACTGACTCTCACCCTCCATTTTTAGAGGTGTCAGTGTTACTTTGACTGTGCGTTTCCGGGGTGTCTGTAATTCCTTGGCAGACCCTTCTACTTGCATGGATGGAGCTTTGGGGACTCCTGGAATAGAATGGACTTTGTCCCCAATCTTATCAGAGGAAACATTATTACATGGTCGTTGCCCCATGAACTCAGGAGGCAAAACTTCATCAACAAACTCTGGCTTTAGGTTTCCTTCCTCACCAGTTGCCACCTGACCAGGTTCCAAAAAAGATTTACTGGAATGCTTTTCTTTGAACATTTCTTTACAAGATTTTTTCCCTTTCTGTCTCCTGTCTCTGGAGCTGGATCCCACATGTTCGTTGATGATGGACGATCTGTTGCTCACTCCAGATAGCTTCAAGGTTTTGACTTCAGTATCTTCATCGGGAGGGGAGTTTGCTGACTGGTTGGAATCTGTCTGTTGGTCTCGATCGTTCCTCTGCCCTCTCAAATGGAGTGGCGGGAACGGGAGGGCCTCTTTAGAAGAAAATGGCACTGAAGACAGTTCAGCAAAAGTGCCCGTTTTACTAACATTTAATTCTCCAGCTGTTGCATTATGAACCTGTGGGGCCAGTTTCGGAAGGCCAGGGTAAGCCACATTATGTGCCGATCCCTCTGAGTTCTTGGAACTCGGCATTTTGGTCTTCTCTCCCTTCGAAGAGGAGCTCTTGGATGTTGAGTCTGAAGCACTGGAATGCTTCATTTCTGAAGATGAAGAGCCATCGAAGTGACTGGTTTTAGTGCCCATAGTAACTACCGTCCTTTGCTGATGTGAAGAGGTGGGAGTGTTCTGCCCTAAATTAGTGTTAGAATTCAGTGGCCCTAAGACATGATCAACCGCTTTGGCACTTGACTCGAGATCTGCAGCGGTCCCTACGGTGGCGGCTGAGGAAACACTGTTCCTGGAGTAAGCGCTCCCAGTTCTCATTGGAGACATTATCCGGAGTTTAGACCGCTGGGGTGACAGGGAAGAAGTACTGTGACGCCTGGAGCCAATGCTTCGAAGTCCAGAGGAGAGTAAAGGGTCACCCACTGTGACTATCTCATGAGTGGTTGGGGTAGGGCTTCCTAAACGAGAGAGAAAGTAATAAAGCCCATTACAGATCGGACACATGTGCTATACCACTGGTTTCAATGACTTGGCTAGGTATGTTTACAGCTAACGGAAAATCAACATTTTCCATTGGCAGAAGTCACCAGGATAAAGGTGCCTGACAGCATTACAAACTAATCTTTGAGCTGACCTCCTTGGGTCGGGTAGGTCAGTGAAGTCCTTTACCTGCAGAAGGCAGTGGCCGACAGCCAGGGGATCTCTGTGTTGGAGAATAGCTGGGTGTTCGAATCCTAGGGACCTTTGAGATGACGTGATAGAAACAGGAACCAGAGGTTTGTGAATGAGGAGGTCGATCTGGTGATGGAGGACTTACAATTTCAGCTGTGTTTTGACTTTCTTTAGGTGAAATTTCTGTGGCAGGAAATAAAACCTCTTACTAAAAAAGTTTAATTAAGATATCAAACAAATGAACCAAGAAAAAGCCAGCTGTCAGGTAAGTACCAAAACAGAAGCAAATGTGACCTCCCAAAGCAATGCCTTTTTCCCACCTGTCAATCACAATATTCCCCCAAATCTAATTCAAGTCCCACCTTGATTAAAGACTAACCTGCAAAAGATGTTGGACTGTGAGCAATGGTCCTGTTTTCATCATGTTCAACAGTGCTGTTGATATCTGGCTCTACAACCGGAGGACGGCATTCCACTATCTTGCACGTGTACACGCAGCGTTTGCGAGCATCCGTGGTGCTCCAGTACACCCGAGAACACCTGCACGCAGATGGTAACGATCACCGTGAGTGCGAGGACAAAAGCAGAGACTGACGTTTGTCAAAACCTCTTCTCAGCCTAGGTTCCCTGGCCTCCTTGCTTTACAAAATTTAGCTTTATTTCATGGATTCTTATTAGAGGGTCTCCTGGTTAGGGTCCTCCAAGTTTTTTAAAGTCCTTGGTTTTTCCTGGCCTCTCAGAAAACAGCATCAAATTCTTTTTTATTGTGTTGTAAGCAGGGGACAAAATTAGTAAAACAGCCTAAAATGCAAAGAAAAAAAAAAAGAACTAACTATTGATACTACAAGAAATAGTTATTGGCCTTCAGGAAGGGATAACTGCCCCACCATGTGTACAAAGTGAGGAAAGAACAAACCTGGCATGTTTCCTTTGGGAGAAAAGCCCCCCGAGACAAGAGAAATGGAACTGCTTCAAATCTGCTGGATGCTGATGGAGCCTAGCTCTTTAAGAGCTGCCAGCTAAATGTGGAGTAGAGACTGTGTTTTCACAATTGAAATGCAGAATAAATCAGAGTATATAGAACAAAAGGGAGACTCCAAAGGGGAAGAGAGAGGAAGCGAATTTTAAATTTATATCGTCAGTTTGCTAGAAGTTTAAACAATTTGCTTCATGTGGGAAAGATTACAAATTCTTACTGGACTATTTGATTGTTATCATAGGGGTTATTTTTAGAAGGACCTATAAAATGTAAAATGAGGACAGAGGCATGAGGTGTTTGATCCCTGACAACAAACTGGACTTCTGAACTGAAGTGAACAGAATTTAGTGGAATCTTAAAGGGCCTGGCCTGGTGTTCTACCTAGGTTTTATTTGGAAATGATTCTGAAATTATGTCAACAATACTTTCCTCCTACAACTGGATCTAGCTGACATAAAATGATACTTTAGTCCCAATCTACGAGAAGTTGCAAAAAAAAAAAAAAAGGAATTAGTTAAAAGTCGCTAACAAGTATGGCTCTACCTTTAATGACCTACTCACTGCTTCAGGGTGCTCAGGGGGTGGGGCTGCTGTCTTCTCTCTACAGAGCTACTTACTGATATCCAATAGGAAAGAGCTTATCCTCACAGTCAGAGAGATCGTTCAGAATCCCTAAGCAGTCAATTGTCATGGAGCCTGAGTAAGAAAAGAAGAACCGATCAGAGGCAATCATGAGAAGGCCCACTTTCTAACTGAACACTAGGAAGTACCCCAGTGCCACAGCCAGCCTTCCCCGACAACCAAGGCCCAGGTCATACCAATCATCATGTGGATATTTTCTGGTTCTAAGCCGTTGAGAAACTTCCTTCTCAAGCTGATTCCTTCAAAGTCCACAAACACTCTTCTAAAAACTTCAAATCCATTCTCAGGAACCACCTTAAATGAAAAGCCAGGGGAGCTATTAGGCTATCCCTTTTACACACCATACTCACGACACTGACTCAGAGGGAAAGTGCAGAGCATATCTCAAAATCACCCTTCTGTTTCACTAGCAGTGCCTCTGTTATTCCTCCTAAGAGGAGGTGATTCTAGGAATACCTAGAATCACCTACTAGGAACACCTAGGAGGATGGTGAAATACAGTTTACCATCTTGCTATTTTCAGCCTCTTTTCCTAGAGAATTCAAAAAGCAGCTAAAGCTGTCTCACCTCGCCTTTGATCAAATCCCGATGTCGTTGGCAATATACTTTTTTATCATCCAGAAACACACAGTTCTTGGCTCGGGAACACATGAAATGATAGTTGCTGGTGCAGGATGTGAGGCAGCAACCCACAGTGGCTCCTGGCTTTTGGCAGAATTCACATCTCTAACAACCCAGAAAGAACAGAGTCCAAGTCAGACTTTCAGAAGTTTTAGCCATTTTCCATCTCCCCTAGAGAGTCACCCCATTCCGGGTTTCCCACAATTCATTTCGCTATTGCTAATCTGCTGAATTACAGAGAAGTGATACGAGCCATGAAGCCTCCTCTACAAATCCTTTCTTTCCTAGGGCCCATGCGGCCTATGATTATTAAATTTAAATACTACAATTTGATTTAGAACTTGAATCAAAACAGTTTTTTCTAGGATGCACAATTGATTTAGAGAAGATGAAACTTTTAAGATCGATGTTAAAAACATCATCTTGGTAGAAAGCTGTTATATCCAAAAGAACTCAGTTCTGGTAAGATTATACTAGTCAGAGACGTTAACAGTTCTTAATTACTAGGCTTAACTGATGAATTTATGTGATTCAAAGATTTCCTTCAACTAGGCTGTATGTTACTACCTCATTCTGTCACAGTCACAGTCTGGGCTCCTCTCCAGGGAAGACTTTTTATTTGTGCTCTCTGCACATTTTACTTATGTTTCTTATGCATGTGCTATTTTTTGTTTCTTCCCGATAATCCTTCATTTTCTCCCCCCATCAAAATATAGCTTTAAAAATTTTACTCCTTCATAGCCTTTTCTGATTACTCTAAGCTGCTACCAATCGCTTTCTACATCTCCGTGTATGTATTTTGTGGGTTTATCCTATGGGGCCTCAGAGTGCTGATTCAACTGGAACCTCTGGGGTCATTTTGTCTAAATCACTTAATAAATTAATACCTTTCTTGGGCATCTGAATTATCTCCCCAACTGGATAAGACTTTGTTTTCCATTTCTTTTGTACCCATCCTCCAAGGGTCAGACCAGCAATCTGCCTACAGGGTACACCAATATTTGCTGCTGGCTAACCATTCTGAAGGAGCTACGAGAAACACCAGCGAGGCAGCATTTAGCCCCAGAAAGAACATCTGGACACTGAGATGGAGTCTCTTCCGTAACATTCACCCACAGGTTCTTACCAGCTGCTTGCCCCTGATCACAGCCATATGCACATTCTTCAGTGACCCATCATCATCTTCAAACACTTCTGCCGACCACAAAGCGCAATTTACATGTGTCCATTCGTTTTGGCCAATGTAGAGCAAACGGCCAGCATCCTATGAAACAAGAGATTTCCTTTTTTCTTTGAAGAATATAATGTCAAATAGGGTTTTCCTTGGTATTAGCTTTCCCTCATTCAGGATAACTTCAGTAAATCAAGCCTAATTCTTTAACTTAGGGGTGCACACAAAAATCACAATTCGAAGTTTCTTTGTTTTCACTTCTCACCTTTTTCGATTACCTTTTCCACAGGCTGGAAATATTTTATAATCATAAAGGATTAAAGAACAAGCAATATGTGTTAGGTTTACAGAAGTGCCCACTGACTTCTTTAATGCCATATTTCAAAGCCAGTTCTCTCAGCTTGCCTTAAAAACCTTTTTTAAAAAAACTGTAAGCTTACTATGTGCCAGGACCCAAATAAGGCTTTACATACATTATTTCCTTTAATCCTCATAACCATTCTGAGGTAAGAGTATTATTATCCTCATTTTAAAAATGAAACTGAGGGTCAGAGAGGTAAACTCTCTGCCACGGTCAACAAGTAGGCGGCAAAGCACAGCAATGAATCCAGGCAAACCGCCAGACCCGGGGACCTTAACCACACTGCTAACAACTACATGAAACACAAGCTATTTAATGCGCAACTTCTGTTTTATTCGCTTTCATAGAATCTTTTTTTGAGGAACTGCCAATAGAAATTACAAGATATCAGCACGTTAATTTAAGGCAACTCATCTTTTAAATCAATTAAATCAGTTATAGAAAAATAACCCCCAAATGCCACAAACTAAGCGACAAATATTCACTGAATAAACGGCACTGGTCACCAAGTTTAGACGCAAAGAGGTCGTTATTGGCTGGTCTACTAAGCAGGACGGACTCAGTGCACCAAGGTACTTACATTAGCACTGTCGTCACCGTACGTCAAACACAATGCACACTGTCTATTATCTTCTATGCCCGGGGGTGGGTTCAGTTCTGGACTGTCTTCTCGACTCCTATCGGTACCTTGGAACCCAGAAGACATACAGTTAAAATTGGCAATACTATGTCTGATACCCAGGAAAAAAGAAAACAATTCAGCTTAAATAGCCTAGAGCCTATGAAATCAACACTTTCAAAAAGTGTTCCAAGTTACGCTACCTTACTATCCGTTACATTACTTGTATCAATTCTCTGTTAACATTCCAAGTGAAGCAAAAATAATGATTTTATTACATTTAAGGATCACCGGGAAATTTTTCCAATACGGAAGTACATTAAACTTAGAGTCACAAAGTCAATCATTTGCACCCAGAGAGAAATGGATAACAAGTCTTCATTTGGTGTCTTACTCAAAATTGGTGGTGTAGGAGGATGCAGAGGAGTTGGTGAGTCTGGCTCTCCAGGCCCTTTAGGTTTGGGAGCTGGAATGATTTTCTTCATTAAAGGAGGCTGCTCAGTGTGGCTGTTTTCCTCTCGCTCCTGCCACTGAGCATAATTATGGTCAAGTGAAGGTGGAAGCACTGCGTTTGGTAACATCCCACTGCTGGAAATAATTGATTCAACAAGTATTTATTGAACTCCTACAAGATACCCAGAACTGTACAAAACAGTCAAATTCTTGATATCATCAGGTCTCAGGCCTGGGCATAAGCCTTTCACAGACTGTAAGAACAAGTCACAGAATTTGAAAACTGCCTACACAGGACTTTATTATTTTTAAAAATATAATCCCGATGTATTGTGACTCTTGGTTAAACATCTAGAAACAAATGATAACCTTATCAATGCGTCAAAAGGATTTACTGGGGCTTCCCTGGTGGCGCAGTGGTTGAGAGTCCGCCTGCCGATGCAGGGGACATGGGTTCGTGCCCCGGTCCGGGAAGATCCCACATGCTGCGGAGCGGTTGGGCCCGTGAGCCATGGCCGCTGGGCCTGCACGTCCAGAGCCTGTGCTCCACAACGGGAGAGGCCACAACAGTGAGAGGCCCGCATACCAAAAAAAAAAAAAAAAAAAAAAAAAAAGGATTTACTGGAATAAAAATTTAAGGTTATACACGGAGAATCAAGAACTGTTGAGAACTACTGAGCCTGTGCTCCGCAACGAGAGGCCGCCATAGTGAGAGGCCCGCTCACCGCGATTAAGAGTGGCCCCCCACTTGCCACAACTAGCGAAAGCCCTCGCACAGAAACGAAGACGCAACACAGCAAAAATAAATTAATTAATTAATAAACTCCTAAATAAGATAGAACCCAGCTATAACTGGGCTATATATATATAGTACGTGTATTGTACATATGCCACAAGTTCCCTAAAACAACAAATACATAAATAAAGAAAAAAAGGGCAGCAGACAGCAATAAACATTAAGTGTTGTCTCTAAACCAGCAATAAAAAGGCATTTCAGGGCTTCCCTGGTGGTGCAGTGGTTTAGAATCCGTCTGCCAATGCAAGGGACACGGGTTCGATCCCTGGCCCAGGAAGATTCCACACGCTGCAGAGTAACTAAGCCCATGCACCGCAACTACTGAGCCTGCGCTCTAGAGCCCGAGTGTCACAACTGCTGAAGCCTGCGCGCCTAGAGCCCACGCGCCTAGAGCCCGTGCTCTGCAGCAACAGAAGCCATGACAATGAGAAGCCCGCGCACCACAACGAAGAGTAGCCCCCGCTCGCGCGACTAGTTGCTCATGCAACTAGAGAAAGCCCACACACAGCAACGAAGACCCAACACAGCCAAAACACAAACAAATAAATAAATAAATTAAATTTTTTTTAAAAAGGCATTTCAAATGATTAATCTTTAATATTAAAACCTAGTCTAAAAAAACTCCTCAATCTAAAACTATAAGAGCGCTCAGATTTCTAGCTGATGAAGCGAAAAAAAGTAATACTGAATTTACTCACTTGCTTGATACTTTATTTGGCTCCCAAAACCTGGACTTTTTGACACTGAACCATGGAAAAACACGTTCCATTTGCTAACAGAAAAACAAACAAACAAAATGTAAGCATGTGACCATTCATTTGGAAAGCACATAAAACCCAACAACTTCACACCAGCTTCTCTGTCAATATGAGGATGATTTCAGGCCACCAAAGGAAAGATCCATCCACTCCGGAACCTCACTAATCTCCTCCCAAAGAATCACAGGAACGAATCAAATGAAAAATGATTTATACACATGACAAAGCAAAACATAGATGAGAACAAGTCTGTTCTGTTCATGTGGTAACAACCCACGGATTAAGCATCAAAGACATGAACTATTAATATCATTCACCCGAATAAAGAAGGACTTGACCATGCTGTTGGCTTTTTTAATCTCTGGCTGCCCTCCATCTGAGTTAATGGCTGCTTGAATGATCTTCACGATATCATCACTGAACTCCAACTGTATACAAAAACAAAGCATTAATTATTCATAGAACAGTGTGCTCTCAAAACCACTTCCTCTTCCCTCCTAAATCATCCAGCACAGAGAACCAATAGAAAACGCACACCCCATTCTAATACAATGCAAGTTCTCTTCAGTGGAGGCCTTTGGGATTCAGTTCATAATTAACTTGTGGCAGTCAAGACATGCCAGGCTAATAAGGTAAGAATGCAGATAAATTAGCTGTATCCTGGTAAGTTACCAAACAGGGCCACGATTTCTTACTTAGACTGAAATGAATAAACAACTGAATAGCAAACACGGACCATGACATAACAGATGATCATTTCCTGCACTTCCTTAAAATCATAAAATTAAAAGGCATCTATCTAGAAGTGAACATCCATCATAAAAGGACATATTATTCAGATGTGATCTCAAAAGGGGCAAACCAATTAATTGCAATTAGTAATTTTCCATAAACAGTTTTAATATAAAAATAATTTTAATATAAAAATAATTCTTGAAGAACTCAGGTGAAAGCCAAATAAAAAGACACTACCTTGCCTATCATAACCCATCTCTTCCAAAACACAGAACTAAAATGACTCACATATTTTTAGGTATTTAAAACCACATGACATTTCTAAATACAATACAAACCATCCTTTAATGCTAACACCCCGCCTCATCCCCCAAAAGACCCAAGGAAGCTAAACTGGAGCTGGAAATTTGGGTAGTTTGCTGTATAGGCATACCACAGATGTGTAGTTCCCTTGGTCCATTTTCCTCTTGACTCCTTCCAGATCTAAAGGCTGTTGATCTTCCTGTTTGCTGACCTCAGTAAGCACTGGTGGATCAGGGCCTTCTGGGGAGCTGCGGGAAGGTATACTCTCCTCTGTCTCAGGATTTAAGTCCGGAGGTTTGGCAGCCTGTCGTCAGGAAAGATATGTTTCTTTTATCTAACACTGAAAATGAGGCACCTATGTAGATTCTACTAAAATGAATAAAGATGGTACTGAATGATGCGTATTATAAAACCTAAAGAACTTGAAAATAATCAGAGATTTCTCAAATACGAGAAAAGGAAAGTTAAAACAAGCTGGCTATCTAATAGCTTGGCTAGGCTCACTAAGGAGCTTTGCTTGATAACTCCCAACCTAGTATGAAGAAACAGAAACCGTCCAATTCCTTTTGAGTAAGACACAGATACAGCTAATTTTCCTATTCAAAAAACAGACTCTGTTAAAAGATAAAGCAGCAGCCTAGCTCTGAGTTAAAGCTATCCATGTGGTTCTTCCAACATTATACCTGTGTTCCCAATGACTACTTTATGTATATAGTTCATGACTTAAATGGACAAGAAGCAGTGATTTTCAAATCGTGTCCTGAGGAGCCCTGGAACTTTCCTGGAGCCGAAGGGTCTCTGGCTCCACTACCACCCTCACAGATCAGGCCGCCATCCTGCTCCCTCTTGCCTCGAGCACCACCACTGCCTCCTAACCACGGCTCCTGCCTGTAGGCTCAGTCCTCTCCAATCCTTCCTCTCACTCCAGTCAGAATCATTTTTTTATTTTTTTCTAAGAAGCAACTCTGATCAGGTTACTCTTTTGGGTGAAGTCCTTCATTGGGCTCCCCATGGCCTTCAGAATACAAAGTCCAAATTTCATATTACAACAGCAAGACCTTTGAAAGAGATATGGCTCCTTCCTTCTTCTTACCCCAGAGAAGGGTTTTACTCTTGGCGCTAAAAATTTTCTTAATAGCCTAAGGCCAAAACAAGGAACTCGACAAAACTAAATAAAGAGTGAGGCAAAAGAAAACAAACTGAAAAGCACACACACACAAAAACGCACACATTCCACGACTAGGCACAAACCACCATTCGGAATACAAAATGAGACGTGGGCCTACCTGTCGGTAGCGCAGCAAGTGGCTGGTGGTCCGAGAGTTCAACAAGGCTGTCAGCACTTGCTTCAGAGAGATCTGGAGCTCTTTTTCAAGGGCCAGTCGCCACTCCGCAGGGTGCCGCTCAGTACAGTTCACACAAGTGTAGGCCACACTTTCCGGAAGATTAGACAGGATCTCATACATCTCATCTGGGAAAACAAAAACCTACAATGATGAGGTGCTCTGAAGAGTGGGAGACAGGGAAAAGAGAAAGCTATTCCACTGAACTTAATATCAAGCTGCATGTTCGAACAGTATTAAGACTCTCACACCCCTGAAGAACTCAGGATTTAGTCACTGGAGAATCAGTAGGTTATGGTATCCACAAAGGACAGCACATAAATATCTTAAAGAATGTGTTCAAGATAAATGAGCACAAATTTAACACAATGTTCTTATTTTAGAGACTAAACAATAAATTTAAAAAGACTTCAAGTAACAACACTACCATAATTTTATGTTTATAGTACTTTGGGGGCTGTAAATGCAGCTGTACCAAGAAAGAAGGAAACTGTAATAAAAAGACTCCAACCTTCTGTACCTGAAAGATTCTCACATTTGGAATGGACCCATCGATCACATTTCCCACACTGCATCATCTTACTCTCGTAGTCATCGTCATCATAACACTTATCACAGAGAGGGCAGAAGTTTCCTGAAAGCAAAGCAAAGTTTTCAGCAGAGCTCTGGTTCACATACCAACGCCTCTAAAGCCCTTGACTCACATATGCCAATGTGATGTAAAATGCCAGCCACCATATTCTGCTTCTGAAACTACTTACAAATGCCAGCATGCATCTACCATGGAATGTTTACACATCTGTAAAGTGTCAAGATTATTCTGAGCTCTCAGAATATGCCACTAGTTCTCTTCTTTAGACCCATTTTTAAAGGTCATGAGGTAGATTTTATAGACAACGTAATAGAAAAAGAATGGAAGAGAGAACTTTCTCTCTTAAACATTCCAAAGAAATGTTTAAATTTTTAAGAAAGAGGAGAGGGTAATGGGAGTAAAAAAACACAGTTAATTTATACTTTTCCCTTATTCCTAGTGCTTTTACATTAGAGCTTAGAGCAGTGCTTCCCAAAATTCGGAAGAATATACACCCTTCATCAATTTGTTTTATCCACGTATCACCTCTTATTATTTTTTACTTAATAGACTTAACATTGATTTGCTTATTTTAAATAACTTCAGTAGTGAACTTTATATCGTTATTATCCTAAGTCAGTTTAATGTATTGGCTAAAATTTTTTTCTAGCACAACTATTAAGATCAAATCTTTGACTCAGTACCACCTAAAGTCATTTCTGAAACAATCAAATGGATATATACCTCACTTTGGGAAATAGTGGTTTAGAGCATTTCTTTGTGGTGAGTTACTATAAAAAGTCTCCTTGATTCATCCCCCCAAAGATAACAAAACCTTCCTAGTTGCTCTAAGCCTCTGTGTAAGGAAAAGAGCAAGACCAGAAACTTAGGAAATTTGTCTAAATGGCATCCTGGACAAGAATGGTAAGACCTTTTCATTCCACTGCAGTGTCCAGTTCACCTCCCAAAACACTAAGTACAACCTCTAAAAGTTGACAAAACTGGCTTTTCTGAGGTACCTTTAGCAAAGAGTTTGGCACAATCATGGCAGAGTGAGAAATCGTGAGACCACTGTGCATCCCACCCTTTGCCGGGAGTCGTGGATCCACAGCTCTTGCAGCGAACACACTTGGTACAGATCTGGAAGAGATGAAAGAAATTCAATAGGAACTTCTTATTTTTAATATCTCTTCTTATTTAAGAAGGTCTCAAATGCAATCCATTTCTAGAGTTGACTTCTCTACTGGGACGGCTTTTCTTCCTCAAGCAGGACAGTCCTCTTACAATTTGTGCACGCCTGACAGTCCCATGACAATTCTCTCTGAAACTGCCCATTGTGTGAGAAACTCACCCAAACTTTCTTTTTCTTTGTGGGTTTGGTGGGGTAATTTGGTCCCAGGCACTCAGGGTGATAGCTGTTTCGGCACTTATTACACTCCAGCAGCTGCTGTAAGAAAATAAGAAGGCAAAAAGGTGGGCATCACCTCACCTTCACTGGACACCTGTCACTTAGTACCCCATTTCATACTTATCTTCAAGTAAATACAGCACATCACTGTGACGGCTTAAATTTCCTCATAAATTATTTACTCTCAAGGCATAGGGATTTATGTCCTGCAAAGGCACTCAGTGGTGAACATTCTGATAAAGGAGATTTGATTTATTTTGAGGACCTTATCCAATGCCACGTTTTCTGCTATACTCCCAAAATTTAAATTAAAACACAACAATAGGCAATCGATTACACCCAGTTAAACAGTAAAAACAGGCTAAGCCAACAGAGGAAAAATATGCATACGAAATCCTAGATTAAAAGGCAGAAATGGAGATACAAAGTAATACTGTAAGTGGCCCCATTACTCAGCGCCGTACCTTGGTGGCCCTGGTGCTGCCTTCCACAAACATGACAGAACTTGCAGCGCCGACAACACCAGTTTTCCAGCTGGTCCTCCAGAGGGCGCTCGTGCTCCTCCAAACAAACTTGTGGAAGGGGCTCACAACAGACTTGGCAATACACAAACTAGGGTAAGACGGGAACACAGAGGCGCTCAAATAGCACGTAGAAATATCAACCAAATCCTACCTGCTTACTTTGAGCTTTAGGAGTAGTGGTGTACATACTTTATTCAACATGTTCACTAAGCAATGACTATGTTAAAAAGGAGAATACTGGGGAGTTTCAGGGGACTAAAGTAGTAATAATAGTAGAATTATAAAATAACTAAATAGATACAATCTAAGATTTAATAAGAATGTGCTTAAATGCCATAAAAGAGGTATCAACAAAGAGCTAAGGCAATGTAAAAGAGTGGAGTAAGGGGAAACAGGGATGGTTTTAAAGGCTCTCTATAATCTACTAAATGACTGTAAGCTCTGGTTTGTCCTTCCATCTCTAATTTTAGAAATAAGTTATTTTCATACTGATAAAGAGATTTTCAGAAATTCAAATGAGTGTGACTCATAATTTTCTTCTGCCATAAAAGAATCAGTGGGACAACTGGTCAAAACTAAATAAAGTCTACTTAATAATTGTAATATACCAACGTTAATTCCTGATTTTGATAATTATATTGTGGTTATATAAGAGGATGTCCTTGGTTTTAGGGAAATACACAGTATAAAATTTAAAGGTAAAAGGGCATATGTCTGCAACTTGCTCCTCAAATTTTAAGAAAAAAAGTCTACATATAAAATGTGTGTACATATTTTATTTCTTATTTTGTACAATACATATACAAAGAGAAAAGGATAAAGCAAATTAAAAATATTAATGCTAAAAGCAATTTTACTCCAATAAAAAAAATATTGGGCTTCCCTGGTGGCGCAGTGGTTGAGAGTCAGCCTCCGATGCAGGGGACGCGGGTTCGTGCCCCGGTCCGGGAAGATGCCACATGCCGCGAGCGGCTGGGCCTGTGAGCGATGGCCGCTGAGCCTGCGCGTCCGGAGCCTGTGCTCCGCAACGGAGAGGCCACAACAGTGAGAGGCCCGCATACCGCCAAAAAAAAAAATTAATTAATGCTTGGGGAATCCAGGTAAAGGGTGTATGGGAATTCTTTGTACCACTCTTGTAGCTTTTCTGGTAAATCTGAAATCATGTCAAACATAAGAAGTTTTAAAAAATCTGAATGCAGGGAAAATTCATCAAGCACTGGTTATGCTTTAGGAGTGCAATATAGGCAGTGGGCTATTCATTTTCTAATTTCAGTTTTTAGGAATCCTGTGGGATTGCTGTCACAGCTACACAATTTAAATTAGAGCAATTACACTCTGGAAAAAAAAAACAACCTGTTTTAACACAGAAGTTGAAGTACTGGTGTTACGAAAATAAGTTATTCCTGTGGGTAACGTGTATGGAGTGTAACGAGAGTTAAGATTATGTAGGAAAAGAGGTACAGTAGACCCCTAGCACTTATATAGACTGAACAGTCTCAAGTTTCAACGCTATCTAAAGCAACTCCAGCACTTAGAACAATATATTGCTCGTAAGAGGCACTAAGAAAATATTTCCTTAGCGAATACCAGGCAATAATTTTGCTAATGTAATTTATTTTTTTAATGCCTTTATTTTATTTTATTAAATGTCTGAATCACTAAATTTATTTTTAATGCCTTTATTTTATTTTATTAAATGTCTGAATCACTAAATTTTTAAAAAAAATATTGCTGAACGTTTACAATGACAATTCTGCATTTCTCCGTATACTTTATCATATAATGATGTCATATATTTTCTAAATTTCTTGAATCTATATTTAAGATACAACCATATAATAAAAACCCCAAGGAAAACAAAACTTACACCTCAAAATTATTGTTCATCCCATTACTATTTAAGCTGCTAATTTTTGCCCATTAAAACTCCTTTTTTCTTCACATATTTAAAAATCCACATACTGGTATCATTTTCATTTAAAAAGTCACTCTTTAACATATAACTTTCAGCATACGGTTATTTGTGAATATAATTTTGCAGAAAAATTACTCTATGTCTGATAGTTTTACTTTTGAAATTATTTAGAAAGCTTAAAGATGTAGAAGAAAAATAGCGTATCGGATTATATAATCTGCATACATAAAGGATTTGCATTGAACTAAATCACAGAGGCAGTTTTGGTGAACTCTTATTCAATATTGTCTGCACTTGCTAATGTGTAATTTAAAATAGCAAGTGGGCAGGACTGAATGTCTTAGTGAGTCTCAATGATTGCTCCACATCTGGATTACAACTTGGCTTTGGGTTTTCTTTATGACCTTAGAATACATATGTGACAAATAATAACCTAAGGAGGTATTCAGGAATTGAGAACTGTATGAACGACAAATTACTGCTTCCTAGTTAAAACTGTGCTACCTTTTCTTCCCCTTATGGTAAAGGTGGCACATACTCACTGCAAAAAAACTCAGAAAGATAAAGAAAAAACAAAAGTCAACCACAATCCAACTACACTCTTAAGATTCTGGTGTAAATCCTTCAGAATTCTTTCTACATATATATTTCAAAAACATTTTTCCAAACCAAAATGGGATCATGCTTTTTACATACTATTTTGTGACCTGCTCTTTTAACTCAGTGATGTGTCATGGACATCTTTCCATGTCAATATGAATCTATATTATCATCTTTAGGACTTCATGTGTGCCATTATACGCAAGTCCTATAATTACTTTAACCGAAGTACCAGCCCCTTATTGATGACTTTTCGGGTTGTCTCCAATTTTTTATTATCATAAATACTGAAATAAACCCTTCAGTTTATTATATATATACAAATATTTATACATTTAGAAGGGTTTATTATATACATACATGTATACAAACATACATACACATATAATTTATCTAATTATATCCTCAAGATAAATGCCTGGAGTGCAATTGCTGGGTTAGAGGGTATACCCATTTTAAAGATAAATACATACTTCCAAACAATCTTCTCAGAAAGACTGTAACTAATTTAGATTTCCAGAAACAGAAAGTCTCCATTTCCACTTGATCCTTTTTATCATGCTTTAATTTACAGTGTTTGGTAATCAGAAGGCTTAACGCTCCCCTCCCACCATGTATTTACTTCTCGTTTTGTGAATTATATACTCCTGCCCTTAGACTGTTTTTTTTTTAACTGAGTGTTTTCCTTTTTCTTATTAATTGCTAAGAGCTCTTTATAGACAAGGAAGTTTTGCTATTCAACATAAAACAACTATCAACAGCATATCTCTTTTTCTAGAGAAACATTATTTCTTCCATGTTTGGACGTCTAGCAAAAAATCAGAACTCTACTAATGAGTGAATTTAAGAGATGAAACTATTAAACTTTTCACACTCAATAACTGCTACTCTAAAAACAAAAACCAACCTGCTACTCTAGTAAAAAGCAGACTCCTTCCTGAAATTTCTAAAAAACTTCAAAGCATTGCATTTGCAGGTTTCAACAGGATATAGTGCCTGCTATATACCAACAAAACAGAATAGAATGATTTCTTTCATCACAGCAAAATAATCTATCAGTATACTGTCTGGGGTACCAAGAAGCAGGATATCTTACCTCTACATGCCCACTACTGGCACAGAGAAAGCAAACCACCCTGGGTGTTATAGGAACAGAAGTCAAGATTCCTAAGCCTCCCATCTCCCACACATTTTCTGCTTCACAATCCTCCTGCGGAGAGAGAGAAAAAGATAATTTTGACAGTTTTACGACAACGCTGCACTGAAAAATCGCTGCATTGAAAATAAGGACGAAAAGCATAAAATTAGAGTGACACCAGAATGTCGAGAATATTTCATCTCAATGAGTTCAAAGTAACTGCCGCTTTAAAGATTTTAAATCTCAGACACAAACTCTTAAAAGGCTCACCTGTTAACTACAATGCAAAGATTTACTGGGATTGAATTTCCCTTAGAGTTTTGCTGATTCAAGCGATCATCACAGTTTGATAATACCTATGTGAAAGAAGCACTTCCTCAGATACTGTTCTCATCTAAAAGCACTTTACAGCTCAGGATGGGCAGGACTGGCTCCGTGCCTCTGTACTTCAGTCAGTTCACAGACTGACCTGGTAACACCGACCGGAGTTCTCACACACCTGAACCCATCTATTAATGGCAGATCTTCATTCGTCCGCCCCACCCCCCGAATGAATTTCCTCTCTTTCAACACCTTTGGTAACATCATTTTCTTGATTTAAAGTCCACGACACTCAATATACTCCGTGGTCACTGAACACTTTTACCTTAAAGTCCACTCTGATCCTGTGGACTCCATCTGCTGGGACTTTTTGCTTTGAACTATTGCCATTGGAGAGAGTGCTGAGGATGTTCAAAGTGCCTGCATTCTCCTGCTTACTGACTGGAGGTGGTTTTTCCTATGGGGATAGAAGATGGATAAAGAACAAATCCGCACCCTGCCTGCCTTCACTCTTGCAACAGATAATAATGCAAATGACAAATCTTAATAGATCTGGAAAACATGTTTCCAATACAAGTATCCTAGAGAAACAGACAAGTAATCTTCAGGAGAATTTTTTTTTCCATTGAAGCATTTTATTGGCACGTATGTATTTATACCCCTAGAAAACACATCCCAGGCTTTTCCCTCCTGCGTGTCTTCATCTTGCTTCCTCGTGGTCCACGATGCCAGCTGAGGTTGTCAGTACAATGAAACCACACTGACCAGATGGGAGCAGGTTATTCTGCCATTTTTCTAGATCTTGGAGTTGCACACATCAAATCTGGGGCTGATCACTCCACACTTGTGTAACCTGCCTATGAGATTCAAAACAATTTTCCCAGCTCTGTGATCGTCAGTGATTTCAGATTTGCCAACGTAACCATGCTTCATCATCACAGTTTGAAACTGGACAGTAACTCTGGAACACGACTTAGTCAGAACCTGGCATTTGCCTCTCTTTTCAGCATTGCTGATGCTCTCGAGAGCATCAGCCTGGACGTGCATGCACACCACCATGGGGGGCACAGAAAGAACTGGAAAAGTCTTTAAGACCTCTCTCTCCACATAATAAAAATAGTGAGTGACTGTTATAGACAAATACTGCTAACGGACGTTGAGGGGGAAAAGAATTATACTCATCAGCCTGCAGCATAAGCATAAGCATGTGGGGCTACAAAGAAGGGGAAAACAACAACGGGGAAAAGAAGAGAAAAAAAGGAAGTGAGCTAAAGCCTACACCTGAAGTTTGCTAATTTTAAGAAATTCCACTGCCATCTACACAGAAGCAGAAATGCAGTTTCACTCAATCACGTAAATGTCAAGGATAAGGCTATTTCCCTACAGAATAGAACACATCTTTGACAAATGGCAGGGAAACAAATCTTTCCTCACCTTTTCTTTAGGCTTTTGTTTTACAGGAATACTGGGGCGAGGAGCCACTTTTTCTGCTTGCTTTGCTCTGGACCTAAAGAATTCAAAATAAACTGCCGTCAGATGCCACTAAATTTACAGTTAATGCTAAACAGCAACGATGACTCTAGCACTGATTGGCCTGCAAAGAAAAGGCATTAGAAAAAACAAAAAAAACATTTAAACTCTAGGCTTTAAATAGGAAATTAAGACAGTATCTCCAACTTAACTGGTTTTTGCTTCTATTTCTTTATTATTATATAACAGTTAAAAGAGAGCTAATTGGAACTTCCCTGGTGGTCCAGTGGTTAATACTCCACGCTCCCAGTGCAGAGGGCCCGGGTCTGATCCGCAGTCAGGGAACTAGATCCCGCATGCATGCCGCAACTAAAAGATCCCTTGGGCCACAACTAAGACCCGGCACAGCCAAAAAAAAATTAAATAAATATTTAAAAGAGAGCTAGTTTTCTTGTACCAAAGACTTAAAATATACATTTCAGGTTTTCCAAATGCTGTTTAAGATGTCAGTGTCCTGTGCTGGTACTTCCGGTTCGGCAGCTCTTCCTGCTGTCCTCACTCACCTGACTCTGGAGGTGGAGGCTGCTTTTTCTTGGGCTCACTAGGAGTGGTCTTGGGGACCTCTTTTCTCGGTGGTGCTGTGCTGGGGGGCTGTAGGGGGACGGCTGGTGCCGGCTGGGAGACCTGCTTGCTGGACTTCCTGGAAGAGGGCGTGACCACTTGTTTGGCCTCAGGTCCTGGGGTGGAGGCATTCCCTTCCTCACTCTTGTCCTCCGGGGGCTTGCGCGGAGGTGGCTCACTGTTGCTTTTCTTGGGGGCGGGATCCTCTCTTGCCGATGGCGTAGACTTCTGACTAGAGTCCGCCAAGCTCTTCACAACACTGCTCTCTTTGCTCTCTTTCTTTTCACTGGTCTTAGACTTTTCTCTTTCTTCTTCACAGCTGGGGGTGGGGGGGGGAAAGCAAGATTATTTTTCTGTAAGTGAGAAAATTTTATTTAAAATATAAGTATAGGAAAAAATAAAAATAAAAAAAAATAAAATAAAATATAAGTATAGGAATGTAACAATCTTAGTCTCAGTTTCCTACAGCTAAAGTTGACACTGGAAGACTCAAGAAAGTTAATGCCAAGTTGGCAAGTGAAACAGGTATACTCTCATTACTCTAGGAAATGAAATATAATGTAATTTTTTGTATGAATTTAAAAAAATTTTTCTTATGGAAATATTCAAACATACTCCAAGGTGAAGGGAAGAGTAAAATGAACACTCATATGTACCTATCACCCAGCTTCAACAACCAACAGCTCCCTGGGAAACAGCAGTACTTGAAAAAAGGCTCGTATTCTCTTTACACTAGATGCACACAACTATATGACACTAAAGCAGGAAGCATTTGGGGGAAGATCTTTTGACAACACTACCTTTTGCTTGCTTCTGAAGGTAGGCTTTGGAAGGCATCCATTGTAGATTCTGACATTTTCTCATCCTAGAATAATAAGGGATACCATAAAGTAAACTTCATTTAGGAGAGAAGCAATTGAAGCACGTATTAATTCGTCTGCAAGAATCCGTGAACCGTGGGCTTCCCTGGTGGCGCAGCGGTTAAGAACCCACCTGGCAATGCAGCGGACACACGTTAGAGCCCTGGTCCGGGAATATCCCACATGCCGCGGAGCAACGAAGCCCGAGCACCACAACTACTGAGCCCGCGCTCTAGAGCCCGCGAACCACAACTACTGAAGCCCGCGCGCCTAGAGCCTGTGCTCCTCAACAAGAGAAGCCACTGCAATGAGAAGCCCCTGCACCGTGACAGAGTAGCCCCCACTCACCACAACTAGAGAAAGCCTGCGCGCAGCAACAAAGACCCAACGCAGCCAAAAATAAATAAATTAATTAATTTTAAAAAAATAAAAAAGAATCCATGAACCTTTACTCAGGTTCATTTTGAGAGTTGAAAAAAGGACTGCTCATTATTTAAATTCAAGCCTTTAAATCCTTTGATCAGCAATTTCACCTACCTTGAGGATCTAAAAGGAGCAAATATCAAATTATTTTTGAAATGGGACTCAAATGTCTTGCCACCCAGTACTGACTAGCACCACACACAAAACGATCAGTCGTTATTTCTCGCAGTCAAATCAGTTCTGCTCCCTTATGAGATTATTATTCATATAGTGATCTGAATACAAAATGGACTAAAATTACCCGAGTCCTTTGTCTGCCACTACAATGCTACAGGTCTATCTCAGGGCTTTGAGAGATATTTCTATCCTCAGTTTATTGAAACTCAGAACTTCATTTGAAGTTTAATATTGAACTGAATCCACTGCAACCCCTAAATTTAGTGCCATTTTATCTTGCTATCATATACATTTTTTTGCTGTTCTGTGAATTGTCTCACTTCTTTCCACTAATGGGACTGAGACAAGATTCTTGCTTAAGGCCAGACTAAACCAAAGCACAGAACTTCTCAGTGTCTCCTAGAAACTGTCTCCCTTAAGTAAGTAATGCAGCATTTCTCCCAATTATGTTTTATATAAATCACTTTCATGTTTTATATAAATCACATTTATATCACACTTTCATGTTTTATATAAATCACATTCCTGGTGCCAGGCACTTGATGAGATACTCAACCACCAAAATTTATTTATGCAATTCTCTTGATCCACTTTAAACAAATTATCCCAGAGAGCAGAAAGTGCATCCACAAACTGACTAGAAAAAGGGAAAAAAGGTAGAGTAATCAAAACTCCCAGGGAATTCCCTGGCGGTCCAGTGGTTAGGACTCGGCGCTTTCACTGCCGTGGCCCGGGTTCGATCCCGGGTTGGGGAACTAAGATTCCGCAAGTGGCATGCGGGGTTGGGGAAGACTTCCACAGGCATGAAAATATGCTGAGAGTTAGAGAGTGGAGAGACTTATATCACCAATATTTCCTGAATGCCATAAAGATAAAGGTAATTTCAGTTGACCTGATAAAGAGCAGGCCTAAACTCATTGGTGATTCAGTAGAAACCCTCCAGAGTTGCACTGATACGGCAGCTCTAGACACACGTGGCTGTGTGAATTTAAAATTACATGGAGTTCCTCAGTCACACCAACCATGTTTCAGGTGCTAAACAGCCATATGGCTAACGGCTACCACACCGACCTGAGCAGATACAGGACATTCACAGCACTGCACCTGAGGATTTCTGATTTAAACACAGCCCAAACCCAGCACAGCCCAAAATCCAAGTGTGCAACTCATCTGGCAACTTGAGGTGACTTGGTACAGCCACACTGGGCGTTCGGGCGCATTTTCTCTGTGACAAGCAGGATGGTGGCCGAGACCAGCCCCCCAGAGAGACGCACACTCACTTGCAGCACTGCTTCTTTATGTTGCGGCCGCCGAACTTGGGCTTGTCCAAGCAGTTAGTGCACACGCCACAGTCCTCAGGCACCTGGCAGCCGGGACACTGTCCACACCGCCTTGACCGCCGCCCCTTCTTTACTGGAGGTTCCTGCGGCGCCTTGTTTCTGGTGACGGGTTTAATTGGTTTGATGGGCGGAGCAAGAGGTTCGGCGTCTTCCGAGCCAGCAATCGATGACTTGTCTGTTAAAGAAATGTGGCATTAGCTCTGACAGATTATCTGGCTCCTTCCTGGGAGCAGAGGGGAGATTCTCAAAATCTACTGACGTTTGTATATACATTCAAACCTTGTTTTAACTGAGACTCCAAAAATCAAATTCATTACAATAAAAATATTCATATGCAGAACACAGAGCCTGTTTCAAATAATTAAATGTTTAAAAATGCCTATAACTTGCAGCTTGATGAAAGCAGAAATCCAAACAATGAAAACAAAATACAGTGTAACCGAAAGTCAAGAACATGAATTGAGGGAGTTCCCTGGTGACCTAGTTGTTAGGATTTGGCACTTTCACTGCAGGGGCCCGGGTTCGATCCCTGGTTGGGGAACATCCTGAAAGCCACGCAGCGTGGCCAAAATACAAAAAATAATTAATTAATGTTTTTAAGAAAAGAAAATATGATTACAAAAAAGAAAGTAAAGAAAGCATTAAAAAAAAAAAAAATATGAATTGAATGCTTCTGAAGACTCTCCAAACCTCTCAATTTCATCTGAGCAGTCACCCATGAGAACATGTCCTCACAGACCTGAAACCACAGGGCCCCCAGCTGCTGTGCTCTGAAATCCAGGGGTACAGAGGCCACAATTACCACAGAGGCTGCTCTCAGGCAGTGACAAGCGTGGCGGGGATACTAGGGCAGGCCTGTTCCAGGGAGACACGAGACTCCTCGGACAGTCAATGTTTGCTCAAGGGCTCCCTGACAGCCTTGCCGAGCTTTCTCACACTGCACGGCATCCAGGAAGATTCTGCCCAGCCTTCCTTCCCACTCTCCTTCACTAGGGTCAGACTTACAGAGCAGTCTGACAGCTCTCCCAGCCTTTCCTGACTCCCTCCCCATTTTCTCACTCAGGCATTTCCTCTAATACACCCTTACACATTTAATCCCCCCGCCCCCTGCCATCTGGTTTTTGGAGGACCCAGCCTAACATATAATGCTATGAAGAGCCTACTGGGCACTCCAAGGATGATCAGCAAACAAACCCAGTGTCTGCTTAGACCTCAAGGTTGACATCCCCGACCTACCATCATTTCCCATGGAAGACAAAATCTTTTCTCGTTCTTCCCAAGGTAAGGCACTCAGGGTGGGCATGTCATCAGGAAACACAGCTCGTTTTCGGCCAAGGGCAACAGCAGCTCTTCTGCAGACGTGTTTAATCCGGGGGTCCTCGCACAGAGGTCTCCGATGAGTCACTTTCTTGACCCTGAGGAGGAGGCAAGCCAAAAACAAACAATAACAACCATATGCGTTGAAAATATAATTGAATGAAGCCAAGGTATAGTTGATTAACTTATAGATTCAACACATATACAACTCTAGTTTTTTCCCAGCTGATATGCCATATCAATATATAGAAATCACCTACTTCTAAAATTGGCAGAAAAGGATTCTAATCAAAAAACAGAAATCAATTAAGCTTCTATTCCCAATTATACTACTTCTTTAAAATTTTCCTCAAAAAAAAAAATCAAGCTGCCAGTCTGCATTATCAAGAAGCTCATTCTCGTGTAAACTGGGCTTATCTAACCACAGACTGTTTCTTATATTTCCCTGATCAACAGAGAAGTAGGGGGAAATAACCTATAAATGGAAGTATAAAAGGCCACGGCTCCAAACAGAAATGTCTCACACTTTAAAGAGCCACGGCTCCTACCACTAGGAGGTTAACCAAAAACATCCAAAATGGTGTCGGAAATAAGTCTCATCATATTCCTGCTAGACCTCTCAACTGGCAGAATTACTAAATGTAAATGTGGCCCGACGTTGAATAACATTAAAACCTAAGTTTGTGGTCATCTTAACCTAACTTGACATGTTGGTATAAACACGCATCTACTACATGACGATGTTTAAAAACAATCTAAAGATTGGCAGGTTTTCTCAGAAAAGACCAGTGCGTAGCTCGCTTTGTTAATTAAAAAAGAAAAAAAAAGCTCTTCTTTACAAAAATCTGTTTGTCATCATCTTAACTAACTGAATCGTACAGCTTTTCTGTATCACAACTTGAGGCTAAGTGCTTCTCATATGTATTCTGCAGATACCTATTTTCTATTGGTCTGATCACTCACAACTCAGAGGAAGAGATTCCCCCCGTCCCTGTTTCCTACAGGAAGCAACAGTAAAACAATCGGACTGCAAAAATGCATCTTCAAAATTAAGTCACAGATTCCATCACACCAAACCCATTAAGTACAAAACAACTCAGCATTCAGGGTAATGTGGCCCCACGTACCTTTCAGTCTTGGTTCACCGCTTTCCTACACGTACCAGTCCAGCTATCCCCGTTCCTCAAGTATGCTTTATACTTTTCTATCTCTACCCTACACTGTTTCCTCTCCTTAAAAAGTTCTCCCCTATCATTTTCTACCTATCAAAATCCTACCCGTCCGTAAAGGACCACTGCGAATGCCACCATCTTTTCCTGATTCCCACACCTGGATCTAACTGAAACACTCAGCCTAAAACTTGCTCCTAGACGGGGCCTCGAGAAACTGTTGATTTTAATGGGCAAGATGGAAAAGAGTACCTGTGCTTTGGGCTGGTCAGTTTGTTTAAGGACTCTTACTCTTCTCAATCTTGCAGAGCTTGGGCTTTGGCCTTTTTTAGGAGGCTGGCAACCCTCTTGTCAGTCATTGGAAGCTTGTCTGCCTGAGCCAACATGGAGCCTATGGAGGAAGTGGAATGTTTAACAGTGCTAGATGAAGGAGTGGAAAGGCAGAGGGTTTTCTCCTTCTCCAGGGATGGGGCAGTTGGGCCGAGGTCCAAGTTGGTTTTTTCCAGATTTCCTCTCCCTTTCTTTATAAGTATTTTGGTTTTGACAGCTGTTGTATCCCCAAGAGTCACAGAAGCAATATCAGTCCCAGAATCAAGTGATGAAGACTTCTTCCGCCCGGTTGCTTTTTTGGCAGAAGATGAAGTGGCCACATCTTCACAACAACCTTCTCTTTGAAACCCTACCCACAGGATACAAAGCAGAGCTACTCTGAATTTCTGATCCCTTTTTCCTTTTCTCTTTCCTGGACTCCCGCTTATTCTCTTTTTCTCTCTCCCGGTCTCTCTCTCTACTCTTGTCCTTCTCCATGCTCTTGTCAGCATCTCGCTCTTTGGACAGCTCCTCAGGGGCTTTGTCTTTATTTCTCCCTCTCTCAGTCTGAGAGCCTGGGGTAAACCAAGGGAAGAGAGGAGTGGGACTACTGGACGAAAATGGCTCTGCCGGAGCACTAGTCTGCTTCCTTGGTCTCTGGTTTTTCTCTGCAGATTCCCCAGACTGAGTCAGGGAGTGAGAAGGAAAAGTAAAAGTCGGGTTTAAGGCACTAGTGGCAAGAGGACTAACAGAAATGCTTAACGAGGAAGAGACAGAAGACGGTGGGGTGAGAGGTGACAGCTCAGAAGTGCTAAGCCTTCCACTTCTTGTCCTCATGGAGTGAGAAGGAGATCTTGGTTCTGATCGAATAGGGCTAAACACTTTTCTTTTCCTTTTCCTGTTAGATACTCCTGAAGAAGATGTTCCAGCAGAAGTTCGATTACTAGGCAAGGTTACAGACTCAAATATCCTAGAGTGAGCCTCACTTGGAGTAAATCGTGGAGCTCTCAGAAGAGGGCTCCTTTTGTGCATATCAAACCTTGTTCCAGAATGGAGTGGCGAAAACAATCGAGCTGAAGCAGCAGTACCAGATGTAGAAAACCCGGACGCGAAGCCGACATCCTCAGGAGTCAGTGGAGGGGGGCGGAAATTATCAAATATTGGTTTGCGAATAAGACCTTCTTTGGCATACTTTGCTGAGGAAAAGTACTGTGGCTCTGACCTAGAGTGCTTTAAAGAAGTCCACCTAAATGTCGGTTCTCGCAAAATAGATTTTCGCTTCCCTTGCATGGGAGCGGCAGAAGTAGGCAAAAATGGTGATGCTAAAGGGATGGTTGGAGGCATGAGCCAAGGTGTGTGGTCAGAGATACTGGAGGCTGGCTGCAGCGGGGGCGGTGGAGTAAGCAGGGGTGGAGGTGGCGAGGAAGAGGTCTGCTGCTGGGGGGGCACTTTGTAGGGTGGACAACTTTTTCGTTGTTCTAGATCCAAAACTTCTCTCTGACACTGAATACCTTCTGCTTCTCCTGTCATTACTATCGTTTTCTGGGGACTGGGAAATAGGCAGTGGAGTGTGAACTTCGGGGGTATCGCTCCGCTCTTCAGGAAGTACCTGAATCTCCTCAGAGGCCTGAGAATCTGTGGAGGTATCAACACTGGGGCTACTGGACCGGGAGGAGTCTGAAGACATCTGAGAGGAGTGCTGAGAAGCTGCACTTGATTTTTCGGAAGATCCACAGGACGTGGCACTGAATCTACTATTCGGTGTAGACTCTAGTCGGGCAATTTTAATTGGAGGGTCATAATCCTCATCCTCTATGAACCGCCGAGGAGTTTTAATGATCCTTGAGGAGATGGCACTGACAACAGGCATAATGAACTGTCGGATGTTTTTGACCTGTGTCTTCACCTTTCTTCCTTGCAGCTGAGCTGCTTCTTTCTCAATTTTCTTTTGAGCCCCCTTTTTTGCCCTCTGCAAGAGCTGCTTAGCAATTGTTGCATCTGTCCTTTTAGAAGAAGGAATAATCCTAACCGGCTTAATCCTTCGAGGGCTTTGTCTGACTACTGTCTTATCTTCTTTTGTGAGTGGAGGTGTTCCTTCCTTGTCTTTCCGGACCTTCTGGGGCTTTTCCAGTTCAGAGTTAATGAGGAGACCTGAAGGGGTCTTTATCCTTTCCGTTGATGGAGGCCTTCCTCGCCGGCGTACAATCTGTACCCCCTTCCTTCCTATTTGAAGCTTCCCTGTCTTAAACTTTGACTTGAGAGGAGAGAGTTTACCTGCTCTTAATTTTTTAATCTTTGTGGCTTGCTGAAATGTAGCAGAAGGTGTTCGTTTCATTTTCTTCAGGCTATCTTCTTTGTTTCCCTTTGGTAACTCTGAAATGTCCTTTCCATGCGTTATTTTGAGTTTTACTCCAGGGAAGGTGGGAGGTCTTCCTCTCTTCTTTTCTATACTTTTAGAATCTTTCTTCTTGATCTTATCTCCAGATTTGGTCTCTGATTTATTAGAGGGGAGAACACAGATGGTCTGAGAGGAGAGCTGAATTTCGGTCAGAGCCATTCTAGTCTCCCGCGAGGTTTTCGAGGACTAGTTTTAACTGTGTATAGAAATTAAACAATGAAGAGCATATATTTAGCTTTGTAGTTTAGGTCTTAACTAAGCTGAATATAATTTAGCACAAGCCATTCTGTACTGAACTCTACCTGGGTCTAATCAGTCAATAAAACATCTTAATTGTGCTTAGTTTCTTTTCACCAAAAACCTGCCTCAAGAAATCAAGTAAATAACATCCTACCTAAAAGAACACTTAACTACCTTTTTGATAGAAAACTAAGATAATAAGAGGTTTTCAACTGAGCAATTAATATATAAACTAATTTTCCTACAACTTTGGGTGAACAAAAAGGTTTTTTCTGAATTAAAAAAAGGTGTGTTTTAAAAAAATCTGTATGAGCTTTTCCATATCGTAGCCACCAAGAGTTAATATCTGAGAACATATTTATAGTAAGTCATCCATTTTTTAAACTCAGAATTTTGCCTTTAATAAATCTGAACAAGATGCTCTTCAGTCAACAACATACCAACTTCTACAGGCTACAATAATATACCAACTTCTATAGGCAGCTCAGCTTCCTATATTTTCAATCTGCTTTGCCAAAGTAAGTTTAAAAAGTTTCACTGGGGCTTCCCTGGTGGCGCAGTGGTTGAGAGTCCGCCTGCCGATGCAGGGGACGCGGGTTCGTGCCCCGGTCTGGGAAGATGCCACATGCCGCGGAGCGGCTGGGCCTGTGAGCCATGGCCACTGAGCCTGAGCGTCCGGAGCCTGTGCTCCGCAACGGGAGAGGCCACAACAGTGAGAGGCCCACGTACCGAAACAAAAAAAAAAAAGTTTCACTGAAAAAGAAAAACATTCATTCATGAGACATCAGAATAAGATCACTGAACTCAGTGGTAGTGAACTAATCAGTGAAATGACATGAGATGTCCATTAATCTATTCCCCTACCTACAGGTTCTTGAACTAGTCTCAAATTACAAAAAAGATTTAACCATAATTGATGTCAAGAGCAAACTGACAATTTAAATCAGATTTCTTCTATTCTAAATAAAAGGAATTTGCCAACTTATCAATCAGCTCAATTTGCTGCTTATCAAGAGACTTCAGAAAAACCACTGTTTTCTAAAATTCTCTTTTTTTGTTTTTGTTCTTCTTTTTTGGCCATGCTGCACAGCTTGTGGGATCTCAGTTCCCTGACCGGGGATTGAACCCAGGCCCCGCACTGAAAGCAGTGAAAGCCTGGAATCCTAACCACTAGACCACCTGGGAACTCCCTAAAATTCTTTGTATAGTCTGTACTTTCTTTTCTTTTTAAAGATGCATTCTTTGTTATTGAAGTATAATTGACATACAATATATTAGTTCCAGGTGTACAACATAGTGATTTGATTTATATACACCACAGCTTGATCACCACATATAGTCTGTACTTTCTAAATGTATTATGAGTTGCCTCCTCTATCATATCATCTCTTCTCTCGTGACTTTTCAATGTTTTATATGACTCAACATTCTTCTGAGATTAAAACCTCCCCTAAGAGGCACCAGAAGAGATTTATGCCATTATGATGAACATTTTAGACTATGGAACCAGCTTTCTAACAGAACAGAAATCAACAAAGGTCTTATTGTTGAGCTTTCTAAATATAAATGCTTTCCTCACCAATTAACTTGAAACTTCTCTTAATAGATTAAGATTCACAAATCTGTTCTCAATATATACTAATTACAACGAAAGTAATGGACTAGAAGACAGCAGAGAAACAGTTTCATTTCTTAATAAAGTATACACAGATGGTTTAAAAAAACAAACAAAAAACAACATTTAAGGTACACTTACAGCCAAGAAAAAAACTTGAGGAAACCATCAAGAAAGGGTTGTGAATTAACAAAATAAACTCCTACCCAGAAGTACATCACAAGATTCCTTACAATCTTGGTAGACTTGAAGCTGGCTACTCATAGGCCTTTATTAATTCTGAAAACCTCTTCTATCCATCTTTTAAAAAATGCTCTTGGTGGACAGGTAGAAAAAGCAGAATAGAGAAGAGTCCTGCTCTGCTAACTTCCATAATCCACAACACATTCAAAGAACTCACAAATCAGTCAGAAGTAAACTGCTCATCATGTCTTTTCTGGGCCTCATTTTATTATCTATAAATGAAGGGTTAGACCAGACAATCTCTAACATCACCTGATACGAAGTTTTAAGATTTCATCACATCTTAAAGAGAATATTGCTACTGTCTAAATGGCAGAGATACTGGAATACTACTGGCTAAGTCCTCTCAACTAGAATGGCAATACCACCACCACTTGGGAAAGGAAAAATTGTCAACTTATGTGTTTGAGTTAGATTACTATATAATATACGATGACTCAAATGAAATGCAAATGCTAACAAACATCACAAACTATGTCAACATCAAGGACCAAAAGCACAGCTAACAACATCATATTTAACTAGACTGTCTATGCACATAAAATCAAAGACAACCATACAAGAAGTCAGAATGGCAGCACAGATGGGGAATGTTTTTTTCATCAAAAGATCTATAGCCCTCTCCTATACAGAACAATTCTGCAAGCCATTAAATGTTATTTCCACTGAGGATCATCTTGCAGGAAACTGCTGTTAAGTCTAGAATTTCAAGACATTCTAGATATATTCTTATTGAGAACAATGACAAATATTGCTAATAAATGGAAATACCCATGTCGTTTTTATTTTCTTTATTTTAACACAGTTTTTCAAGGATCAGATAAAATAGTTTCATACAGTGCCAACATTTTGTTTTTAGTTCTTTGACAATAGTAGACCAAATTTCATCTGTAAAAAACAATGGCCAAATTATTTCCAAAGTCATATTTACTGCCATACAATTCAAAATGTGTAAATGTGAGGATGCTGCTCTCAGTAGGTAACCTTCAATTTGCCTACCAGGTTTTGCAAGCATTCCATGGAAACCCAGCCCCCAAGCATTATCAAGGATAAACCAAAAGCAGCCTGACAGAGAGGTCCCTTAAAGAGGTCTAGCTCATAAGCCATTTCCTACTTAGTGTGAGGGAAAGGGAAGGATGCACCCAAAAAACCCCAGTATTTAAGACCACCCTTTACATGCAAAGAAGGCAAGGGGAAGTCACAGTCTCTTAACAAACAAAACGTAAAGATGCCATGCATTTAACTGGCCATACCTGAAGGAGACCTTGTGGGACTTCGTACTCTGACTTCTTCATCTGAGCCAAAACCTAAGAACTGCTCATCCTATAACAAAGGAAAATTATTTTAAAATCAGGAAAAAAACAACAAAAAAAAACATGAATCTGAACATATCCCAAAGAAATGCCCAGAGGAGACACAAATGAATTTGGAAAATTTAGCCTCTATGTATTACTCATCATCATTCATATGGATATTATTATAAAATAACTTAATACTGAAATAAATGGACCCAGCCATATGGCTTCATTACAGACAAATAGGAGCTGTGTAGTAATTGAACAATGCATCGATAAGTCACCTTTGGTGCACAGTACATAGGGGACAGTCCTAAATTTCAAACTATAGATACAGCCCAAAACAATTAAAGAATGACTTTAATTCAAGTAAGCAAATCAGTACAATGGCAGAAATATACAGCCCCAATAAAACAAATACCTTTTCAACAGGTAGTTAAGTCTACAGACACATAAGGAATAATCTACAATATCATAATCTCTTGTCTACTAAACATTAATAGAGACTGAAATTGCCATTATCGTCAGTTCCTTAACTCAGGAATTGACATTTAGATGTGATTTCTATACATTTGAGATCCAGAGATTCTCAACATGCATTTTATGGCATCATTTTTAAATGCCCTGTGATAAGAGACTTAATGGTGGGCAGCAGCATTTGTGAAAGGGATGATGAATTGACTACACCAATTCAAGAATGCATCCAAGAATAACTGAAGGAAGCATCTTATTTTCAGTCATACTGAGAAAAGGCAAAAACTTCTCTTTCCCTCTAACTTTTAACCTGCCTTTTAAAAAAATACTAAGGATTTAAACGATTTCGAACAAATTGTCAAGAAATATGGTCTATTTAAACAACCTGATTAATAGAAATTCACCGATTCAGAAGCTAAGAGTTCTCTACAAAGAAATAAGAATTTCAGATGCCAGAAACAAAATCCACATAAAATAAGAACAAAATAAGGAATTATAGACAGATTTTCTTGTACCTCCAATTTATACTGATAATCCCCAAACTAAGTTCCAACAGTTAAAGCCCCCCAATTGTAGAGGGGGCCACTTCATCCTCTCGTTTGTCGGCACGTGCCACCACTGAAGAGAGGGAAGGGCTTGTCTGAGGTCTCAATTCTTTTATTTATTGGAGCGTTGTAAGGAATAAATGAAATAATTTATGTAAGTTATGTAATTTATGCAAAATCATTCATAAAACTATAATGTGGTGTCCATATTGTAGTTATTATTGATGTGGTTTTAGAAGCTGAAGTTCTGAAGGGCCAAATGACTTGCCCAAGATCATACAGTTATTTGCAAGTAACTTCCTACCATAATGGCTACAATCTAAAACTATAAATAAATATGTAAAGGAATCCAGTAAGTCACCTACAGTACAAAATACCCTATTCTTTCGGCTACTATTAAAGTAACATGACACCCATTTTCAAATCCTTAAAGTTTCTGATTTAATTCATTCTTTCCCTGCATTATCCTTATGGAACAACTGCTAATCTATGCATTTCACAAAGACATCTGAGGATTTCCTAACGCTTGCCAGGGGACTACATTGCTAAATGCATAAGTTCTATGCTCCAAGTGTTGCAATGAGAGAGTTCTAGCAACTATACATACAATAGCCAACAGGTAAAGTAACCAACAGCTGAAGTAATGAAAATGTTTAATCTTTAAAAGAAACATGAGATCCACATTGCTATGTTTATTATCAGCAACCTTAGTGAGTCGCTTTTCTATATTTCTAACTTTCACAACATGTAACTGTACAACCCTAATTCAGTGTGCTCCGAAAGAGTACTACTGAGCTGTCAAGCGGTAATTTAACTAACTCTGCCAATGTTTAAAGTTTCCAAGTACTTTCCAAAATGACAGAAGGCATTAACTCTTTCTTTGTGGTCTTGTAGTTGGAATAAGAGAAGAATGACTTGACTTCCACCCAAGAGCTTTCTTTTCACTTCAAATATAGACTGACTTCTTGAAGCATGCTTAAAAAAATAAGCACCCATTGTTTAAACAATCCAGACAGTTTAGCCAAAAACAAAAGCCATCATTGTTATGTTAAAGAGCTCTGGTCAGCTAACTCTGAACTTCCAATTCCACGTAAAAGTCCCCCCAAATCTAAGGAAAACCAAGCTGAGAAAGCACTGGGGAAAAAAATGCTGCAAGAAGCCGCTACAAACGAAGTCCTTTTTTGCCTCTCCTGTCGCTCCCATCACCCCCTTTAAACACACGGGGTTCCTGGAAGATGCAGTAAACAAGGTAACAGTGCTAGCTTCCCAGGGATTTAGGCTTGCCTAGAAATCAAAAGACTAAGTCAAAATGTCTACAAAAAAAGGTAACAAGAGAAGCTGCAATTAAATCCATGTTTGGCACTATGGCATCGTAAGCCTGGACACTCGTGAAGAGAGGAAACAGGAGACCCCACGCTACACAGGATGAAGTATTCCTGGAAACTGGGCCCAAACAGCCACCCGTACTTTTCCTTTCACTCTGGCGTCCTCTGATGAGCACAGCACTCCAAGACAAAGTATAGGCAAGAGGCAACAAACCTATTCCTTCTTGATAATGATGTCACTAGATCGTCAAGATTTTACCCTTTTCTTACCTCCAAAGATAGAAAAACATCCTTGCCAAGTTGAGCACCATAAAATACTGTTGGACCATATTGAGCTTCCAGAGATTAGGAATGCAATGAAGCTAATGTTGTTTCCCAAGCGAAAGCTAATTCTAAAATAATACATGTGTGGAATTTCTTTATTATCCCTACCCCTACCTCTAGGGGTTATTTGAGAACTTCCAAACATACGTTTACTAGTAAATTCTACGTTACCCATAAATATCTTAACATTTGATTTTTATTTTAATGGCAGAATTTTAATCCTTTAGTGGCTATTATATTTGTGATGAAGCAACAGGAAATACGTTTTCCACAAGTGAATCTAAGTGAACCCAAAGTATTACGGACAATGATGTTTACAGATAAAATGTAATGATGAAGGTATTTTAGAAAAATACATGAAGTTCTGTATTTCAAGGAATTATGTACTACTAGGACAACTCTGCAAACAAAACACTATTTCTTTTACTTGTCCATTCATTCAAAAACCATTTATATGCTATCTGTTCCCAATGCAAAGATAAGCAGTAAGACATGATCCTGCTCCCAAGAAGTATCTAAAGCAGACAGGCAGACGCACAATCTCAGCCTTCCTTTAGAAAAGCCAAAATCCCTTAAAAAGTCAGTGAAGGAGAAATTACTACGTAATTCATATTCTGGAATAAAAAACTGGCTTAAATCTTGGAATAGTTCATTCTTCCACTTGTATTAGTATTAGGTTCATGGAGAAACAGTCAACAAATCTCAAAATTCTTCCAAAGGATGGCAATGTCTATCTCCATGCCTCAGTGTTGTACTAGGCACCACTCCAGCATTAGAAATCTGAGAGAGTTTAAGTAATCGAGACCTAAATCATCTGCAGTGATTAGATGCGACACAGTTCCTAGTAATACCAGTGATCTGATAAACTTGCAACTGAGAAAGTCAATGCCTTTTCCTTCCTACCCCCAACTAAAATAGATTTTAGCTCCTCCCGTAAGTTCTTCCCAATTTTTAGTCAGAGCAGAGATCATTCACCTGGAGTTCTTCACCTCCCAATCTAATGTGGAGGTTCCAAAGCTATTTTGAAAACTCTTCTATTAAACAAGCTTGGCCACACCTGGCCTTTGATGAATAAGGCCTAGGATAACCGCTCATAACCTTCTTTCTTTTCTAGCAAGAGACTCAGCACTTCAGAGCACTGAATTAGATGGTAAGTACCTTAGCATTCTTCCGTCTCCAAAATGGTTAGTCTTTAGAGTTAAAAAAAAAATCAAATTTCTTCACCTACAGAGGTTTATTGATGAATCAACTGAAAATAACATCAAAAACCATAGACAGTATCAAAAGCACCCGATACGTAATTGTTTGAAATTCTTTGTTTTGAAGGCTTATAATTTTTGGTATCATCATATATGGTTCCATCATATGAGGAGGCCAGAGAACTAAGAAAATTACTAAGAACAACTAAAGAAGACGGAGAAAGGTCAAGGAGGCTTATTGTGCATCTCAGTAGCTCTAGTTAAAGAAGAGTACCACTTCTCCTTTGGGAAATTATTCCAGTTAGCTACCACTGCTGCTGGGACATTTCTCTGAGTGTCTATCGCTACAAGCTCTAAAATAACAAGGGCTTGGGAATTCCCTGGTGGTTCAGTGGTTAGGACTCTGTGCTTTCACTGCTAAGGGCCTGCATTCGATCTCTGGTTGGGGAACTAAGACCCCACAAGCTGGGCAGAGTGGCCAAAAAGATAAATAAATTTAAAAAATAAAATACCAAGGTCTTAGCGCTGCATTTTAAAGACATACATAATCACCAGTACTTAATTAGCATAATGGATAAAGAATGTGTTTACAAGTTTGTCTCCTTCTCTAGAGCACTCTTTAAAGACAGGGAAAGTTTACTTATTCATTGTTGCATTTTAGTATCTGGCACAAATTTAGAGTAATAAATGTTTGTAAAATGAAAATAAAGGAAATGCAGTACACTAACTGTTTAAAAAACATTACGTGGTAATAGCACAGTAGCATAAAATACTGGTGCACTCAGAAGAATTAGACAATAAGATTCTTCTTTTAAGAATTCATAGGGAGGGGTCTTCCCTGGTGGCACAGTGGTTAAGAATCCGCCTGCCAGTGCAGGGGACATGGATTTGAGCCCTGGTCCAGGAAGATCCCATGTGCTACGGAGCAACTAAGCCTGTGCACCACAACTACTGAGCCCACGTGCCACAACTACTGAAGCCAGCACGCCTAGAACCCGTGCTCCGCAACAAGAGAAGCCTGGCAATGAGAAGCCCACACACTGCAACCAAGAGTAGCCTCTGCTCGCAGCAACTAGAGAAAGCCCTGGCACAGCAACGAAGACCCAACACAGCCAAAAATAAATAAATTAATTGAAAAAAAACACAAAAACTAATGGAATGCAGTGTGTTTCCTGCTATGCCAGAGGAATACACATGCCAGAGAAATTAATATGGAAGCACAGCAGAAAGGTGACTAACCCAGTCAAGGAGAAAGAGTCAGGAAAGCCACTGCAGAAAGGGTGAAAGCTTACTCAAACTTCTAAAGGATGGTAAATTAGGGTTGAAGGGAGATATTTCAGGCAGAGAGAATAACACATACAAAGGCACAGAGATACAAAAGAGCATGGCATGGAGTGAAATTACAGACAGTTCAGTAGGGCTGAGGCCCTAGCTGATGTGGGAAAGGAGCATAAGATATTGAGGAGGAAAAAAGGCAGAGGCAGATCATGAAAGGTCTTAAATGCCTTTCTGAGTTTGAAGTTTATCTTCAAGGAAGTGTGGGCCTCATCCTGAGGGCTACAGCTCATCAGTAACACTTTTGGGCAGGAGAGAAGCATGATTAGATTTATATTTTCAAAAGATCACTATGACAGCAGTGGGGAAGTAGAGACTGCCTTTAAAACCAGAGGCAGTAAGAACAGCTATAAAATGACTGCAGTGGCAATGGGGATTAAGGAAAAGGGCAGATTCCATAGACAGTCAGGAGGCAAAATGAACAAGGTTTCAATATAAAGGGTTCAGGGGATGGAAAGAATCAGTAAAGACTTGCAGGTGTTGGCCTTAGGTTGATTAGGTTTATGGTGATATATTTATAAGACTGGGAAAAAAGAAAGAAGAGAGGTTTCTAGGAGCAGGAGGGAAATCAGTTTAGACGCATGAATTTGAAATGTCTGTCCAAGTTGTAAGATATAATGATCTGGAGAAAACGCATCTGATTCAATGAATTTATGAATGCTGAAACTGTGTGTATAAACAGTCACCCAGGGAGAGAATACAGAGAGAAAATAGAGGATACACGGCAGATCCCCAGGGAATACCCACACTTCACGTACAGGGGAAAGGGACGCTAAGGGGGGAGACAGAGATGGAATGGCCAAGGAGACAGATCAAGTATCTAAGTACAGAACAGTCAAGGGAAGAATACGCATCAAGAGATGGCCAAGTTGGGGAGGGATACAAAGGATTTTGTACAGAGGATATCAAAATTGGGAGGTCACCTATGACCTTACCAAGGTCAACTTCAAGGCAGTGTTAGAGGCAGGAGGAAGCAAAGCGCAGTGGGTCAAGGTGTGATTAGAAAGTGACAAAAATGGAAGTCAGTATAGACCACTCTTTTGGAAAAACTCAATTACATGGGAAAGGACACAATGGGCACAACGTAAGAAAAGATTTGCCTGGGGGGATTACTTATTTGTTTGTTTATTGGCCGCACAGCATGTGGGATCTTAGTTTCCCCACAGTGTGGAGTCTTAACCACTGGATAGCCAGGGAAGTCCAGGACTACTTTTATTTATTTATTTTTTTTTTTGCGGTACGCGGGCCTCTCACTGTTGTGGCCTCTCCCATTGCAGACTACAGGCTCCGGACGCGCAGGCTCAGCGGCCATGGCTCACAGGCCCAGCCGCTCCGCGGCATGTGGGATCCTCCCAGACCAGGGCACGAACCCGTGTCCCCTGCATTGGCAGGCGGACTCTCAACCACTACGCCACCAGGGAAGCCCCAGGACTACTTTTTGAGTTGAATGTGTTTACATGCTGAAAGAGAACACAGCAGCCAGGAAGAGACTGAAAATTCTCAACAGCAAATCACTAATAAATGGGAAAGGGATGGGGAGGCGGGGTTGGCACTGAGAGAGAATGAAGACAAAGTGCAACGGAAGGGAGCTCTCTATCGGAAAAGGGGCTAAGCGTGCATTTAGTTGCAGACGAGTTGATAGGCAGGATTTAAGCTTAGAGAGTTTGCTGAAATCACAGGCAAAACTCTGTTTATATGGGCATCTGCCAGACGAGACACAGATTTCTTCAGATTCTCAAAGAAAAAAAGCGGCTCACAACCTACAAAAGTTTTTTAGACCGTAGCTCTAAAGGAAATAAATCATGGACAATGGCTGATTAAGAATAAATGGGAGGGTTTCCCTGGTGGCGCGGTGGTTAAGAATCTGCCTGCCAGTGCAGGGGGACACAGGTTCGAGCCCTGGTCTGGGAAGATCCCACATGCCACGGAGCAACTAAGCCCATGCGCCACAACTACTGAGCCTGTGCTCTAGAGCCCGCGAGCCAAAACTACTGAGCCCACATGCCACAACTACTGAAGCCCGCATGCCTAGAGCCCATGCTCCGCAACTAGAGAAGCCACCGCACTGCAACAAAGAGTAGCCCCGCTCACCACAACTAGAGAAAACCCGCGTGCAGCAACGAAGACCCAACGCAGCCAAAATAAATAAATTTATTTATTTTAAAAAAAAGAATTAAAAAAAAAAAGAATAAATGGGAGGGGGGGTACTTCCCTGGTGGTCCAGCGGTTAAGACTCCACGCTCCAAGTGTAGGGGGCCCAGGTTTGATCCCTGGCCAGGGAACCAGATCCTGCATGCCACAACTAAAGATCCCCACAGAGATCCCGCATGCTGCAACAAAGATCCCCAGTGCCACAACTAAGACCCGGTGCAGCGAAATCAATCAATCAATTAATCAATATTTTTTAAAAAGAATAAATGGGAGGGGTAATGGGGAGAAGTGGGAAATCAGATGCAAAAATTGATAAAAATTGATTTGGTTGGAAAGGGGTAGCCACAGCAGGGCCAAGATCAAAGACAAATGAAGTATCAGAACCTTGTTAATTCTAGGATGGTATGGTCAAAGCTCATCCAATGAACAGCAGGAGCTACCTCTGGGTCTCGAATGTAGACAAGGCATAACTGAAGTTTGAAGTTTATTCTAGATACATACATACGAAATTAGAGTAGGAAAGAGACTGAATAACTGGAGAGCAGATAGCAGCCTACAGCCAAAATTCAAATGGGAATGGCATTCAATCACTCCAGCAAGTATTTACTGAGTGTTGCCAGGCACTGTTTTAGACTACACAGGTGAAGAACTGACAGAATTCCTGCCCCATGAGAAAATAACCATGTAACAAAGAACGCAATGAGGGCGTGAAGGATTGATGGGGGTTACCTGTGAGGGCTGTTTTCACTGGGGTGGTCAGAAAAGGCTTCTGACCTTGGCAAACTGTGGGCCACAGGCCAAATCTGGACTGCCACCTGGTTTGTTCAGTCCATGAACTAAGAATGGTTTTTAACATTTTTAAATGGTTAAAAAAATCCAAAGAAGAATATTTTATGCACATGAAAGTTATAAGAAATTCAAATTTCAGTGTGCATAAATAAAGTTTTATTGGCACACAGCCCCATGTGTCATCATTTCTGTATTGTCTATGGCTGCTCCTGGACCACAACAGCAGGGCGGAGTCGTTGCGACAGAGACCATCTGGCCCTTTGCAGAAAAAAGTGGCTGAACCCAGATTTAGACCTAAATGATGAGAAAAAGACAGACATATAAAGATCTAGGTGGCATAGTATTCTAGCTAGATAGTAAGTGCAAAGGCCCAGAGACAGCAACGAGCATGGCATGTATGACAGACCAAAAGGCCAGTGTGGCCGTGCAGCAGAATGAGTGAGATGAGAAGAGGTGGTGCTGGAAGAAGCAGACCTGACCAGAGGCCAAATCATGTACGGCTTTGCCAGACAGGGTAAGAAATCCGGATTTATCCAAGCAGTGGGGAGAAGGGAGATGCGGGAGAGATACCAACATGTTTAAAGTGAGGGAATAGTAAGATGTGACTGATTTACACATGGAATCTACAGTTGCTGTGTGAAGAACAAACTTCACTGAGGTAAGAACACAAGCAGGGAGATGAGGGAATAGTCCAACCAAAAGATTATAATGGGCAAGTGTGGGGTTTTGGTAGGAGAATTAATAAGAGGAAGTTGGATTTAAGGTATCTTGGAGGTAGTACAGACAGAATTTGCTGATGGGTTATTTGGAATGTGAATATAGAGAGAAATCAAGGATAACTCTCAAATTTTAGGCCTGAGCTATTGGCTAAAGGGCAGAGTCATTCTGAAACAAGGAGAAAGGAGAAAATCAAGACTTTCTGGACATGGGAAGTGTAAGATACCTACTAAACATCCAAGTGCTTCAATGCATATCTGTTTCCTTGTCTGGGAATAGCAGTGGCTACCTCAGCAGGTGGGCAAGAGTAGGTGAGATAATACATGTGAAGCACTGAGAATACTGCCTGACCCACAACACTCAATAAACACTCATCATGCTTATTATTATTATGCAAATGGAATGTCAAATAGGCAGCTGGAAATACAAGCCTGGGACTCAAAGAAGTAGTCAAGGTTTAGAGACAAAGATTTAGGAGTCCTCAGCATACAGATGAGGCCTGGATGAGGTCACTGAGGACAAGTGCACAGATAGAGAAGGTGGCCAAAGGCAGACTCTTAGGTGACGCCAGCATTCAGGGGAGTTAAGCAGAGGAAGGAAGCCATACAGAATACTGAAAATTAATAACCAATGAGTTAAGAAAAAAGCAGATGAGTGCAGTGTTACAGAATCCAAGAAAAGAGTGTTTCAAGAAGGGAGTGGTCACCTGGTTCAAATGCTGCCCAAAGGTTGAACAGGAGGAGGACTGAGAATTATCTATTCAATCTGGCAAGAGAGAGGCCCTTGAGGATTTTGATAAGAGCAATTTCCTAGAGTCATGGGGATAAAAGCCCGATTGCAGGGGTTGAGGAGTGGCTGAGAGGTGAGAAAGTGGCACCTGCAATTACATACTGCACTTTCAAGGAGTTCTGTTGTGAAAGGGAGCAGAAAATTGGGTAGTAGCTGGGGGAGGACCTGGGGTCAAGGGTTTTTTAAAACAAGGATTATATTAAGACAGTTTTATATGTTGATGAGAGAAAAACTGGTGATGCAGGAGAGAGGGGGAATAACTGCAGGAATGACCCTGAGTAGATGAGAGGGGATGGAATCCAGAGTACAAGTGGAGAGTGGCACTTCTTCAGTTGTAGAAGGCAGTAAAGGATGTGCTAGTGCTTAAGTTCCCTTTTAACAGGAAGGGGGAAGCTATTAAATACCCTGGGAGTGGGCTTCCCTGGTGGCGCAGTGGTTGAGTCTGCCTGCCGATGCAGGGGACGCGGATTTGTGCCCCGGTCCGGGAAGATCCCACATGCCGCAGAGCGGCTGGGCCCGTGAGCCATGGCCGCTGAGCCTGCGCGTCCGGAGCCTGTGCTCCACAAGGAGAGAGGCCACAACAGTGAGAGGCCCGCATACCGCAAACAAACAAACAAAAAAAACCCGGGAGTAAATATCTTGATTCATATCTTGATTCACATATTACACCTGGTATAACTGACTCTCAAGAATCAGTAAATCAGTAAATGAAGACTACTATTTGAATTGCTCCCAAGAACAGTTCTGTTAATATTAGTTTTGAGAGCTTTGGCCTTCAAATTACCAACTTCCAAAGTATCTTGCAAGGTATTATAACTTTAGTATTTATATTCATGCTATATTTTAAGCCGAACTCAGTAAAGAGAAATTAGACAGTAAGTTCCATGAGGGAAGGGGGGAAGGGACTTGTTCAATGCTAATGCCCCAATACTTGGTCATCTGCCTGGTACATAAAAGATGTTCTTTGAAAAACAGATTAGATTTCCAGTCACCGTTTCTTACTCTGTAGAGTGCTATGTTTATGAATGCCATTTAGGGGGAAGATGAGCCTCTTTGCAAGCAGTTTTTCACCATTTGTAAAAGAAAAAAAGATAGTGACACCTGTAAATCATTTCCAAAAAGTGAATTTAACAATGGTGTTTTTGAATTTATAAGAAGGGAAAAGAATAAAATACTCAAGCATAGTCAAATACACAGATATCAGGAGACAAACTTCTTAAGCCAAGATGGTTTCTGAAATCCAAGCAGTCTAGAAATGTACACAGTTACTGAACTGACATCATAGTCTCTTGTCAACAGAATGGCAGGGACAGGGCCAAGGCCAGATTTTTCTCTGGCTACTGGTGCCTCGAAGAGAACTGTGGCTGTTTGAATGCAAAACAGATAGGAAGAGATTTACACTGTTTTAAATATGATCTCTGCCTGATACTGATAAATGTTAACCCCCAAAGTCACCTAGGATTAAAGAGTGCAAAGACAGTAATACAATGTCCTTCAATAACAATAGTTGGTAAAATTTTCACCCACACAAGAATGAAATTCTTTTCAAATATTTAATTCAATTCTACCTAGCAACTCTCACCTAAGAAATACAAATGATACCCACTTTGTAATTAAAGAAAGAAGTATTTCCTCATCCTCACTCCATTATCAACAAGAGCAAGAAGCAAAGATGCTCAAAACAGCTAAACAAATGAGACAGGTGAACTCCACCCATCCTGCTCCGGAAAAAGAGGTCGACAAAAAGAAGCTCATTGTCTTAAAAAAAAAAAAAGGCAAAATGAATGCACTACATCAGATAGTAAGCTATACAGATTCTTGGCAATCACTTCACACGACCTTAAAAAACAAAGAAACAAAAATCAGGACTTCCAAACTCCTAGGTTCCAAGTCTGAACTTATCTACTTGCTGAAGCAGAAGAAATAAGCCCACTTAACTAATATACTGTAGAAATTAATCAGCACAATGACAGGGTTTATTCTTCTCTGTTTAACAGGAAAGTACCACAAAATGACTAGATCCACTTGAATAGGCTGGAAAAATTAAACAAACACCAACACTGTTTTCAGAGATGGTTCTTTTTATTACAAGAGGTTTTGGTCCTCCATATGCCAACTTTCAGCAGTTAACTTCATTTTGAGCTATATGTTCATTCAACTACAAGTTTCTACTATAAAATTTGTAGTTTTTTCTTCCAGTTTGTTCTGATCTTGCTGCAAAAGTCAGGTTGCATCTTTCCTTCTGGGCTGTCGAATGATCAACAGCAACTAAAGTAACATTGAGAAATTCACAACTTTCTTTCCTCTAAAGGTAAAAAGAGTTATCTCTCCAAAAAGCCAGTTTTCTGAAGGAGCAAAGTGAAGTTACATGACAAAAGTAAACAATCCCTTTGGCAAAACAACAAAGCTACTAAGTCAGCCAACACAATTTTGACCTAACATTTTTGAGGAATTAATGTACAATATATGAGTCGGGAAGTTTTGTGTTCTTACTAGCTTAAAAAACCAACTGACTCTTCTGACTACTACATCATATTTGGAAGTTTCATCACCACATTCTGAGAAGCACACATTAGGTGGCATTAACTTACTTAAAAAAAAAAGTCCCTGGTATTTTATTAGTCAACACTGGAATCTCTCAAGTAGAATAAAGAATCAGGAGAGGGCTTCTCTGGTGGCGCAGTGGTTAAGAATCCGCCTGCCAAAGCAGGGAACACGGGTTCGATCCCTGGTCCAGGAAGGTCCCACATGCCGTGGAGCAACTAAGCCCATGTGCCACAACTACTGAGCCTGTGCTCTAGAGCCCGTGAGCCACAACTACTGAGCCTGCATGCTGCAACTACTGAAACCTGTGCTCCTAGAGCCCGTGCTCCGCAACAAGAGAAGTCAACGCAATGAGAAGCCCGCGCACTGCAATGAACAGTAGCCCCCACTCAGCCCCTGCTCGCCGCAACTAGAGAAAGCCTGCGCACAGCAACAAAGACCCTACTCAGCCAATAAATAAATAAATAAATGTATTTATTTATTTATTTTTTAAAAAAGAATCCATCTGCCAATGCAGGGGACACGGGTTCGAGCCCTGGCCCAGGAAGATCCCACATGCCGCGGAGCAACTAAGCCTGTGTGCCACAACTACTGAGCCTGCGAGCCACAACTACTGAAGCCCACGCGCCTAGAGCCTGTGCTCTGCAACAAGAGAAGCCACTGCAAGGAGAAGCCCGCTGCACCGCAATGAAGAGTAGCCCGGCTCACTGCAAGCAGAGAAAGCCCGCGCACAGCAACAAAGACCCAATGCAGCCAAAAATAAATAAATAAAAATTAAAAAAAAAAAAGTTACGGGAAAAGTATGCCTCCCTTATATTTCCAATTCCCAGTTTCTCAAATGACACCAATTTTACAATTAGGGAATCAAGCTGCCCTTCACTTTGCCACCACTTGCAGAATCCCTGCAACAATCCAGCTTCACCTTTGAACTCCAGTCATTTTATGAGATTATCTGGTTAACAGCAGATAGCATTTACTATACGAAACTTAGAAAACATTCATTATATTTTTAATATTTAAAGCCAAATAACCTTAAATAAGCCTGGTATCCATTTATCTACAAGAAGGAAATTATACACAATTCCAGTACTAAATTCCAAAGTCCTAAAGCTTCAATAACCCACTCAAGATTTTGGGACTAAGAGCTAGTAGGAAAATGAGCTGGTGTTAATATCAGCTCTGCCCAGACTTTTGGTAATCTATATGAATAATCCCAATTCACAGTTTTCATTCTGACTGTACCGGAAATGCTTTTTGCAACCCAACATATCTAAAAAGGTTTCATTCTAAGTAATGTAAGCCCTCCTCATGGCCTCAAAAGCCAAGGGTCAGAGGCCTTTATAATCCTCATTCACATGAAGCCAACTTATTAGACTGGAAAGGATTTACAAAGCACTTGTTATAATGCATCCACAAGCAGTGATACCCTTAACAAGGGATATTCTGAAGCACAGCTCTTTAGACTACAACTGAAAATGGACATAAAAGCTACAAATATTTATTTGTTTCCTATATTGAGACCACATCTACTACTTTCCCTGGTTTCTCTTGATGTTTAAGGTTTCCCTCTTAGCTCCCTCTTAGCTCATTTTCTAAGTTTTTATTCTCCTATAAAACCACTATAAAATCATTTCATAAAGACATTTCTTTGGAGCTTACTACTGAAAGTTAATTATTGCCATAAACTGACAATTCAAATACTTCTTAGGGAGCCAGTGAGACCCTAGGACCCCTTGCGGAATATTAAAAAGTATAAAACATGATCCATGCCCTCTAGGATCTAAATAGAAATATACTTATTGATTCAGAGAATGAGAAGGTAGCTTGAGAAGTCATTTTACACATACATAGGCAGGACTCCTGTCCTTTAAAATTCACCTCCAGAGAAGATCATAAAATTATTTCGGTAATCTTTTCGCCATCACTATAATGAAAACCATCATTAGCAACAAGTTCCTTACACAACTACCCTTTGCTTCAATTTAAACCTATTTTTCTCTTATTTTAGCATCAGTAGAGCTGGAAAACAGCTGGTTACCATTCCTAATAATGGATCCATTCATGTTTTTTGAAGAGTTATTAAGTTGCCTCTTAACTTTTCATTCTCCCAACCTTTCTTCATAGGTCTGACTTCCAATCATATAATCATCTTTCGAGTCTCCTCAGAAACCTCTCCAAGGTATCCTCATCCCCTCTAAGTTGAGGAACCTAGAAGTGGAAACAACACTCAAGTAAGTGGGTGATCAGTGCCAGCATTATCTATATAAAAGATGATGCTGGGCTTCCCTGGTGGCGCGGTGGTTAAGAGTCCGCCTGCCGATGCAGGGGACACGGGTTTGTGCCCCGGTCCGGGAAGATCCCACATGCCGCGGAGCGGCTGGGCCCGTGAGCCATGGCTGCTAAGCCTGCGCGTCCGGAACCTGTGCTCTGCAACGGGAGAGGCCACAACAGTGAGAGGCCCACGTACCGCAAAAAAAAAAAAAAAAAAAAAAAAAGATGATGCCATCCCATCAGGATTCCTCAACATCACTTTTTTTTTTTTAACATCTTTATTGGAGTATAATTGCTTTACAATGGTGTGTTAGTTTCTGCTTTATAACACTCAACATCACCTTTAAAGCCCCAATCGGTACTTTTACAAAAATGTCCTTTGATGGCTCTTAAGACTTTCCTCTGCTGTACTTAAGTTAGCTTACTATTTTTCAAAATTACTCAAAATTATCCTGCTAATAGTCTTCAACAACATAATAGCTTATGCGATATGTCCTTGGCAAAGTGTTCCTAGAAGTTGTATGTATACCAAATTTTCAGTTCAACAAACATTCACTGATCACCTTCTATATGAAAAGTCACCACTGTAAACAATATAAAACATAAATGATGACTCAGAAATGGTCTGTGTCTTAAGGAAATCATAATCTAATGGGGGAAAGACAGACACAATCAAAAGTATTTACAACATAAAGTATTCTGGAGCAAATTCTTTAAGGGTAGGTATAAAGTACAGTTAAGAAAACAGGAAAGAAGTTGAATTTCAGCTAGTAAGTGGTATCTTGAAAGCTTCACGGAAGAGTTGGGATCTGGGGATCTGAACTGAGCCATGAAAGATGAATAAGTCAGAGGCAGGTCAAGATGGGAAACATTTTAAGGCAAAGGAAAGGCATTAGCAAAGGTACAAAGGCAGGTACACACAGACTGTGGAGAACATCTAATAGACTGGTAGTTCAATATGGTTGAAGCACTTTAAGTGAAAATGTGTGTTCAGGAGATAATGTTCAAAATGTAGAAATGTAGGCCAGCTAGATTATAAAGGGCTGGGAATTCTAAATCTTATTTTACATTCAGTGAGTAGTCAAAGAGTTTTAGGAATAAAGTGACAGAATCAGATCTGTATTTAAGAAAACCACTGGCACCACTATACAGCGAAAAGGAAGGCAGTGAGACCGGTTAGGAGCTTATGGTTTTAATCCATGCAAAGGTAATGGAAATTTAAAGTAGGATGGTAAAAACAGAAAAACAGGGACACATTAAAGAAACAATACAATAGTATCACAGACAAGCCTCAGAAATTTATTGGATGGGGTGAGAAGAGAAAGGGACTGAAGGTACCACAGTGCAGAGAGCATGAACAAAGCTTCGAATAGTTACAGATTTGGATTTGAATTCTAGCTCTGCCACTTACTAGCCATACGACTTAAGGAAACCTATTTAACGTGTCTGTACCTCGGTTTCTTCATCTGTAAAAGGCAGTGTATTAAGTATTTCAGCAAATCTTTTTTTTTTTGCAGTACGCGGGCCTCTCACTGCCGCGGCCTCTCCCGCCGCGGAGCACAGGCCCCGGACGCGCAGGCTCAGCGGCCATGGCTCACAGGCCCAGCTGCTCCGCGGCATGCGGGATCCTTCCGGACCGGGGCCCGAACCCGCGTCCCCTGCATCGGCAGGCGGACTTCCAACCACTGCGCCACTAGGGAAGCCCAAACCCTTTTTTTTTTTTTTTAAGTGAGATAAAACAGAACTATATGTTTCCTCCTTAAGCATACTATCCTCTACTAGGTGAAATTTAACTTCTTTTTGACTATTCTGCTCGTGGTTATTTTTATTTCTCAAGTTAAGTTCCAACCTACAACTTAGCATTTCTTCTGTAATTAAATTGTTAGCTGCATTGATCTCCACAGACCAACACTTACTCTCCACTCTCCCTAAGCTAAAACTTGAGAACAAATGTCAAATAGCTACCAAGTATAGACTAATGAATCTGAACTTGGGGGCCAAGAACCCTGAAGAACCTTGGAGTTGTTTTAGGAAATCACCAAGTACTCATACTCAAAAAGATAAGGAACACTAGTTACAGGGACCAAGGGTAGCAACCCCAATATAGCTGCCTTGGCTTGACAGTTATGCAACTCATGAAGGCACTGCCTTCCTTGGTTACCTTCCTGCCTATTTACTGTCCTTTTCTTTTTATTCCCTTTTGTGCCTTATCGCTAATTACATTCTAGTTGGATACCAACGGTACCCGCTGTTACCAAGATGTGTGACTGGCTTCAGTTTGGTTCCACCTAGCTTACTGATGAACTTGACACCCATACCAAAATCAAGAACATTCTAAAGTCAAGATTATAGCACTCGAATAGGTATATATGTGTACACATATATATGTATACCTCCAAGTAAAAAAAACCTGTTACCTCGGTGGGAAACAAACAAAAAAAAAAGATTAAGCACTCCTGTCCTTACAATCTGAGCCCTACTGAGTCCTAATAATAATTAGGGATTCCTCTGTACCAGGCAAAGTGCTAAATACTTTGCATGCATAATTTCAATTAAGCCTCACAATAAACTTATGAAGCACAAGTACCACTGATTTACAAATGAAGAAACTGAAGCACAGAGAGGTTAACAAAGTTTTTCAAGGTCATTCAGCTAATAAATAGTGGAGCCAAGATTTGAACCCAGGCAGTCTGAACCCAGAGCCCATGGTCTTAATAAACTCTTAAATACTGTGCTGTACTATCTCACACTATTACAGATTACATAATGAGATTCTGTCCTTCCTTTGTAAAGGTATTTATATATGCACAAATAAAAAATCCTTGCTGGAGAGATTACAAAAGGATTTCCTCATTAACTAAGCTTAAAGAGATGTTATCCACATGGTTTTACTGCTTATAATTAAAGGCAATAATAATCTAGGGACAATGCTGTATGCTTGTGTTTGATCTAAAAATCAGTCAATACTCATGGATGGACAGAAGTTGAATACAAGCACGTGTAAATATTTATTCCTTTAGGCGTAGATATTTATTACAGATACGTGTGATTAACTACTCCCCAGTTTTTAGAACTGAGATAGTACAAAGGAGAGCTTAGTGAAAAAAAATTTCTCCAAAAACACTCCTCACAAGTAATGTTACTCCCCTAATTCAAGACAGAAAGCCACAATTACTTTGATGCTGTAAAATGAGAATGAAACAATGATGCTTCAGCAAAGCGTGGACCATAAGGGTTGGATCTCTCTAAAACAATTCGAATGTTAGAAAGCTTCATAGCTCTCACTGATGAGAGACATCAAAACGTCTACACCCAAACATTCCAACCAAACCCAAAACACAGAAATGCAACAAAACAGATAAAATAGATGGAAAAAACTCCAACTCCAGAAATAAATGGCAGTTGAATAGATCCTACCCACTGGTGCCCCACAAGGCATTGCTGAAGCGATAATTAAAGGTAAAACAGCTGGGGAAATCCCTTCAGTCTATTTGTCCAACAGAAAAACAACTACTCATTTCAAAGAAAGGGGAATTTTCATACACCACACAGAAAACTGCCAACTAACTCTTACATTTATATCTTTAACTGTTTCCTTAAAACTAAAACTCATTAGAATAGTTGCATTCAAAATCTAAAAAGTTAAACCAAGTTTGAACTCTAAGAAGTTTCATACGAATCCTACAAGGGGATTTATATCATCCAAAACAACTGCAAGTCACACAGCAGCATTCTTCTTTCAAATGTCTTAGTCTTTAAAAGCAAACGCCTAGCAGCACCTCCAGCCTCCTGGTTGGCTTCCCCTGGTGTGTAACCTGACAAGGTACAAAGCTCATTGAAATATTTAACAGTGGTGGTATGGATTTCTTTGGATAGATCAAGAAAAGCAGCTCATCCTTTTTAAAAACATAAAGAACCATTTTATGGGATGCCATTCCCTCAGTCCAAGTGTCTCTGTATTTCCTCAGGGCTTTCTCAGAGAAGTTATTGAAGGGGAAAATGAAAAGGCTAACAAAAGGACCCCTTTTCTCTCCCTATTCCCAACATAATCCACCTCAGCCACAGGGCCAGTTGCATCCACACTGTCATAAATGCCAGCAATTAGAGAATTAGGCCATAAAACCACCCACTCAGGTATAAGAGCACAGGCCTCCAGCTTTATTTCATGCATGCCATAAACTTCCTTCTTTCAGGCCTTCTTCACAACCAAGGAAATGACAATAACAGCAACAAAAAAGTAGCCCTTTGTCCGCCTCATACTGATGTGATCAATGAAACCATCTGGGTCCAGGTGAAGGATTCAAGATTCCTTCTTCTTAATAAAGACTGCATTTCCTCTAGCATGGCACATATAGATCCGTTAAAGGACGTGCTGTATTTTGAGCACTAACATAACGCGAACTAAAGTGAAGCTACATTTTCCAGAAAAATTACTTTCCCTTCTTCTGAAACTGCTCTAGAAACCTAGCCAATTCCTGGTCTTCTCAAGAAATACTGGAGGCTACAAGAGTATTCTTAATTAACTCAATAATTTCTAGATCCTCCTGCAGTCTTTTCTAATCAAAAAAGTTAATTCAAATATCAAAGTTAACTCTATGCTTTAAAATCTGATACAATTTAGGAACAATCAGTAATTTCATTTGAGTGATTGTCTTCACAACCACAAAACCCCGAAGTCTGTGATTTACTCCATAAGCTTTTATTTATCAAGCTTTAAATCAATCTAGATAAGACCCAAACACTTTTCAATAGTAAACTCTTTAGCTTCCTTCTTCCTACTAGTGCCTATAGGGTTAAGAATCTGACTAAAATGTAGGTACCTCATGTCAGACTCATTAGTAATTTAACTTTTCTTAATTCCTGAAAATAACGTATGCAAACAAAAAAAGGTCCCATCCCAGCAATCCTAGAATAAATTCCTCCCAAAGTAGTGATAGTCACAAAGCTTCCCCCTTTCTCATAGGTCTATGCCACTGGGCTCTCCACCTTGGCAGAGGAAGAATGGAAAGAGACAAGATATTCACAAAAGGCCGGATTGAAGGCCTTCAGTTAAGTGCTAGAAGGAAGCTGAAGTTCTGTGCCAACACTAGTGGAATGTGGGCAGGCACAAAGAGATCTTAATTAGGAAACCTACAATTAAAACAGTGAGTCTCCAAAGGAGAGAGGCACTGCAGTCTGTTATGCCTCAGAGCAAGTGAAACAAGTGTTGCCACCCCCCCTAGCCACAGGGCAAGGAAGGCAATGGGTATTAAGCCTGCACAGCTGCTCTATGGAAGGCCAGATCCCAGGTGAGCAGAGATGGGAGGGGAGTCAAGATGGGAGTATTTTCTCTTCTCAACTTCCAATCAAAAGATCAATCACTATTTTGTGTACGATGATTTCCTACAAGAGCATGTGCCTTAATTAGACGGAAGGTAAAGATGGGGACAAGTGATATGCCTTTCAGCGAAAGATGAAGAAAAGTTCTAAAGACTGCATTTGTGATGCTCAGTACAAACCAAACTACGTTTTAGAGCGTATTAACAACTACTCCCTGCAATGCAGGTACCATCACTTTGGATTTGTAAATACATTAGTGTATTGGATTTTTTTCATTTAAAAGCTCACACATCTAAAGGAATATACCACCTAGACTGAAAATAACTTCCCTTTTGGAGAGTCAGGAATCTACAATATTGAAAACATGAAAACAAATTTGGCCAAACAAGAGGGCCTCTCAACACCAGATAATGAGTTATACTTAAAATTTTATCTTCACTTTTCTTATAAATGAAATTGGTCAACTTCAGCAAAGAACTTTTTCCATAAAATCCTTACATTTTGTCCATACAATGAAAACTATCCCGCCAAGTTCAAATTTCTCTTCCCAATAATAATGGCAGTTTAATGGCAAATGTACACACTCTGACATTAAAAATTACCAAACAGGGCTTCCCTGGTGGCACAGTGGTTGAGAATCCGCCTGCCAATGCAGGAGACACGGGTTCCATCCCTGGTCCGGGAAGATCCCACATGCCATGGAGCAACTAAGCCTGTGCGCCACAACGACCGAGCCTGCGCTCTACAGCCCGCAAGCCACAACTACTGAGCTTGCGTGCTACAACTACTGAAGCCCGCGCACCTAAAGCCCGTGCTCCGCAAGAAGAGAAGCCACCACAATGAGAAGACTGTGCACCGCAACGAAGAGTAGCCCCCGTTCGCCACAACTAGAGAAAGCCCGCGCACAGCAACAAAGACCCAATGCAGCCAAAAAAGAAAAAAAAAAAATTACCAAACAGGCTCACTGACTCTGACTTTTTAAATAAATTCAGAATAAGAAGTTCCGACCTGAGCAAATAATTAATATAACAGAGAGGAATCAGAATACTAGAGCAGAAAAGATTCCTGCGCTGACATTTAGCCCAACCTTTTCATTTTACTGATCGGAAATTTCAAGTTAAAAGTGAAACTGTCCAGACTGGTGAGTGACAGAGACGAGTGCGAGGAGAGCCCATGTCCATCGACTTTCACGCGGAGGGGCTTCTTCTAGTCTACTTGTGTTCTCTGCTTCACTTTCCTTCTGCCCAGCTCAGGATTAGCTGTGAAGGCAATGAAGGAGCAACTCCCACTCTTGGCACATATGCCCAACGAACATCAAAAAAAAAAAATCACAGACACTCTCCCACTCCAGGACCACCATCTTTCCTAAGCCCAACCCAAGAGCCCACCTTAGTCCACCCGAACTAAACTGCCATTTCAAATACAGACAAATACATACCAATGTTGTGATTCGGTTTTCATTTATATCTAATCAAAGTTCGCCATGTTATGATCAGGGTGGAAATTCTGCTTTTAACATTTTGTGAGGTGGTAGGAATGGTAACTGGATTATGAAAGTAATAAACAAAGATTACTTGCTGATAAATAGACCATTTCTGGGGTTCACATTAAAACAGCCCAAATTCTAGTCAACAGAGAGGATGCTGTACTATGTTTAATTAGATGGCAAAGTAGAGTCACATATATACCACCTGAAACCATCCTCAGAAAAGTGGGACCCTGACACCATGCAGGGGAAAGGGAAGGCGGAAAAGCAGACCTCCGTGATTTCTCACAGTGCTCAATCAAATAAAACTCTAATTCTACTTCATAACTGTCACACAGAAAGCCCAAATAGGAGATCAGCAACATCTATATATTTTTTAAAATAATCCCATTCTGACAGACCTGGGTCATGAAGAACTCTTACATGTAGTTATTACTCAGAGAGATATCAATTCCGAGGGAAGTTCAGAACCTATGGCAGTAAAGGACAAATCTACAGCTAAAGGAGTTTAAACAGGGAACTGATGTGGAAGTTCTGTCACCTTTCAACCACCTTAACTTAGCATTCAATAAGTATTAACTTACGTTTGGTTATGAAGTTATAGTCATTATTCACTGAAAGCGAACCAGAATTTAAAGAGGCTAGAATCCTTTTGGATCACAAACCATCTCTTCATGAATCCAGACAAGCCTTGATACAGATCTGTGAGCAACTTCTGAGAAACAATCTTTAGAACTCTATGTCAGCCCGTGGGAACCCTAAACCTCCTTGTTGGAACTTTATCATTGATTTGTAAGACTCTGTAACAAAATGCTTGGTTTCCACCTTGAAAACAACCAGGTCAAAGGATATAATCACATGGTTTAGTACTAAGCCATACCATGGGTTAGCACTCATGAATGCATACCATTAACCCATCCTAGATTAACTCAAACTACCACATAAAAGGCTTACCAATGGAACAACAGCTCATTCAAGCCTAATTCAGAAAAAATACTGAAGTTTAATGTAAGGAGTCAACCACTTTCCTCATAATGAAGTAGCAACTACTGTTCAGGCAAAAGTTTTAAAGAAAAAAAGTATTAATATGATCTTATTTGAAATTACTGCATTTCCTTGACAGGCTTTACACTACATACTACTGCTAAGCAAAATAATGCCAGTGGATAAGAAAATGTTAGCACCTGATTAAAACTTTAAAGGTGATTTGTCAAAGACCAACAGATAAAATATTCTGGTGCCCAGACATTAGGTCCCTGAATCCAGGTGGCTCTCTTTCTAACCAGTCTCTTGAAAAGCTATGATTGGAAGCTGTCAGCATAAAACTTTGCTTTTGAATATGTGATAACAACATTTGGAATGTGAACACTTGGTCCTTCAGTATAAAATAAATAAACATGCTAAACAAGAAGAAAATGCTTCTCAGGATCCCCTTAAAAATAGACTAACTTCTCCTAATAGAGACTTTCTTATTATACTCAAATATACATGGGGCTAAAATTCTACATATAACCAGGCAAGTCTCAATTTTGAAAACAAGCAGGTAAATGAAATGTCAGTAAGTCTATTTTTTTTTTTTTTTTTTTTTGCTGCTGTATCTTTTAAAAAAGCAAAATCAACTCACATTTAAGCACCAACTCCATGCAAGTAACCTGAACGGTTCAGTCTTTTTGTCATGTATGAGGCCTTTGGTTCTCCAACTACATGGGATCTGTGTTGTTAGCTTAAAAAATACAGAATTGGCCTTTCAAAAAAAAAATAATAATCTACAGCAACCAATAAATAGTCTCAAACAACCCTGCTGACTGCAGCTGCCTTCTGAAGGCTGGGAAAAGGAGGTGGAGAGAGAGCAGAGAGAGGCAGGGAAAAGGGACGCTGCAGCTAGCTACATCGCAAGGAACACGCCCCCATCATGTCCTCCTTGCTCTGTCAGAAGGCGGGTTGTTGTCAGTCTCCTGATCAGGATGCCTTAGAAACGATTTAAAAAAGGAGGCAGGAAGACTAACAACTAAAAAATGCCAGCTCCTTGAAAGGAGGGGCCAGGGTCCCTGGGATCTCCTCCCTCCCCTTCTGCCCAGGATCTTTCTGTAGATCTAAAGGGGTGCGGGGCACAATAGGGGACGAGGGGTTTGCCCAGGATATTTTGTGTGCACCAACGGCAGAGCACGCAGGAAACGGCTGGTTGTTATCTTTCCCTTTCTGTTTCAATCAAGAGCACTCCAAAGCAGCAACCCCCTACCCCCCTCCGCTTCAGCCCCTAGCAGCTGCTCTTCCTCCTAGCATCCCCCATCCCATTCTCCCCCTTCCCCTACGATTCAAACTCCCCCTTCTGCATCCAATGTAAAACAAATGCGCAACGCCACTGGCTGAACCTGAACTCAACTTCCCTTCCCAGGGCAACTTTCCTTTTGGCTGAAGGGGGCTGAATAATGCCTATCAAAGCATCCCCATTCTCGCCCCAGTACTAAATGGGGAAGGGGCAAAGCTGGAGATCCTTCATCCACCTTGGGTCCCCCTCAAACAAATCAGAGAGAGAACGCTAACTCCTTCTAAGGAATAACTTTGCTTCATAACCTCTTCATAACCCTCTTTCTCTCAACCAGAAGCAGCCACCACCACCGCACTACAGTAAAACTGTCCCTTATCTACTCTCCTCACCCCAACCCTGCTTCCCCCACCCCTTCCAAGCCCCAGGATTGGCCTAGGAAAAGGTGGATCAATAATGAAATGACGGAGAAAAGGAGAAGGGCGGGAGGGAGCTAGGTTTGAAGACTGCGTGCTCTCAGGCGCAGTGGGTGGGGTAGGAGAGCAGCTGCTTCCCCTGGGAGGATGCTGCCCAAGTACCCCACAAACACCGCCCCTCACGGGGGCCCCCTTCCCCAGAGCTGGAGGGAAAACCTGCCTCCTCTCCAGGGGGAATGGTGGAAAGCTGCTCTTCTCTGAGCCTAGGGGACAGTGGACAATTTTCCCCTCGAAGATGCCACTAATCCTTCATTCTAGAGGAGGGAAAGGGTGGAGTGAAGGTAGAGTAATCCCCTGCTACCAATAGGCTAGAAACTGCAGCTCTGTAAAATGGGGGAAACAGACTGCTGTAGGAGGAGATCGCCGTTATCTTCAGAGGGAAAGAAGGCGAAGGGAGGCAAGGTGGAGAGGAAAGTAGCTTTTTCCTGATGGGGAAGGGCGGGATGAGGGGAGGACCTCTCCGCTGGGGGTAGGGGGGTGCGGGTGGAGGTGAAGGAAGGGGGAGTGGCTGGTAGTGTAGGGACCTGGCCCGGGGACGGAGCGAGGGTTCATCAGGTTTTCGAAAGCAAGGTGCTAGAAGGGACATCGGTCCCCAAGGGTGGGAGAAGAACGTGGCTTTGGATGAGGCCATCCCCCGAGAGATGCCCAAGAGGAAAACTGCCCCAGGAGTAAAACATCTGCCCAGAGAAGGAGGCGGGGATGTGGCGGGATCAAGTCTCTAGGAGGGAGGGAGGGAGGAATCTCGCTCGGATGAGGTAATCTGTGAAAGGGAGGAGGGGTTCAGTCCCGGGATGGGAAACCCGGGCGAGGGGTCTGTGCCAGAGGATGTGCGGAAGGGTCAGGGGAAAGAGGGTGGGGGGTCAAACGCCCTCGGCCAGATGGGTCCGAACCCCGGGGTGGGGACGCCTGGGGGCCTGCACCCCTGGATGGGGGTCCCGAGATGGGAGGGCCATCTGCCCCGGGTCAGGGACCCCAGGATGGTCCCCCAATTGGGATGCTCCACAATCCCGGATGGGGGAGGGGAGGGGGCTCCGCAGAGGGTCGAGACCCCGGACCTGGGGGTTCCTCGCCCCCTTACCTCTCCGCTGCCGCCTCCCCCGCCGCTCTCCCCAAACACGGCCCGGAACCGGCGCAGGTTGGTGCCGATGGCGGCCGAGACCTGCAGCGCCGCGTCGAAGCCCGGGCCCACCCGGAGCAGGGCCGGCCCAGAGGAGGCTGAGGACGATGACGAAGACGAAGACGAGGCGGACGACGAGGAGGCTGCTGAGGCGGCGGCCGCTCCCCCTGGAACCCCAACCCCGCCGCTTCCCGCCGCCGCCGCCGCCGCCGCCGCCGCCGCCGCGGCCGCCACAGCCGGGGGGGAGGGGGGCGCCCCGGGACCGCCGCCGCCGACCAGGGGCCCGGGGGGAAGCAGCAGGGCCGGGACGCGTTGCCGCGGGGCGCCCCCTAGGCCCCGGCGCCCCCCGCCGCCGCCGCCCCCGGTGGTCCCGGGTCGGGCGGGGAAGCGCCACCGACAGCTGTGCGCCATGTTCGCCCCGTGAAGTGAAGCAGCGAGAGGGAGAGGCGACAACACAGGGGGGCGGGGAGGCGGAGGGGGGGGGCCGCGGGCCCCGGAACCTGCCTGGCCCGCTCGGCGCCGCCCGGCCGCCTGCACCCCGTGGCCGTTATGCCGAGGGCCGGGCCGCGCCAGCCGGCCCAGCAAGCTGTATAGCGGGCTCGGGCCCGCGCTGCCGACGCCGGGCCGCGGCTACGCCATCCCGAGGCCCGGGCCGCAGCCTGCCGCCCGCCCGCCCGCCCCGCAACCTGGATAACTGCGTGCCCCGCCCTCCGGGAGCGGCATTACTCGGGAAAAGGAGGGGGGAAGGAAGCCCAGGAGCCCGACGCGGAGCGCGGGTTCCGGGGAGAGGGGGAGGGGCGAGGACTACGGAGAGGATGGAGGCGGAGGGAGGCCGGCCGCTTGCAGCCTCTAGAGCCGAGAGGCCGATTACACACGTTCCCGGGATGCGCTGGGAATCGAACCGCCCGGGAGAGCAGCTTCCAGTCTAACGCGGCTGCTGGGCCGGGGACGAGTGCGCCTTCTCCGCCTCGAGGCACGGATACGAGAGGGGTTAGGCCGGATTTAACGCTTCTAGAATAAAAGAGCCCTTATTGTGCTACAGGCAAGACGGAATTGTTGCCCAGTTTACTATATGCAAAATAGAAAGGGCCTCAATGAACGCGCTTTAAAAAATAATAAAAGAGCCCCTCCCATTTTCAGGCTGGAGCTCTCTCCAAATGCACACACCGAGTGGTCGGCCTCTCGCCACCTCCTCGCCCTACTGTGCGCTCGCGGCTGAGAAACCTCTGGCTTTGGTGCCCTTCTGCAGAGAGTTGGGTTGTGTTTCTCCAGCCCGGGCACTGGGCCGCGGCGTGCTCCGCTAACGAGGCGGCGTTACAACGAAGCTGAAACTGGGTGGCTAAAGGGGCCTGGAGGGAAGAGGCGGGCAAAAGCGCCCCGCCCCTTCTTCCTCAGTTCTCTGCCTGCCGCTGCATGCAAAGCAGACCCTAATGTATGCACGCAGAGCCGGGGGGGCTCGCGACCACGTTTCTGATTAAGAGAGGGGGAGGAGAAGAGCGTTGGGCATTATGATACACTGGGTGGAAGGGGCCCGCCGGCGGCGAGCTCTGTGCGCGGGGTTAGTAGGCAGAGGGGGGAGGGGGAAGGGGAGGGTTAGGGCGGGGGATGCATACCCACCCGGTTCACTTTATTGCGAGAAAGAGAGGAGGGCGCCACAAGCTAGGCGTTAGAAGCCTGCAAGGCTGGGAAAGCACAGAAGGGAGGGAGGGGTTTGTACCGGGAGAACTTGTGTTGGCTGAGGCTGGGGGATCGATACACAGCCAGCAGGCCCCGGGGCAGCCTCCATCCCTCCCACCCCTGGCCGAGGTGGAGTTCGCTGGAAGGTCACGCAGCCTTCCTGGACTCCCGCACCGGTACAGCGCCCCGCCTGTAATATAACAGCCTGGGGCAGCGAATTTGGGGAGGAGGGGGAGGGTCGTGGTGAGCGGGTTGCAATCAGCTCTGGCCCTCTGGAGGGTGCACTGCAGCCTCCAGAGAAGGTCCACGGCCTCCTGGTGCTGAAAACTTACGTCCCTCCACCCGCGAACGTTTGTGCAGAGCGAACGATGGGGTGGGGGCTAGAGAGGAGCAGGGAGAGGAGACACAGGCAAGCTCCAACTCCCCCAACTCGTCCTGGATCGATCGTGGTTCCAACCGCGCAGGATGGAGCCCAGATGGTTTGCAAAGCTCACACTCCCACAGCGCACACACAGAACCAGATTCCGTTGTTACATCGCGTGGTTTACTAGGTGCAAAAAGGGTGGGAGTACGGAGAGAGTCTCTTAAACGGCAGCCCCAGGACTCTGCTAAGGACATAGACACCCCATTGTGGACGGTTTCTCCATTGCAATATATTTAGCGTTAGGCGTTGGGGGTTTTGCTTCAGTGTCGCTGCTCTGATCAGTTACAGATTGGCGACCACGTGGATTCCCTCAAGCATCCTGATTTGTTCCCTCTCTCACTCACTCTCGCTTATTTTTCTTTTGTATTTGCCGCCCCCCCCTTCTTTAATATGCATAACGGTCTGCAGAGGTAATAGGCAGGGGACTGAGTGACAGGCTTTACAAAACTGTGTCAACAGGATTTCTTCCCGACCTCCGCCCCTGAGAAAACAAACCGGCTGGGTTCTGAGTAACCTCTTCCTTTCAAGCACTCTTCTTTGGGCACAGGTGGGAGGTCTGCAGGCTGAGTGGGGACCGCAGGAAGGAAGAATGTCTGTGAAGATTGTGTGAAGTCCTCAGACTCAAGCCTCTAAGTAGAAAACTCCTTGATAAAATCATCTAGTTTGTCTCTTTGCCTCCTGACTCGTCCAGAAGGAGCCAGAGCAAGTCGGAATTCGGTTTATTATTGGAGCTTTTAAGGTGGAAAGAATAATAACATATTTCTTGAGTGCTTTCTGTGAGCCTGAGTGCTTTATGCACATTCAATTCTCACCAACCCTCCGAGATAATTCTGATTTTACCAATGGGGAAACTGGCATAATGTCCGAAGTCACACAGCTAGTAAGTGGCAAGACCAAATCTCACTGGGGTCTGACACCACTATCAACTAACCATACTGCTGATTCCCCAAAAGACATACTATGCCACCTCACTCCCATTAGGAAAACAACAAGTGTTGGTGAAGATGTGGAGAAATTGGACCCTTTGTGCACAGTTGGCAGGAATATAAAATGGTGCAGCCATTGTGGAAAACAGTATGGTGGTTCCTTGAGGAAAAAAAAAAAATTACTATATGATCCAGCAGTTCCACTTCTGGGTATATACCCAAAAGAACTGAAAGCAGGATCTTGAGGAGATATTTGTATACCCATGTTCATGGCAGCATTATTCACAATGGCCAAAACATGGAAGCAAACCAAGTGTCCATCAACCAGTGAACAGATTACCAAAATGTGGCATACTCATACAATAGAATATTATTCAGCCTTAAAAAAAGGAACGAAATTCTGTAATATGTTACAACATGGATGAATCTTGAGGACATTATGCTAAGTGAAATAAGCCAGACACAAAAAGACAAATACTGTATGACTCCACTTATCTGAGGTCCTCAGAGTAGTCAAAATTGTAAAGACAGAAAGTATAATGGTGGTTGCCAGCGGACAGAGTGAGGGGAGAATGGGGCGTTATTGTTTACTAGGTATAGAGTTTCAGATTTAGAAGATGAAAAGAGTTATGGGGATGGATGTGGAAATAACTTCACAGCAATGTGAATGTATTTTTGAAAAAAGGCATTCTATGCCTTACTCATAAGGTACCTTAAACTGCATGTGCTTTATTTAATCTCTTATTTTAAATTTTAATTCAGCTTATTTTTCCTGACTACATAATATATTAATATGGTTAAAAATTTAAAGAAATAAACTTTTCACTCCACTCTTACTTTAACTACCCTCTCCTCCCGCAGTCATACCTTATCCTTTCTTAGGGGCAACTAAGATTATCGGTCTCTTGTATATTCTTCCAGAGGTAGTCTGTACCTTTACAAGCAAATACATATAGAAGTTTTTCCTCAAATGAAAAAATATCAAACCCATTTCCTGTATCTTGCTTAGAAATCTATATCTTGGAAATCATTCTGGTCAGTAGACAGCATTTCCTCATTCTTGGGGCTGCATGGAATAGATGTAGCATACTTTATTTAACCAGTTCTCTGTTAGTGGGCATTTATTTCCAAACGTTTGCTATTTCAAACAAGGCTGCAGTGCACAACCTTGAACATATGTTACTTTGCAGGCATGCAAATACATCTGTTGTATACATTTCTAGATGTGGAACTTGCTAAGTCAAAAGGTATGTGCACCTATAATTTTGATAAATGTACGCCATGTTGTCCGCTGTAAAGATTGAGTTGCCGCCCTGTAAAGATTGTACTAATCATACTCCCACCCGCAATGTCTGAGTGCTTTCTCCACACTCTTCCGAAAAGGATTTTTTAACTTCTTGATTTTTGCCAACTTAATAGACACGCACATATTAAAAATTTTTTTTCCAAATGATATAAGGAAATTTTTAAGAAGGGCACCCCAAATTTTGCCCCTTCCTGCAAACTCGTGAATTGCTTCTGGTTTAAAGGGACCTCTAGATGTTCATTCCCTTTTCTCCTGTCTGGAAAGATTTCTAGTTGCAAACCAGTATTGTGGTGAAACTAACATGGACTCAGATACAGTCATTGTAACTATGGGATCTCGAACCAGGCACCTAAGCTCATGATGCCTCAGTTTCCTAATCTGCAAAAATAAGGATATTAATAGCAACCTCACAGGATTATTATGAAGACTGAATGACCTAATCCAAGTGAAGTGCATTCTCTCGCATTCAGATAGAAACACTTCCTTAGTCATTGGTGAAGATACCCCCTCTCAAATAAGCAATTTCCTTTTTCCACACAGGCCCCCAATGGAAAACATTGCATTAGTAGTCCCCAAAGTCCTGGAACTAAGAAAAGAATGGTGGCTGAGTCATTTAAGCTTGCCCATAGGAAGGCTTGATCACCACTGAACAGAGAGGACTGTTCAGAACCCTTAAATGCTGCTTTCTTCTGGAGAAGGAAGAGCCAAGTCCATTACTCTTCTACGAAGGCACCCTTCCATTAAGGAAGCAATGGTTGCATTTTGCTACTGCCCCTTCCATGAGTTTCCATTCCAAAAGAATTGGGTATAGCTATATCTGTGACTAAAAGGACTTTAAATAATCACCCCAGCATGAACAGCTGGCTTTCTGTAAAGGATTAGGTGTAGTCCTGGCCAAAGGCAAAGACTAGATAATTTGGGGTGAGCTCCTTGAGAACAGGAGCTGTATATTGCTTTTCTTTGTATCCCCTGTGCCAAGCAGTGTCTGTATCAGCTAAATTAATATTTGTGGAATAAATGACCCTTCCCAGCTGCACTGTTGGACCTTGGGATTTATACCCAAGGGGTCTTATTTTGTCAGAGGCAGTCGCGTGTGCTGGGTTTTAAAAAAGTACATTTTATTTAAAATCAGTTAAGTTGTCTCCATTTGAAACTGTACTGATGATCAAAGTTTATATCTCTCAAAGAGAAAAAAGTAATAGGAATAATTATTATTTGATTATTACTACTTCACCTTGTAGAAGCTTGAAGGAAATGTTGAACGAAAGCATTTCCTTTTCCTCTCTTCCTGGTTACCTGTAAATTGTACTCATTTTTGTTTTTTTAAATAGTTATGGGACTTCCCTGGTGGCGCAGTGGTTAAGAATCCTCCTGCCAATGCAGGGGACATAGGTTCGATCCCTGGTCCAGGAAGATCCCACATGCCCCGGAGCAACTAAACCCGTGTGCCATAACTACTGAGCCCGCGCACTCTAGGCCCTGCGAGCCGCAACTACTGAAGCCCGTGCACCTGGAGCCTGTGCTCTGCAACAAGAGAAGCCACCGCAATGAGAAGCTCATGCACCGCAGCGAAGAGTAGCCCCTGCTCGCCGCAACTAGAGAAAGCCCACGCGCAGCAACAAAGACGCAACACAGCCAAAAAATAAATAAAATTAAAAACAAATTAAAAACAAATATTTATTTGGTTGTATCGGCTCTTCATTGCGGCAGGCAGGCTCCTTAGTTGCGGCTCCAGGGCTCCTTAGTTGTGGTGGCATGCAAACTCTTAGTTGTGGCATGCATGTGGGATCTAGTTCCCTGACCAGGGATTGAACCTGGGCCCCCTGCATTGGGAGTGCGGAGTCTTATCCACTGCACCACCAGGGGAGTCCCTAAATTGTACTCTTATAGTAAGTCTTCTGATTGGTGTTCTTACCTTCAACCTCTGTGCTTTCTGATTTTCTGTTCTTTCATTTATTCAACTAGCATTTATTGAACATCTACTTTGTACCAGATATTATGTTAGATCTGGAGATACAAAGATGTTATGTCACAAAACTTCCATAGAAACATGAAAAGGGAAGAGGTCTTTGAAAAACAGAGTACTTCAGTATTGCTCGAACACTAGGTACACGAGGGAAAGTGTCAAAAAATGACTGGCCAGGGGATTCCCTGGTGGTCCAGTGGTTAGGACTCCATGTTTTCACTGCTGAGGGCCAGGGTTCAATCCTTAGTCAGGGAACTAAGATCCCACAAGCTGCGTGGCAGGGCAAAAAAAAGACTGGCCAGATCATAGTAAGGAGTTTGGGATTTATTCTGGAAGGTTAGGGGGAAAGGACAGATTTCAAACAGAGACTGACATGAGGGAATTTGTGCCACACTACTGTAGCAACTGGGTGGAAGGAAGCAGGCTGATGGTGAGCCTAGAGGCAGAAGATGCAGTGAGGATATTTCTGACCTCTTCCCACGCCTTCAGACTCACATGTCTGAAGTACACTGAAATACTACTACATGCAGTAGTCCAGATGATGGGAGCAGTGGCAGTGAAGATGTAGGAATGAGGACAGATTCCAGAGGTATTTAGCAGATAGAATGACTTTTGGTGTCCATTTAGATCTGGGGGATGAAAAAGAGGGGTTTGTCTCAGGTTGCCAGCTGCAGTCGATCAAGCAGATGGCAATACCACCAACTAAGATAAGGACAACAGCAGAAGGAAGGTGTTTTTGCTTGGAGATGATGAGCTTGGTTTTAGAACACTGGAGTTTAAGATCCTGTGAGATCTGCAGGTGGAGCTGTCTAATAGGCAGTTGGATGTCCTGGACTAGAGCTCAGGAGAAAAGGCTAAAGATACAGATCTGGGACTTGAAGCATGAAGATGGTCACTGAAACTATGGGCAGGGATGAGACCACACAGAAAGACTGTGTGTGGCACACAGAAGCAAATGCGTCAAGAATAGAACCAGAAGAAACTTATCTTTCTATCTAGTAGGCTAACAAAAAGTAGCCAGTAGAAGGAGACTGAGAAAGAACACTCAGTGTGGGACTTCCCTGGCGGTCCAGTGGTTACGACTCCGAGCTTCCACTGCAGGAGGCACGGGATCCCTGGACGGGGAACTAAGATCCCGCATGCCACATGGCATGGCCAAAAAAAATTTTTTTTAATGAATTATTTTAAAAAAATGCTCAGTGAGATAAAAGGGGGCAAGAGGGAAGCCAAAGGAAAAAGAGGTTCAACCAGAGGAGCTGTAAACAATGTCAAATGTAGCAGAGAGTTCCAGAAGCAAAAAGGACTGAGGAGTGTTCCTCGTAGTCCCAGGGAAGTCGCAGGTGAGCCCTGTAAGCGCGGTGGCCGGGGAGACATGAAGTCTGGAGTCGGACTGTATTTGGTTGAGGAGGACAGGGAGAGAGCAAGAAGCCAGTGGAGGCAACTTTGGAGAGGCTCAGCCATAAAGGGAAAGAGGACTTTAGCTTGGGCCCCTTAACACGTGGTTAAGAGTTTTAGCTATTTTTTGGTTATTATAAAAGTCACATATGCGAGGTAAAATTTTCCAAATAGTAGGGAAGAATATAAAATAAAAAGTCTAAATATCCCTTCCTTCCCTCAAAAGATAATCACTATTAAGTTTGTTGTCTATTATTTCAGAATATAAACACATTTATATTTATCTATCTATCATCTATCTATATGGCTGTACACACAGACACACACATACTTCTTTACTCAATGTGATTATACCATACAAACTACGATGCCTTAACCCTTAATCTTTTTCACTTAACAGTATGTCCTGGAAGCCTTTTTGTACCTTTCTGACCTTATCTCCTGCCTCTCTCTCCCTAGTTCATTGTGCTCCTACCTCTTTGACCTCCTTGCAGTTCCTGGAACACACCTGCACACTCACACTTTAAGGCTTCTGCACTCACTGTTCCCTCTGCCTGGAATGTTCTTCCCCCAGATATCCTCTTGGCTCACTCTCACTTCCTCCAGATCTCTACTTCAACGCCACCTCCTCAGAGAGGCCACCACTGTCATTTGTGATACCTTACCCTGCTTCCGTTGTCCTTCATAGCACTTGTATCTGCACCTACGGACTTGTTTCACGTCAATCACCCCCACAAGGATATGCACTCCATGAAGGGAGGTACTTGGTCCACTTCACTGCTCTGTATCCAGAGGCTAGAACAGTACCTGACCTTAATAGCTCCTCAATAAAATAGGAAAATGCATACAGAGCTGGCACAGTATTCTATTAAGGATAACAACATAGTGTTTAAGAGTGCAAGCTCAAACTGTTTGGGTTCTAATCTTTATTTCTCAGTAGGTGGGTGCACTTGGGTAAGTGAATCCATTTCCGCTCTGTAAAATGGGGCCATACTAGTGCCTAACTTCCTGTGTCATTGTGAGGTTTAATGTGTGACCATATGGAACATGCTTAGAACAGTAACAGCACGTAGCCAACTGTTAATAAATGTTTTCATTGCAATGATTAGTAGTAATATTCTAGAAAGACAATATAGTAGCTTCAACCTCAGTGAGCTTCTGTCTTGTCTTTCTTCCATTCTTCCAGCCCTTCTTCACATCTTTGATTCTTCTTCTTTGCTGCTTTCTCTGTTCTTCACCCCTTAGACACTGATGCCTCCTGAGTGCTTTTCGTTTCTCACATTCTCTTAGAGTGAACTCATGGTTGTAACTACTACCCAGGCGGAAGAGTGCCCGAACTGCTGCCCCAAACCACACTGTTCCCCGGGGCCTGACTCTTGCATTCAGACAGCTTTGAGCATTTCCATTCTAATTACTTGTTAGGTTGTATGACTCACTGAAGTGTGGGTTCCTCAAGGGCAGGAATAGTTCCTCAGTTATCTTTGTCTCTGCTTCTCCAAGGGAGGTGCTCTTGGTAGGGACACTTTGTAGGTGCTCAGAGGCTAGTGAAGGGAAACAAACAACAAATAAGTTACTATCATAAGTCAGCTGGTGACAAGTGCTCTGTAGGTACAATGAAGAGGGTAGAGAGCTGGGAGAGGCTAAGGTGCAATTGTTTTTGAAGCTGGCCAGGGGAGACCTTTGGGTTAAGGGCTATTTGAACAGAGTGCTGAGGAAGTGAGAGAGTAAACCAAATGCAGATGGGCTGAGACGGAGTGTGTTAGGGGACAACAAAGAGGCCAGTGTGGCTGCAGTCAGGTCAATGGCGGGAACAGTGGTAGAAATGTGTTGAACCAAGCAATGGGGGAGGGGGTGCTTCAGCTCATACAGAGACTTAAAATGAGATGAAGAGCCACTGGAGGGCTCTGAATAGAAGACTGACAAAATACTTAATACTTGAAAGGATAACTCTGGCTGCTAGTATAAGAATAGATAATAGAGAGGCAAGGGTGAAGGTGGGGAGATCTGTTGGCAGGTGACTGCTGTGGTCCAGGTGAGAGATGAGGATGTCCTGGCCTTGGGTGGTAATGCGGAGGTGATGAGAAATGGACAGATTCAGGATATATTTTGAAGATAGAGTAAGGATTTGTTGATGTACTAAGTGTAGGGAGAGAAAGAAAAGAGTCAAGGATGAATGGATAAGTAAATGAACAAGTTTATGGTATATATATAGTCATTACAGAGTGATACATTACAAGGGCTGCCTAGGTCAGAAAATAAATGAAAGGGAAAGTTAACAGAAGAAAGAGGATTCAAGATACACTCACATACTTCCATTCGCTTGAGAAGAAGGGTAATGAAAGGTCAATAGCTTGAGAATGAATTAAAGGGAAGATGGTGTTTTGTTTGTTTTTAAGAGAGGGAGGCCTATCTATAGCTTCAGGGAAAAGTATCAGTGAAAAAGGAAAGAAAAAATTGCTTAATGAAGATGCAGCCAAGTTTCTGAAAAGAATCATCTACCTTCAGAGCCTCCACTTCCTTCCCATTTTCCACATACTCTTCAAACACTATCATCCGGCCGCTCCGCTACCCCGACTGAAACTGCTGCCACCAAAAAACTCCCATGACTTTCTAGTTGCTAAAACTACTGGAGACTTTTTAGTTCTTGTTATACCTAGTCTTTTTGCAGCATGGTTGAACTTTCTGGAAGCTCTCTTCCCTTGGTTTCCATGACCCCACTCTCTCCTTCTTGCTTTTCCTCCCACCTCTCTAATCTTTCTATCTCAGATCCCTTTCAGTGGCTTCTTTTCTGTGATCCATCCCTAAATGTTGATGTTTCTCAGAGTTATGTTCTTAATCCTCTTTTCTTTTCATTATATCATTCATGTATTCAAATACTCACTGAGTGCTGACTACATACCAGGCACAGCTGTAGGTGCTGGGGATACAGCAATAAACAAAACCTACAGAAACACCTACTGTCCCCTCCTGGAGCTTTCCCATTCTTCCTAAGCAATCTCATCTCAGAAGCCAGGCCCCAGTCCCTGCAGTGTGCTTGTTACTTCCAAATTTACACCTTCAGCACTAACCGCTCTTTCTCAATTTCAGACACACAGAACCAACACTTTGTTGGGCATCTTCACTTGTATGTCCTTAAACTAAATTCCTGTTTACACACAAAGTTTGCCTCTTTTCTGTACAGCCTCCTCTAATTACAACACTGTGCACTTCCAATTGCTCATTTCTTTTCAGGATAACTGCTATAGTTCCCAGTCTAATCATCCTCTGATAGAAGATTGATCTTCCTAAAATGCAAATCTGACCATATTACTTCCATCCTTAAAATACTTTAATAATTCCTTATCATATTGAAAATCCTGTGTTATTTGGTCTAACTCTCCCTCACCCCTTTCCTCCAACACACATCTATTCCTTGTGTTCCTGCCCTTATTAATTTGAATTCTCTCCTACAGTCCTGCTTTGGTGCATATTTTATTTCCCTCTGTCTAAAAAGTCCTTCTTCCTTCCTTTTGTTCTCTTGGCTAACTTCTAGACCCATCTCAGGTGCCAGCCCCTCTACCCCAGCATTCTTCAACCTCTCCTGTGTATACAGCCATAGCATAATATGCAGACTTCTCTTGTTGATCTTTACATGATGTATCATAATTGTGTGATTTGTAATTGTTTATTTTGCTACCCCTTCCTTTGAGCCTTTGAACGGTAGGATATGTCGTCTTTTATTTTCAGTATCCCAAGCACTTAATATGCCCTATAACAAGAGTGTAATACATGTTTGTTGAACAAATAAATAAATGAACAAAGGAAAATGGAGAATGGGTAGGTCTCTTCAGATCACTGAAGAGTGGAAAGGCAGAGAAGCAAGAGCAAATGTAGAAGGATAATTTCGGAAAGAGTGTTCTAAATGTTTTCCTCTAGGACAGGAGAAAGGAGGGAAGAAATAGATCAGTTTGAGGTTGGGGAGGAAACTGAAGGAGTCCTTGCTAGACAGTTTCTATTTTTCCTTAATGTAATAGGTAAGGCACTCCTCTTTTCTCAAAGACTGTCATGTGAACGAAGGTGTATAATGGCTTCTTTGAATCTCAAATTCCATGCCTGTCAAACACTTGATTCTATATTCTTTATCCCATAAACCTTATCTCTTGTGAAGTTTTAAGAGCCAAGGAGATCATACCATATAAGGCTTTGGGATCTTTAGGTAAGTCAATGGACCTACTGATTCTCACTTAAATATGACTTTAAATCCATGTCGCCGAAAGCTGCTAAATTCCAAAGCCCTTCCCATTTTAACACTCCTTTTAATTACTTCTGTGTATTGTCAATGCTGCAGTTCCTAGAACTGGAAACATTTTGTTTGCCTCCAAACTACTTTGAAAAAATTCACTAGACCTAACATTACCAAATAAAAATAATTTTTTTAACTACAGACAGAAAAAGGGTAATACTGAGCAATGTTATCCTCCACCGATATGTCTAGAGTGTTTTGAGTCATGCTTAAAGTCTAACTAAATGGTCTGAAATTGGTTTAGGATTCCTTCAGCCACCAATGCTAACTCACCTTAGGCTAACAAGACTAGAGTTCAGTTGGTCTAAATTAGAACAAATTTTTATCCATAGATGGGGTGGAACTCTAGGTGAGGATTAAGGTCATGGCCAAGGTACAAGAGGAGGAGGAAGTCTGAGTTAATTATAACCTAGGTTCTTCAGTCTTAATTCCAGGAAGCTGTCCCTTAGCTAGGTGGACAACTTGTTGATTGAGGAATATTCTCAGAGGAACTGGAAGCTACCAATTCCTGATTCTGAGATGAATTTCCACAAGTGAAGATGTTAGCATTGAAAGACTAGACTTGATGGTCACTTGAAGAAGCCTTTTGAGAAATAAGCATTTGGTTATTTTCTCTTCAGCAATCATGACTGGGCTGGAAGTTTTCCTAAAGGTTATCTTTTTCAAGGCTAGATGAATAAGCTTGTTTTGACATGTTTTTGAATCTATAATACAACGCATGCATTGTGTTTAGTTTATTCCTAGACCTTAAAAGAAAAACTCACTGTAGGGCTTCCCTGGTGGCGCAGTGGTTGAGAATCTGCCTGCTAATGCAGGGGACACAGGTTCGAGCCCTGGTCTGGGAGGATCACACATGCTGTGGAGCAACTAGGCCCGTGAGCCACAACTACCGAGCCTGCGCGTCTGGAGCCTGTGCTCCGCAACAAGAGAGGCCGCCATAGTGAGAGGCCCGCGCACCGCGATGAAGAATGGCTCCTGCTTGCCACAACGAGAGAAAGCCGTCGCACAGAAACGAAGACGCAACACTGTAAAAATTAATTAATTAATTAATAAACTCCTGCCCCAACATCTTTAAAAAAAAAATACTCACTGTATATCTTTTGGAAGATAACTGATGTAAAAAACCAAACAAACAAAACCATGAGAGCATGGCCATCATTGCACAAGGCAGACCTCATAATCTGATACAAAAATATAAGCCTAGGGCTTCCCTGGTGGCGCAGTGGTTGAGAGTCCACCTGCCGATGCAGGGGACACGGGTTCGTGTCCCCGTCCGGGAAGATCCCACATGCCGCGGAGCGGCTGGGCCCATGAGCCATGGCCGCTGAGCCTGTGCGTCCGGAGCCTGTGCTCCGCAATGGGAGAGGCCACAACAGTGAGAGGCCTGCGTACCGCAAAAAAAAAAAAAAAAAAGTAAGCCTGCTTTAAAAGCTACGCTTATTAATGTCTCTAACAGGTGAAGTTACATGAGCTTCTGATACCAAGTTTAAAAACTTGGTATCAGGTTTAAAAACTTGAGAATTTATTTTGAAACATTATGGGTAGAGACTAGGTTGTTAAAGGATCACCGGTTAACTTGACTTTTAGATAATTAGGAATTAGGGTTTAGCCTTTTCTCTTCAGCCACATTCTCTTCTCTGTTCTGAGTCCGCTCTATTAACATCTAGACAATCCTATTGCTTAAGACCCAGGAAAAATCATGGGACTCAGACACAAAGAATATGTTATGAATCATCACTTGCTCCTGCTAGAGTTGAAATGAAGTGTCTTACATGTGGGTTCGAGTTCAGATGTAAGTTTCTGAATAAACACATAAAAAGCAAACCATCCCCCTTCCCCATTCCTGCCCCTAACGGTGCAATGACCAGGTTAAATATCCAAGCATATAGAGGATGTAGTTAGAGTTAGGAAACCAGGAATCAAGTCCTGCATTCCAGTCCTTCAACCCTGACTCACTCACCTCACCGCGAATGGTTCCACATCGTTTCATTCTGCACTGAACAGTGAGGAGAGTAACATTTTGTTTCAAAACGTCTAAGCGGAGTTGGCTTCTGCTAACCTGCACCAGGCCTTTGCCTTAGCTGAGACTGCAATAAGGAAAACATGCAGCTACGGATACCATTTTAGGAGAGAAAAGAAAAAGGGTTTCGTTGCTGATGTGTTCTTTAGGTGGGCCTTTCCACAGACAACTTTGAGAGGCTTGCTACTCAGTGTTTAGAGGCAGCTTTCTTCTGCGATGGGGTGGCTCGCGGTGGCAGGGCGGTGGAGGGGGTGGTGGTGTCAGACGGGTGAAGGTAGAGCAAACAACTCAAGGTCTCAAATCCAGGGCCATTTGGCTTCAGTGTTTACCCTTAGTGCAGCGGGGGTGAAATTTGGAGCCTGCACAGAAGTGGAAATCAGTTCCCTAATGTAGCAGTAACGTGGGTATCACATAATAAAGCATTCTTCTGCTCTCAATATTCAAGGCAGATGAACCATAACAGAATTCAAAGTAAAGCAGGGACTTCCCTGGTAGCACAGTGGATAAAGACTCAACACTCGCAATGCAGAGGGCCCGGGTTCAATCCCTGGTCGGGGAACTAGATCCCACATGTATGCTGCAACTAAGAGCTTGCATGCACAACTAAGGAGCCCACGTGCTGCAGCTAAGACCCAGTGCAACTAACTAAATATTAAAAACAAACAAGCAAAGCAAAGTAATGATGATTCAAAATATCACTCCTGACAATATTTATTTGCCTCACATTACTTTAAAAAAACTCCCCCAAAACAACAATCCTGGGCTTACATGGTTTCGTTCCATTTCTCCACCCTGAAGGTCATCAAAAGTGGTGATCACTTTAAAAAAAAAAAAAAGTGGTAATCACTTTTCTACCATCATGTTAGAATTCACTGTTATCTCAGAACTATAGTTATTCACTTGTTTTATTAACTTCCCTAAACTCTTGAGACCCAAAGTGAGATGACATCAAGGTAAAAATGCAGGCCAATCCTTAGGGGAAACAATAGCTATTTTAACAAGTGGTCTATAATTCAAAACCACACAACAGTGTTTGAATTGCTTTTGGATTGACAAACACTGGAATGCATTAAAACTTCGAGGCTCTAAAGATAACCTTTTTTACTTTGTGCAAGAAGTCCAACATATAATTCTTATAAAATCCACCATATCTATTTACAATAGCCAGGACATGGAAGCAACCTAAGTGTCCATCGACAGATGAATGGATAAAGAAGATGTGGCACATATATACAATGGAATATTACTCAGCCATAAAAAGAAACGAAATTGAGTTATTTGTAGTGAGGTGGATGGACCTAGAGTCTGTCATACAAAGTGAAGTAAATCAGAAAGAGAAAAACAAATGCTGTATGCTAACACATATATGTGGAATCTAAAAACAAAAAATGGTTCTGAAGAACCTAGGGGCAGGACAGGAATAAAGACGCAGACGCAGATGTAGAGAAGGGACTTGAGGACACGGTGAGGGGGAAGGGTAAGCTGGGACGAAGTGAAAGAGTGGCATGGACTTATATATACACTACCAAATGTAAAATAGATAGCTAGTGGGAAGCATAGCATAGGGTGATCAGCTCAGTGCTTTGTGACCACCTAGAGGGGTGGGATAGGGGAGGGAGGGAGGGAGACACAAGAGGGAGGTGATATGGGGATATATGTAAATGTATAGCTGATTCACTTTGTTATAAAGCAGAAACTAATACACCATTGTAAAGCAATTATACCCCAATAAAATGTTTAAAAAAAATCCACCCATACGCTGCATGTGTAAATCCTATGAGGAATAGCGTGGTGCTATAAACTTATATATGATGTACTTCTTTCAGCTCTCCGAAGGGTATAATTCCTGAAAGGCAGGTGTGGCAAAGAAAGAGGGAGCTAAGATGATCAGTTCCTAAGGGATTTCTGGGATTTTCAGATTTCAGGCTAGGTCTTCTGTAAAGGAATCTTCTGCTGCCCACCCCTCATTCTTCCCTCCTAGGCCTTCTGTGAAGGTAGCACTGCACTAACCTTGCTTAGTAGAGAGGGGCTGATAATCAGGGATCGAGATCTCTGAGTTTCATTGTTAGAGGTTGAGATGCAGGAGTGACTCAGCTGGCATCAGCTTTGTAGCAGTCTCAGCCTGCAGGCCTTCAGGAAATGAGTCCCCTAGGCCTGCGTCTCCCTCTGTGGCAAACTGCCACTAAACTCTGTTTTATTAACCTAGCACCAAACACAGTAAGCTAGAGTTGGCTGTTTTACTGTTTGAAAACCTACTATAGACAAGTCAGATAGATAATGGGATAGGCTAGGATTACAAAGGTGAATTAGATACTGTACCTTCCTTAAAAAGCTTAGCAAGGGGAATAAACAAATGTAAATGTGTCATTAGGGTACAGTGATGTGTGCTAGAAGAGGCCCAACAGGAGGGGAAAGGGAAGCAGTTTGGGAAAATCAGAAAAGACTTCTCGAAGTGGAACAGAGATGTACAGGTAGAAAGAGGGTAAAGGCCGAGAGAACAGCATTTATAAAGGTATAGATTCATTAATGGCTAATTAATTTATTCATCTATCTGTATTGAGTGATTATGTGCTTGGAGCTTGGATAGTATCAGTGAACAAAATAGATTTTTAAACATTTCTGCCTTTGTGGGGCTTTCATTTATTTTAGCAAGGTAAAATAATAATCCAGTGAATCATGTTGGAATATAGAAGTTGAACTTTTGGATAAAAAAGCAGGGTAGGAGAAAAGAGTATTTGGAGGGAGGTTTCTTGCAATTATAATTAGGATGTTTGGGGAAGCCCACACTGAAAATACTGAATGAGGTGAGGGAGCCAGCCCTGGGAAGATCTTGGGGTAGAGTATTCCAAACTGCGGAACCAGTCAGTGCTAAGGCAGGAGTTGCCTGGTGAGTTTGAGAAAGAGCAAGGGGGCCAGTGGGGCAGGGTGAGAAAGGAGAAGGGTAGAGGTGGATGAAGTCGGAGATATAATGGAAAGCCAGATCTTGTTGGGCCTTGTGGCCCACAGTAAGGACTTTAGCTTCAAATCTGAGGCGGGAGCCATTGAGGGTTCTGAGCAGAGGAGTGACATGGTATGACTTACACTTTGATACAATCACTCTGACTGATGTAAATAGACTGTAGACAGGCAAGCTTGGCAGCAGGAGGCCATTTAAGAGGGCATTTCAGCAATCCCAGTGAGAGATGATAGCGCCTTGGTGTTAGTGGTGGAGGTGGTAAGAAATAGACGTATTTTGAAGGTAGAACCAATAGGACTTTTTGAAGGATTGATATAGAACATGAAAGACAGGGAGTCAAGGATGACGCCAAAGGTTTTTAGCCTGAGCAACTGGAAGGATAGAGTTGCCATCAGCTGAGAGGGAGAAAACTATGGAACAGGTTTGGGATGGGGGTGGGGAAGGAAATCGGGAGTTCACTTTGGATATACTAAGTTTGAGATGTCTATTAAACACCCAAGTGGAGGTGTAGTGGCATATAAGCCTAGACTTCAGAGGAGAGGTAGGGACTAGAGCTATAAGTTTGAGAGTCATCAGTTAAGAGGCGTCACTTAAACCAGGAGACTGGATGAGATCTCCAGTGGAATGATGAGAGAGAGAGGGAGAAAGAGAGCGAGAGAGCTGAGCCTTATGTTTGGGATACTCCAAAGACAGGCTGCCAGGGAAAGGAAGAACCAGAAAAGGAAACTGAGAAGTGAACAAAAAGTAAGGAAGAAGGAAGGCCAAAGGAAAGTTCTGGAAGTCCAGTCTATCAGAAAGTGCATCAAGCAGGAGGAAATAGTCAGCTGAGTCAAATATTGCTGAAAGAGCAAGTAAAATGAGGATTGAGAAGCGACCCATTTAAAGTGTCAGAGAGCAGTTTCAGTGGAGTGGTAGGAATGAATGCTGGATTGGAACGGGTTGAAGGGAGAACAGGATTTGGAGACACTGAATATCGGTAATTTTCAAAAAATATTTATTTATTTAGGCTGCACCGGGTCTTAGTTGCTGCACACGGGATCTTCGCTGTGGCATGTGGGATCTTTAGTTGCAGCATGAGGGATCTTTAGTTGTGGCATGTGGGACCTAGTTCCTGAGCAGGGATCAAACCTGGGCCCCCTGCATTGGGAGCGTGGAGTCTTAACCACTGGACCACCAGGGAAGGCCCTGAATATTGACAACTTTTGAGGTGTTTTGGTGCAAAAGGGGGCTAATTTTGTAAAAGATGGGATGTGTATACACTCACAGGAACAACAGACAAAACAACAGGAAAAGGGGAGAAATGATAGCACAGACATTGAACGGAGGGATTGGCTTTTAAAAGGAGCATGAATTGGGAATTCCCTGGTGGTCCGACCGTTGGGACTCTGCACTTTCACTGCCGAGGGGCTGGGTCCGATCCCTGGTCAGGGAACTAAGATCCCACAAGCCACAGGGCCAAAACAAACAAAAGGAAAGAGAAAAAAAAAAAAGGCACATGAACTATCTAGTATAGGCAAGGTGGAGAATATTTATGGGTGCAGACAGTTTGTGAGAATGATGCTGTGGGAGCCAATGGAAGTTCTTCAATTGCTGTAGTTTTCTTAGTTAAGTAGTAAGCAAGGTCATCTGCTCACAGAAATAACCGTGGCCCAAGGAAACACAGTGTGGTTGTCAGGTAGTACTAGGTACCATCTGAAGATTCTGATCATGAATATAAAGTGAGATTAGCCACCTTGGCTGTTTCCCCCAGCTACATTCAGCTACATGGGTGCAAGTACGGACTACGCAAACTTAGCCGAGGATGTGGTTTTGGCAAATGAGGACAACAAAATGAGTGAGAGGGAAAGAAGTTCAGGGTTTATTCAAAAGAGTGATCCCGATTGACCATGGAACATAAATAAGCCGGGAGAAGAGGGGACATCGAGGTGGTGAGGGAGATGGCAGCATCAATTTATTGATGGTCATGGTGACTCCAAATTCATATAGCTGGGATATTACAGGGAATGGGCTGGGAAGATTATAGGTGGTCAGAGAGAGGGATGCGTGAAACCGAAACTATGGAGTGGCTGAAATTCCTTGGTAACGACAGGAATGAATGCCCAGGGAAGGTGAGACATAATCATTGGACTTAAGGGAACTGAGCCCAGTTTGTTGGAAGGACAATTTATGTCAATAGTTCTCAAACTTTAGCATGCATCAGAATTAAACGGAGAGCCAATTCAAACAGAGATTGCCAGATCCCATCCCCCGTTCCTAGGTAGAACTGAGAATTTTCATTACCAAGTTTCCTTACTTTGAAAACTACTGATCACGTGTATGTTGAAATGGCCAAGAATTAAGACGGAACCCATTTTGTAGAATGACAGAAAAGCCAGGAGAAAAAAAACATCAAGAAATAAGAAGAGTGGCCTGGTGACTGGTAATAAAACTGCAACCATCAGGGCAGTGGGGTACATAATCTGAAAACTAGATTTAAAGCTTTTGAGTTTTTTACGGGGACTGGTAGAAGCTGTGTGGCTGAAACCCTGGTTGGTAGCAAAATGTGATTACACCAAGGCTGAAGGCATGTTGTCAAGGGCCTTGCATGTACTTATCAGTATTTTAATAGTATCGGTGGCCTTTCATTTGGTAAGCAGGCCTAGTGTTAAGTTCCCTGGTAAGGAATCTCTGGTGGAATTGCTACTGTATTTATCTCGAGTCATCCTGATCATACCAATTCGTATTCCAGTAGAAATGAAAACCATATTAATTAGGAAATACTTAAGTCTCACAAAGCTAGATATCACTTATATAAGATTAGGTAGGCTGACATCTGATTTGCAAGAAAGCTTAAACAGCTTGACAGTAGGGGCAAAGGATCTGAGGATATACAGAAAGCACTGCAGAATGGAACCATGAAAACGTGAGGGGAGTATACAAGGAGTGAAGGCAGGGCAGAGGCTACACATGGGATCACCACCTGGGCCCAACTTGCGATTCTACGGATTACTCATGGATCCTAGCCAAATCACTGAGTGTTTCTGCAGCTTAGTTCCTGACTTCTTAACACATTACTGACCAGGGGATTTTTTGCACAACTAACTCCGTGGCTGTAGTATGCCTCTGATCAAAAATGTCTTAAGTGGGTCTATCATTTGTGCCACATGCCTCAGAGGGAAGTTGAGGGCTAAATGAGATAGTGAAATGTAAAGTGCTATACAAACATAAGATGTTAAAAAAGTAAATTATATTGAGCTATCCTTAGAAATCAGGGCAGAATATGTACTTAGGTATATAAAAGATAAGTGGAAAAGAAAAAAGAAGCTTATCCAAGGAGAGTAATGCTGAGGCATATAGAACAGAGGATTAAGTATGCAACGTGGACAGAATCACATTCAATGTGGTCTTGAAATGCAAGCCTCAGGAAGGCTTTGCTGTTATTGACAATTTATGTATAATAACTTTAAGACCACATGCACCCCATGCATATTCTACCCTAGCTTTTGTTAATGGATGTGAAATTGCCCGCTGCTGCTAGACTATACAAAGTGAAGGCAGGGATTGTGCCTTGTCTAAGTCCTTCAATGGGTTTCCGTTCACAAGCCACATGGTACTCTAGCTGCATGCTTAGTTACCTGTCTCACCAGATCAAGCTCTGTGAAACAGGTAACAGTCTTGTTCATGAATGTTTCTACCATTTAGCATACCTGGATTTAGGAGGTGCACCAAAATATCTGACTTCAAACTTAACTTAAGTTGCTAGTGGCAAACACCTGGCATGCAAAAATCCAGTGAAAGACAGTCTGAACAGTTCTCTGCTAGGAGGCAAGACTTTTGGGGTTTAGGAGGACAAAAAGTAACAGGCCTGCAGAAGTCAAGTGGCCGCTTCATAGTCCACTGCTATTTTAACCAAGGAAATTCTGTACATACACTATTAGCCACCCTACACCAGAGCTGTTGCCATACGGCAAAGGAGGAGGAAGTAGCAGTGGAGTGAGTAGTAAACATTTATTTTGAGGACTTTCTGGTGTGACCATGTAGTTAAAATAAAGTCACATTACATATCATGAATCGACTTGCCCTCTGTAGGTTCTTACTAGTGCTAGCTGATCTCATACCTTTAAATTTTTTAAAAATTAATTGCACTGCTCACTCACATATGCAATAGAAAATTCATGAAAATCACCATTATTGTAGTAGTGTCTTTTCTGTCTGTTGCTATGCATATTTTAAGTTACTGAATGCCTTCTGAAAAGAGGTAGTTTCAGTTTTGACCACCTGCAGTAAGTTAGGCATTACTTCACAGTTCAGAGAGTAGCAGTCTCTCCTTGGTGAGTTCTTGCCTATCACAAAGAAAAGCTGTGCCCTTTATTGGCTAAAGCAGCAGTGTTCAAAACCAGTCGGTAAATTTGGGATAAAGGTTCAATACTATCAAAGGATTAATACTATATTGTGAGCCATGATGCTTTTCCAATATGCAATCATCTTTTGCTTATCATCAGCTGGTATTCCATGTTGTGCAGTGGCTGCAAAGAGAGTTTACAACAGATTTAGAAACATACCAACGAGACATTCATAGATGGTAAGAACCCCAGGAAAGGCCAATGAATGATTAAGTCGCTCCCAAATCCCCAATAAAGTGGCTCAAGATGACAGACTGATACCAATCACTTGTATTTATTTCAGGACATAATATATTATTTTGACCCACGGACGATACTAAACTATAATCCTGTTAAATATCTATAGGATATTTTATTTTTGTAAAGGTAGGTCTTTAAAAAAAAAAGACAGATTAATAAACATATCAAAATAAATGAAAACATAGGTCATTGCTTTCATTCTCTGTCCTAGTGTTAAAGATGTTACAAAGACACACAGAATATCACCCAGCTGGTCTCTTTTGGGGAAGCTATATTCAAATTGACAAAAAGTACCCCTACATTTACAGACACAGCTGTTGTCAAAGGGGTCTTTCTCTGACTTTAGCAAAGAAAAACAGTCCAAATTGTATTCTTTATACTAGGTGATTTAACTAGTATATACCATGTTTGGCACATGGTATTATTTTTCTCCTACTGGAACAAGTTCTTGTTTTCTCATAGCCTTTCCCCAACTTCTCTAAAACTAAGCTTAAATATCATTTATTTCAAGAGTTCAAAGTAAAATGCTATCCTCATATATATATGTACCAGGTTGGTATATTCATATCTATCCTTTCCAATTGCAGGCTAAGCAGAGACATGCATTTAGAGCTGTATTAATGTATTAAAGCAAAAGACAACCAACTTAATATCAAGAGAAATTGTGACCTTCCATGTAGTGCTTGACAGAGAAAACACTGATTCTGACACATTGTCTTATTTTATTCAAATAGCAGTCTGCTCACACATGGTCCAAGAACACCCAAATAATAAAGCAAAGACTGGTCTTCAAACATTATAGCCAATGATGCCACGCTTGCCTATGATCTCGCCAACATAAAACCACATCCACACCTCAGTGGCCACCAAACCATTCAGTAGAGCTTCCTGAAAAAAGAAGCACAAATTTTAATGTACATTTTTTTCTTATATATTTAAAACTATTCTTTTCCAGGATTAAGTGACAGAGAATATAAGGATGCTATTCAAATTAAAGGGGAGTTTTAGTCAAAGTCAAGAATTACTGATGTTAACTTTAACTGCTGAGAACCCTTGAACTTTCAATTATGTAAGGTAAGTAGGCCAGAGCTTATAAATTCTTTCAAAGCATTCTTTAAAGACCTGAACTGACTTAACCCTTTCATTATTAGTTTATGAGACACTTTATGAGCCCTAAAACAACCCACATCCTGGAAATAGCTGCCACATTTAGACAGGGCATTCATATGAAAGGATGGCTATAGGAAGGCAAGTCTCTGAACAGAGAAAGTCTGGCCAAAGAAAATCTGTTGAAAGTTGAAGGGCTCTATCATTCCCTTTAGACATAATTTTTATTCATTTATTATTGGTTTAATTCTTTCAAGTATTCAGTAATTAGTTTCACAGATCAATGTTTTATTGCCCTAAGAGAAAAAGTACACACACACAGCTCCAGAAAACAGCGGTTCACACAAGCACAAATATGGATCTTGAAACTCCAGTTGAAAAAAAACACCTTTCCACAACAAAACTGGGCCTTTTCCTTTTAGCACCTGGAAGTGAATTTGTTCCAATTCTTTTTTCTTTTTTTGGATGTGCTGAGTGGCATGTGGGATCTTAGTTCCCTGACCAGGGACAGAACCTGTGCCCCCTGCACTGGAAGCACAGAGGAGTCTTAACCACTGGACCACCAGGGAAGTCCTCAAGTTCCAATTCTTTAGAATTCTTAAGTCTTTAGATTTTATCTCCACCCTTCACATCATATTATATGCTTCTAGGTTTTGGTATTTTTACCCTCCATGAGTGTTAGCTGCTTGACTGTGATATAGACCAAGAGAGCTTTTGGCCAAATTGGGGATAGTTTTAGGACTACAGACAAAAAAAGTACAGAATCAGCAAAGCAAGCCATTCTATTTAGTACACTAAACAAATAGGAAAGGAAAAAAAAAAGCTGCCCAGTAAAAATGATCACTTCTTTGTTATAAGATTAATAGGAAACTAAGACATAAAATAGCCCAATTATTTCAACCCAGATGACAAAATTACAAAGTATCTTTCTCCACAGTCAAAAAAGAGATTATCTCTCATTATGTTGGTTTCAGCCTCACTGAAAAATACATATATTAATCAAAACAATCAGAAAAATCCCAAGGGGAGACATTTTCTTTTATGCACATACGTTTTCATTTAGCCCATAGTTACCTTAACTGTAAGCTGTTTGAAGCTACCAGTTTGAGCACTATTGATAATTTTTTTCAAGCTCTGAATAGCTGTAGGGATCTCAGCAGGGGTTGGAGGAACCAGCTCAACCTTGGCGTAGTGCCAAAATGTGGCCAATCGAGGCTTCGAGTAAGTCACAGCAGCTGGAAAACAAAACAAAACAAAACCAGGATGAACTCACTAGAGACCGAAAGAAGCAGATGTGTGGGCTGGACACAAATATTTATTCATGCATCCCATTCATCCAATGCTTGTACCAAATGTGCACCGGGTGTGAAAAGTCAAAGCTGCTCCCTGGAAACCAGAGGCTTTTAAAGATGCAGAACACCTGTGTCACAGGGCAGTTCAATCAGGCAGGAAGCTATAAGCACATTCAATTATGCCAGGACTTCACTAGTGGCCAGTACCAGAGTACTAGTACTTCATTTACGAATGGCAAATCTAGTTAACTATAAAGTTACCAGAAATTGTGTTCAAAAACAAGAAGACAGCAGCAATGTAATCATATTGTCTTGTAGAGACCAAAAAATTTGGAGGGAAGAGGTGCAGAAGGGGAGGGAAGGAGCTCTGTAGAATGGCATCCTTAAGAATAAGATTAAAACTTGTCACTATATTGGCCACAAATCCAGATAGAATTATACCAATTAGCACCCATTTTTGGTATCCTCATCAATATGTGCTGGATTAACAAAAGCACAGCTGCTCCTCCTTCAAAATACCACAAATAATAAAAATAAAGCCTACATGTATTGTTAAAAGCAGCCAAAACTTAACTGTTATTAAGCTGAAATTCCTCAAGGTATTTACTATTTCAGGAAAAAAAATTTTAACGACCAGGGTAGATGTGAGACTATGGTAGTGATTTCAGCAAAAGAAAAGGTATTTTATATAAAAATTACAAGACAGCATGACAAAAACAGCACAAATACATGAACATCCATAAAGTGTCTACTGCTTAAAGACAGATAACCCAAAGCTCCTGGTACTTTCCCTATTATTAACTGCCTGTATTTAGGTATTTCACTACTCTTAAAGTTACTATCTCCATCATCCTCTGGCTTAGGGCCATGGGTAAATCTTTAAGGGGACCCAAAGCTCTAACAGATAGTTCTAAATAGAACTGCCAACGCCTGTAAGACGGTGCCATCAAAGAGAACAAAGTCTTGTTTAACAGTCAACAGTCTTTAAAATCATCTTCAACATACAGATATGTTATTCTTTATAAACAAACAAATCAGTACAATGTACACAAACACTGTACTTTAGTTGGTAAATTTGTTTCTCAGGGAGTTTAGGTTAAAAAGTTTGAAACTCCTTTACATGTATACAAGGGATGAACAAAATATAAGTAAATGAATGGTGGATGATGGGAGCCAGGTTTCACACTGTAAGAGAGGGAAGTTATAGATGTGGAAGAAAAGAACAAACCTTGTGGTACTGGATTAGAGTTGGAGACATTCATTATGAACCCATGTTTAGTTTTATATACAGATTGATCAACAAGAAACAACTATAGCTGACCTTTGAACTGCACAGGTCCACTTATATGTGGATGTTTTTCAATAAATATGTACTATGGTACTTCACGATCTGAGGTTGGTTGAATGCATGGACGTGGAACTGTGGATATGGAGGGCCAACTGTAAAGTTATATTTGGATTTTCAACTGCATGGGGGTCAGCGTCCTTAATCCCCACATTGTCCAATGGTCGTGTGTGTGTGTGTGTGTGTGTGTGTGTGTGTGTGTATACAGACACCCATGGGTGAATATACAGATGGTCCCCAATTTTTTTTTTTTTTTTTTGGCGGTGCGTGCGCCTCTCACTGTTGTGGCCTCTCCTGTTGCGGAGCACAGGCTCTGGATGCGCAGGCTCAGCGGCCATGGCTCACGGGTCCAGCTGCTCCGCGGCATGTGGGATCTTCCCAGACCGGGGCACGAACCCACGTCCCCTGCATCAGCAGGCAGACTCTCAACCACTGCACCACCAGGGAAGCTCCATGGTCCCCAGTTTTTGATGGTTCAACTTATAATTTTTCAACTTTACAGTGTGAAAGTGACATACATTCAATAAAAATGATACTTTGAACTTTGATCTTTTTCCAGGCTAGCGATAGTGGGTACCATACTTTTTTGTAATGCTGGGCAGTGCCAGCAAGCTGCAGTTGGTCTATCATGTGATATGAGGGTAAACAACCAACACACAACCATTCTGTTTTTCACTTTCAGTACAGTACTCAATAAATTACGTGAGATATTCAACACTGTTTTCTAAAATAGGCTTTGTGGTAGGTGATTCTGCCCAACTGTAGGCTAATGTAAGTATTCTGAGCACAATTAAGGTAGGCTAGGCTAAGTTATGATGTTGGTAGGTTAGGTGTAATAAATGCATTTTCGACTTACAATATTCTCAACTTGTGATAGGTTTACTGGTACGTAATTTTATTCTAAGTAGAGGAATATCTATACGCACACACCTCCTTGTCCACTGAGAGGGCCTAGAGGCAATGATATTCTAGTACAACAGTCTCCCCATATCTGATTTTGCTTTCCATAGTTTCAGTTACCTGCAGTCAACCACTGTCCGAAAATATTAAATGGAAAATTCCAGAACTAAACAATCCGTAAGTTTTCAATTGTGTGCCTTTCTGAGTAGTGTGATGAAATTTCGTGCTGTCCCTGTTCCATCCTAATGCTGTGTCACAATGCCTACATCATCTGCCCCACCTTATCCTATCATGTAGGCATTATAACATCTCACTCATCAGAAGGGTGAGTACAGTACAATAAGATATTCTGAGAGAGCCCCCCTCACATAACTATTACTGCAGTATTTTAATTGTTCTGTTTTATTATTCTTGTTAATCTTTTACTGTGCCTAATTTTTTTTTTTTGCGGTACGCGGGCCTCTCACTGTTGTGGCCTCTCCCGGTGCGGAGCACAGGCTCCGGACGCGCAGGCTCAGCGGCCATGGCTCACGGGTGTAGCCGCTCTGCGGTATGTGGGATCTTCCCGGACCGGGGCACGAACCCACGTCCCCTGCATTGGCAGGCGGACTCTCAACCACTGCGCCACCAGGGAAGCCCACTGTGCCTAATCTATAGATTAAACTTTATCATAGGTATGTATGTATAGGAAAAAACAGCATATATAGGATTCAGTACTATCTGTGGTTCCAGGCATCCACTGGAGGTCTTGAAACTTACGTTCCATGAATAAGGGGTGACTAGCATAGTCTAGTGGCAAGGAACATATCCAGTACCTAGATCTTAGTTTCAAAATACAACTGTCCAATAAAAGGAACTAGGGTTCCTTGGAGAAATGGCTAATTCTAAGGCTGGGGCAGAGGATACATAAGATGAATCTGGAGAATTCCCTGGCGGTCCAGTGGTTAGGACTCTGCGTTTTCGCTGCCGGGGCCCGGGTTCAATCCCTGGTCAGGGAACTAAGATCCTGCAAGCCATGTGGCATAGCAGGGGAAGAAAAAAAAAAAAGTCTGAAGCATCTTGTAGTACCAGAAAGTAAAGGGGAATGTCGAAGGGACAGAGGTGCCAAAGTGACAGTTCTCAATGACCAAAGCTGGAACAATGTGAGCAACAAAATAAATAACATACTACTGTACTACTGGAGGTACAAAGTTTGAAATGAATGTATGTGAGTCCATACAATAAATGACTGAATAAAAAAATGGGGTTAGAAGAGACAAATCTTTCTCACAGAAGAATTCTATTTAAATATATGTAAATATTCCCTCTTACAGGAGATAGAATCCTGCCCCTGCCTCCCCCAATTTAGTTACTTGCTTCTAAAGAATACAGTATGGAAAGGAAAAAACAGTAACTTTAGGAGAAACCTAGTGAAACTACCTTAACCAAGTGATGAAAGCTAACTTCACTAGTGATGTTATATGGATATCACTTACATCATGATATGTGATTAGGGGACTTCACTTTTGTGGTATTCTTTCTCAAAATCCATAGCTCCAGGGACTTCCCTGGCGGTCCAGTGGTTAAGACCCTGCACTTGCACTGCAGGGGGCACGGGTTCAAACCCGCATGCCGCGAGGTGCGGTCAAAGAAAAAAAAAAAAACAACAACAGCCCCATAGCTCCAGACTAATCATGACAAAGACACCAGACAAATCCAAAATGGGGAATATCTAAAGGATACCTAGACAGATACCTACACAGACATCTTGAGACTGTCAAGGTCATGAAAGGTAAGGAAAGGTTGGGAAACTGTCACACAGGAGACTGGAGAGATAGACAACTCATTGCACTGTGGTACCCTGGACTAGTTCCTGGAACAGACAGAGATTAACTCAAAAAGCTGGTGAAATCCAAATAAAGTCTCAAGTTTAGTTAATAGGAAAAAAAAACAAAAACCAAAAAAAACCCCCAGACTCTATGACCTTTCCAGGGAAGTTTGATGAATTAAAATTACTGATTTCTGTAAGTGTCTTTGTCCTCCAGGAGAATTAACAGATACAGTTAGCAATATTTTAGATATTTAACATTAACATTTAATACACTGAGTTAAGCTATGAAGCAAAATACAGCTCCATTTTAACATTCTGGCCCCAGTTGAGTTCTCCTTTCTGAGTACTTCTGGAAGAATAACAACCTGTATCTTTTAATTATTCATAGTAACAGAGGAAATGGTTGATATATTTCATAATTATTTTCACATTACTTTTCTTTTTGTAAATTATCATTAAAATTAGTTTGCAATTCCCCAAGATGCACCACCGAAAAGATGTGAAAGCCCTGGTAGGAGAAAAAAATCCACCTGAAATTTAAAAAAATTTGCCTCAAATCAACCACAAAGTCCAAATAATCAAGCCACTATTCCTTCTCCTTGCATATGTAAAAATGTAGAGCTTTATCTTAGTCAAGTTGTAAACTTAAGTTCTTTGGTAAAGTGTGTAAACTTATAATAGTAGTGGACTGTGGGGTTCTGTAGGAGAAGAGGATCAAGTATTTAAAGTATGTGACACTGTCAGGCATTCAGTAACTCATTGTTCGACTGCTGATGGAGAAAAGGGAGGAGACAACGAAGAAAATTTGAGCGAAAGCCGTTCAGAGATCTGCGCTTCAACCACTTACTAGAATATAGCACATCTAGCGAAGAAGCTTCCGTCTACTTAACTGATCTCACTATGGGGATAAAACGAATAGCTTGCTACAGGAGACAAATGAAATATTTACTGACATAAGATTACTACCCTGGGCTGTGACTACTCAGGGCTGTTTTGAAACACAGCGTTCTACCAGTAAGGATACATCCAGCTTTTTCGAACAGAAAATCCCCACGAACGCTAACCTATGGTAATAAACATTGCTGCTTACCAATATCCCTTCCTATGCTTACCGGGGCAGGAATATTCGTTCGTAAAGCTCAATTTCACCTAAAAATTCCCTTAGATTAAAGGCGAAGTATCTCAGGATCTGGCCAGGACAAAATACAAAGGCAACGTTCCAAAGGTCACCCATCCTTAAAAATTCTGCAGACTTCCACATACTCCACTGAGAAGCAGACAAGCTGATGCGGCCGCATTTCTGTGCTTTCATGTACTTCTGCCTGCCGTCTCCCACGCTCTCCTAGCGGAGCCATCCCCTCTCTATTCCTCCTCCTGGAGATCGAAGGGCGTCATGGCGGCGGCTGCTGGGCAGCCCCGGCTGCCCACACACTCCCTCCGCTCGCTGTTGCGGTCAGAATTCAGAATCTCTAGGTTGTAGACAGAACCCAAGCCGCAGGCCTGGCCAGCGAAAAGCTAGAGAAGAGCCGCCAATCCGCCTCCTGCCCCCGCCCAGCCTCCACGTTCAGGCCGTGCCCGCCGCGGCTCCCGCCGGCCGCTCGGGTGATCGCCTCCCGCGTCCTCCCCTCGGGTCCTCGCAGGCCTCTCCACCCGCCCGACTACCCGCGTAGGCGGGCTGATGCCGCGCTCACCGCTGACCAGCGCCGGGGCCTTCTCCGCGAGGTTACGGACAAACCGGGCCATGGTTCTAGGACGGAAAGCCCGTCGCGCCGACCGGCCGGCTGAATGTCACCCTCCCGGAAGGACCTTCCGCAGGACCCCGTTCCGCTTCCAAGGTCAGGCCTCCCCTTTCCGCGCCGGTCCAAGATATTTAGGTGTCCTAGTATTTTTCCGGAATTCAGTGGGCCAATTCATTTTCTTCAGTCACAGATGAGAAAGTGGGTACGAGAAGATGAGACTAGAGATCACGTAAAAAACAACGGAATTCCGCAGAGAAACAGGCATTTCTTGGGGCAGCCGCTCAGGGAGGTCCCCGAAAGGCCGGCGCGAGAGGGATGGCGCATGCGCCCTGCGGCGGCGCAGACCTCCACTTTTTTTTTTTTGCGCAGGGTGATTTTGCAGCTTTTCAGAGAGAACGAGGCAAGTTAGGGCTGGAAGGCACCGCTGCTACTTTTCTAGGCCAACATGATCGCCTTACAAAGGCAGAGAGGGTGGGTCCTAGGCCAAACACGGACAGTTAGGTGTAATCCTGGTCTCCCCCGCATCCTGTATTAGGATTGGAATCCAATTCCTCTAATTCCCTAACCAGCCGCAAGGAACTACGGGGATATAAGGAACAAAATCACATTTACTGAGGGCCTTCAGTCTGTCAGGCATTTTGGAATTTAAAGAAAGCCTGTGTGTTAGGTAGTGTGCCCATTTAAGACTGGCATTGGTAAATGGCCACAGTAGCTAGTGAGTGGCAGAGTTGGGATCTGATGAGGTTGCAATGTAAACAGAGAAGAGGCATTAGTATCGGATTGGGCGTGGTGCTGATCTGGGAAGACTTCCTAGAGAAGGAGATCCTTGGGTTGATGCGTAACAGAACAGCTGTGTCCTACGGAGTTGAACTTTATAGTTAATATGACTGGAAGGAAAGATATACGTAGGGATGTGGCATTTGATGAGAAAAACAATAAGTAATGGACCTGGGGAAGCCTGAGTAGAAGTAAAACTCTGATTGATGGAATGGTTAGAGGTGGAATGAAAAATTAGGAGTGACATCAAGGAGTCAATAACAGCGCTTCAGTGAAGGAGCGATTCAGTTGCCTGATACTCCAGAGAAGTAAAATTAAGGATGAGGAAGTTAATGTAGCAATACAGAAACATTAGCTAGAGCAGTTTCAATTAGGATAGAAGCCAGAGTGAAGAAATATGGCTATAAAGGAAGACCAGCCAGAAAACCAAATGTGAGTTACGAAACTCAAGGGGAAGATTGAAGATCGAGAAGCGGGATTGACAAGATTCCTGATGAGGCTGGAAATAAGATTGGAGGGATTAGCCTTGAAACTGTGGGGCCTTTTCCACAGATGCGATGATGGAAGAGAAGTTTGAAAGTGGAAATTCTGAAATCTATGAAGTAGAAGGCAAGGTCATCTGAGTGTGAGGGTTAAGTGGGAGGGTGGGAGAAAATCTAAGGAAAGAAGTTAAAGTTTGGAATAGCTGTTGTAGTTAAGGACACACAGAAGGGTTGTTGGTCACACCACTCTAAAGTTTGTGTCATTTTTCTCCAACAGTAGCCTGTAGCTGGGATATTGGAGCAGAGGGAAATGGTTGGGTTAATCTGGGCTGAGGTTTTACATAGCAGAGGTGCAGAAACAAGGGGCAAGAAAGGGAAACTTGATAGTGAATGATTAAAATGAAAGACCTGGGGTTTAGGCCAGATGAAGAAAAGTGAAGCCAAAAGTGAACTGCTTAGGAAGAAACGTGCCCTGAGACTCATCTGAAGATAACTCCAGGGTCCAAAAGCCTGGTAAGGCAGGTTAGGTCGGCCAGACCACACATTTGATACGACCTTTAAAAAAAAGTAAAGTTCAGAGCCCTCTAAGTTTTCAGAGGGATTTCTGGAACTGCCACTAGCTTTTGATACTGTAATAAAGCAGTGATAACAAAGGTTAAGTCAGATGTTCATTTATTAAATACAAGCTTTGAACAAACACCCCCAGGCAAGTATGACAAGAAGTAACCTTCCTGGAATGTTCCAAAATACAGTTACGTTGATCAAGTTTTATTTCAATCAAACTTTTTGTCGTTTTGTTCTTCATTTTGTTTCTAGGTTCTTTTTCTTTTCCAAGCAGTTAGAGCATGTGCATTATTTCCTCATATGACATCAACAGTGCAGCATCAGCCTCTGGCTTGTAAAGGCACCCAGTCGACTTATGCTCTGTGCAATGGCTGCTTAGTAACCAGCATCAAATAAAGTAATGAAGCTTTTGTAGAGTGTGATACCAAATAGCAACTGGCACCTTCACCTGTACCATTAAAAAACCTTTGACATTTCTTTCAGTTTTCACATATCCATTAAAAACTATATTAAAAACAAACAAACCCAGATTGCTTGATAAAACCTACTTAATTTTCCAAGTTTAGTATTACCCTCTTAGTAAGCAATACTAGAGCTGATTAGAGTCTTCACTTTCCTATCAAACGCTAGCAAAGCCAACACATAAAACTAGGTATCTCAGAAAGTCTGCTCTGATAGATTTAGAGCTTGCTGAGTTCCAGAAAACACAAGCCCTATTTAAGCTTCTGAGTGCACATATGCACCATGTTGTACCACGATCATAATTTTTTAGTCGCATTTTTGGGATGTCTTAAATTACTTCAAGGAAAGGAAAAAGGCACAGAGGACACTTGGTTTCCTTACCAATAGTGGCCTTAAGCTACGCACTTGCCTTTGTGATGAGTTTATAGATATTCAGCAGCATTAATGGTGCCACAGCCATTCATAAAAAGTTTCAGGAAAAGAGATTTTTAAAAAACAAAAACAAAAACAAAAAACCTTGCCAGAAAAGGCTTACAATCTGAAGACTTAATACAGAAGTAGAATACAGACACAGATACAAGAGGCAGCATAGAGGTTGTTAACTAGAAAGCTGCTGGGAACAGCTGCCTTCTGAGGTTTTGTGCCCGTTTTTTCCTCCAATTTTCTCCTATAAAACTCTGGTCTTTTCCCCACTTCTTTTAAAAATGAAAATATCCTTCTACATTGGGTTTGGAAGATAAATGCAAGTAAATTGAAGCTTATTTTATACAGTTCATTCTCAGAGAAGTAAAGGAGGATAATAAATATGAAAAGAAGCTCATTTTAAGAAAATAAACAAATCCTGTCAACCCATGCCTTAAAGACCCAGGGAGCATACTGAATTACTATCTTACATTCTGGCATTTGCGAGAGTCCTAGACTGCCTTTTTCATTTATAAGCACAGCAATAGGCAACATCTACTTTATATCTAGTGTGGGATGCCCTCTGACTTGAGGGTTTCCAGCTGATACCATCAAAAACACATCAAGGACTGCTTATAACAACTTGTGTTGGATTACCGTAAAACTACCATCTTATTTGAAAGAGGTCGTGGTTAACAATAATATCCTCTAAATGAAGCAATGACCCCTGTTTCTAGATCATACCACTTTTCTTGTTAGTTATATTTTTGGGCTTAGAGGGATAGTGATGTAGACAGTCCATAGGGGAATGTGCCTCACTCAGCATGTTAAGCTGCACAACTGAGTAGGGAACTCAAGCTCAACCTGTAAAAGTGGGGCCCATCCATCTACTAACTACATAGGCCTAAGTGGGTATTTAAAATGGTCTGTGGACAAGGTTGTGCTCAAATTCCTGCTCTGTTAATTGATGACCTAAGGCTGAGTTAGAAGCAGCTCTTAGAAGTCAGGTCATAAGCCCAAACAAACGTTAACTATATACATTTTACAGTCTCAGAATTTTGTCTAGAATAAGTGTAAGTAAACATGGCCACACACTGCATACATCTTACCATGGAAGAGATAATATAAAGTGGTACTCTGTTTGCACTAGACCAATATAAAAATGTACATGGTGTGTGTATGTAGGTGTATATATATATATATATATATATATATATATATACACACACACTGAGATATACTGCTGATATTAGTGTCTTAAAATGACATTTTTCATAGTTACAATATTTGTTGCCTAACTTTTCTACTCAAGCCTAGTCCTTGATTTCCAGCAGATGAAAAGGGCCCAACAGCCTTCTTTTTTCACCTCAGAATTTTCTGAATAAAGTGTCAAAACTGCAAATTTGTTCTACCAATCCTCCTAAAAATATTATAGGGCTAAATTTTCTGTGGTAATGACAACTCCATGGGGGAGTGTTTGGCCTCCAAGGTGTCTCTGAGTTACAATGTAACACAAAACTAAGAGCTACCAACTGAAGTTGCATAAGATTCCTTTTTTCATGTCATCTTTCATCTTATTCAAAAATCTACTCAAACATCAAGGTATCTGCTTTTATACAAAATGTTATTCTGTAACATTGCAGAGCTGTAACAAGGAAAAGGGCTGAAGTCTGGGTCATAAAGTCTAGTAAATACCTTGATAACACAGGACTTTCTGATATCAGCTGTCAATACGTGACATCATATACTTAAAAGCAGTGCTCACCGAAGATGTCTGAGCAGTTCTTGGAAGAGAAATAGTAGAGTGGCAGGAGGTTTTAGTAGTTGAAGTTAATGTAATTTAAGGTAAGAAAAGGAAGAAGAAAGTACAGGAAGAGATATAACAAAGGGTAAAAATTAGTGATGATTTCCAAACGTGGTGATGCTATAAGTATAATTTCCTGCAAGCCAGGAGCACTGTAAAGTTCTTAAGAATTTTAATTATCATAATTTGAGAAAGAGCAGTTCTCTAATTTAGTAAAGGGTGAAGAAAAAAAAAGAAAGCAAGAAAAAGGAAAGGAACAGAACCAGAAAGAGAGAAACCACAAACAATTGTTTATCTACACTCTGGGGTTGGTTTTTGGTTTGTTTAGGTCACAGTATTTACTCAAGTTGCTCCTTTTGTTGTTGTTTCCTCTCTGCAAGCCACCGTTGGATTTTTTCTTTTAGTTCTGTGTTTGGCCGGATCTGGTCCATGGTGAGGGGACTACGGTTAAAGGGATCTGTTTGGTCACTGAGACAAAGAGAAAAAGAGAAATGGGGTTATTTCCGTAAGTTCTAACATCTTCAGCCAAAAAGAGAATACCTAGGCATCCCACCTTGAGACTGAAGCTAGAGTGTATTACGGTTCTGAATCAAGTGCTGACTTGAGGTTAGAAAGAATGGGATGACAGAGAGTGATTTGGGAGGTTTTTTTTTGCAGATTTTTTAGCTACTTTGTCTCTCCGCTTAACAAACTTTATCTCAACATTGCTCTTCAGATGGTATTTGATTCCATTTCCCCAAGACAGAGACCCTATAACAATCATGTCAGCATAAAGAGCTGTTTGTAGTTTTAGTGACAGACTCCTGAAACAGTATAAGGTGTTAAGGGATAAAGCTTTGTAGGCTGACACTCGATTTAGCTAGCTGATTGCTCTTCAAGTAAATGCAGATTATGGCTTTCTCATAGGTAAGATGATATACCTTCTCTCTGTATTCTCAAGCCACGATAAAAATATAAACTCTCACTGACACTTTGGAAAAAACATACTACCCAGCACAGCATCATGCATATAGCGAGTGCTTAATACCAAATACCATCAAGTAGAACATCCTTTTTTCCAATATTTAAAAAACATCATTTCCCTAGATCTGGGTCAACTTATATAACTTCATTTTAAATAGGCAGAGTCTCTCAGTACCCATTTGTTTCTAATGCTGCACTTAGAGTAGGCAGGCTGGGGAAAACTTGTAGTCACCATGGCTGAGTCCAACAGCTGCAGCACAATGTGGGTAAACCCATACGATGAGTGTAAAACCTGAATTTTTTTTTTCAATCTGTCTTTTATATTTTTACAACTAAAGTAAAATTAAAACAATTTCAAGTCAACTTATACTCCAGGTTGACTTTTTTTTTTTTTTTTTTGCGGTACGCGGGCGTCTCACTGTTGTGGCCTCTCCCGTTGCGGAGCACAGGCTCTGGACGCGCAGGCTCAGCGGCCATGGCTCACGGGCCCAGCCGCCCCGCGGCATGTGGGATCTTCCCGGACCGGGGCACGAACCCGTGTCCCCTGCATCGGCAGGCAGACTCTCAACCACTACGCCACCAGGGAAGCCCAAGGTTGACATATTTTATAATTGATAGAAATTATTTCCTTGAGGAAGGAAGAGGTAAAGTTAGCTCCAGCATTTCTCAACAGGTGTCTTGTTTTGGATGTTGAAATCCTTAACAATCAAGTGATATACTTCTACCAAAATGCCTCCTCAACACAATACGTTAATAAACCAACAACGTGGAGTACCTATTAGGTGCACAGTACTGTACTGGGAGAAAAAGATGATAGCAGACAAATGTACACCTGTACTCTTGAGGCTGCTTTTGGGGGCTGGCTTACCTGAGCAAATGTCTGGCAATGGTGGATCTATCCACAGTGACTCTGGAAGACGGCAGCACCACAGGGTCAGACATCAGTGTGCTCATGATGGGATCCAGAAACTCATCACAGGCATCTGCATAGGTCTCCTCTTCCTGTTGCTGGAGGTCTGCTAGAGACTGAGCACAAATACCGGGCAGTTACGGGGAAATCACAGAAGCAGCTGAACTCAAAATGCTCAATGACTATACCTTAATCTTCAAGGGTTATTGTTAGTAACCCTTTATGGCGACAGTAACAATTCTCAGCTTTATGTTCTAAACAAGCCAATATGGATACTATAGGAGCAAATTTAACATTCAGCCCCAACTCTGAATCTTCAGTTTGGCTCAGCTGCTAGCAACCATGGCCAGAAATGGATCTAAATGTTAACAGGGAAAAAAACCACACCACGCTCAACATCCATCCTTCTGACAACAACCGGCTGTAAGGGGTGGGCGTTGGAGGGGGTTATTATTTGTATAATTACAGAGTTACCCATGCAGTCTGTGTATGAAAAGCAGTTTCCGGTTTTAGGTACAAACAGGTATGGGAATTTAAAAGTGGCTTCAACATCTGCTTGAACTTTAGTTCCTCAGCGATCCATCTGCCTAAGCTCTAGGCAAAGATGAAGCCCAATTCAATAAATAAGTAACTCAATGAAGGGAAGACTGTTGTCAATTAGGAAGCTTTTCCATTAGACTCCGTGCCATAATTTTTCCTTCTTCATAAATGCAAATGAAGCTGCTCCAACGAAAGGGATTAGCTGAGTACAACACAGTATTTTAATCTTTAAAATGTATGGCCATTCCTATATAAGCCAACTACCAACTACAAATAGAGAGAACAGAGAAAAATCAATAAAAATCAATGACTAAAAGCTACTAATCTTGAATTGTATTCTAAAAAGTTCTGTATAAATATCGTAGATTTTCAAGTCTATTGGTAACACTGTACAGAGAAGTTTTCATAAAAACAGCCTATTAAAAATCTGTAAATTCTTTTCAGTAGAAGCTTCTTAAATTATTTTTCTGTTCTCACCCTCATATTGAAAAGAGTAGTACTATTAAAGAATATGGTAGTTTTAGCTATTGACTAATCAGGAAGAATCAGCTATTTATATTTTCTCAACCCAATACTCTTTTCCCCCCTCAAATTGGGTAAAAAAGCAGAACGGCTGAATTGACATAGTTTTTATTGAACATGTTAATAAGCAAATTATCCTCCTCCTTACCTTGATTCTCTCTGCTAAGTTGCTGAAAGCCACAATCATATTCCCAGGCTTATTTATTTTCTTCAGGACTCGGACTGTCTGTGCAAAGAGAGTTGGGGAATAGGAACGTCCATCCTTGGGCACAGTGGCACAGAAATTCTCCTCATCCCTAGAAGGTCAGCATCAGAAAGAAACTGAGCATCAGAGGATAGGTCAAAGAGGGCAAAAACGGATGGGTTGAGGAACAAAGTTCCCCATCACTTATATACCATGAATGTTCTTTTGATATAGAATGATTTCTTCTAATTTTTAGGAAGGAAGTCTTATCAAGTATCCCATGACCTTAAAAATATACTGCTTTTCCAAACAATGGATCAGTAGAGTTTATCTTTGCACAGATCAAGGCAGAATGTTGGAAATTCCAAATAACGTCCCATAGGTCGTACAAAATCTCATTATTTAAAACTATAGAAGATTCCTTCATCAGCCAACTAGAAACAAACCATTTCCTTTCTATTTCCACATAATTACCAGCTAGTCATTCCATTGTCAAAACCCCCAGTTAAAACATGAGCAAGGCCTCTGGCCTGCCCAATTAAATCTCAGGTACCCAAGATTTAAGTAGATGGTGCAGATATCTGAAACGAGCTGCTGGGGTTTGAAGTCAAATTCACTGAAGTCCTTGACTTTTAAGGCCCCCATCTTGGGGCCAACCAGGTGCTGCAGGAAGTAGTTCAGCATGGAGATGATGCGCTCAGCCAGGAAAGGATGCACAAAGAGGGATTTGATCTCTGGAAAAAAAGCCAAAGTCTGTGAAAACTCAATCCATTAGCAATCTTCAACTTACAATGTCTTAGAGTTTTACTTGGAGACCTCTGGGGACTGCTATTTTTTTAAATACATTTTCATTGCATTTTCATTACATTTTCTAATATTAGAAAATATTAGACAAGGAACAGCAAACAAACAAAATATAAAAACTACTACTCAGATGTAAACACTGTTAACATTTTGCTAACATATCCTTCTAGTTTTCCTGTCCTTATTTACATACATATACATTTATAAAACAAAATGATTATCATGTTGTACACATTCTGTAACTTACTTTTTTCATTAATGATATCGTAAATACCTTACCATTTCAGTAAATATAGGTTCCTGTGCTGTCCAACATGGTAGCCACTGGCCACATGTGACTATTTAAATTAATTAAAATTAAGTAAAAAATTCAGTTTTTCAGATACACTACCCACATTTCAAGTGTTCAATGGCCACATGTGGCTAGTATCTATAGTATTGGACAGTTCAGATTTATAGAACATTTCCATCACATAAAGTTCTATAGGATAGTGACGATTCATACCTTTTTTTTTTTTTTTTTTGCGGTACGCGGGCCTCTTACTGTTGTGGCCTCTCCCGTTGCGGAGCACAGGCTCCGGACGCACAGGCTCAGCGGCCATGGCTCACGGGCCCAGCCGCTCCACGGCATGTGGGATCCTCCTGGACCGGGGCACGAACCCGTGTCCCCTGCATCGGCAGGCGGACTCTCAACCACTGCGCCACCAGGGAAGCCCTCATACCCTTTTTTTTTTAAAATATTTATTTATTTGGTTGCCCTGGGTCTTAGTTGCGGCAGGTGGGCTCCTTAGTTGCGGCTCACAGGCTCCTTAGTTGCGGCATGCATGTGGGATCTAGTTCCCTGAGCAAGCATCGAACCCAGGCCCCCTGCATCGGGAGCACAGAGTCTCAATCACTGCGCCACCAGGGAAGTCCCCCTCATACCCTTTTTAATGGCCACATAGTTTTCTAATGTGTGACTGCACCATGAGTTATTTATTTACTCTATCTTTATTGCTGGACATTACTATTGTTTTCAATTTTTTCTTATTATAAGCATTTCACTAACTGATGAACTTCACTGTGTACATACCTTGTAGACATTACTTCTTCCAACAAATTTGTAGGTCACAGCATGAATGAATGAATGAATAAATAAATAAATACCAAGTGCAACAAGCCAAGTAGTATAAGGCTTACTTAGTACTGCTGGCTCTTAATTTTTCAATTTTAGTCATTATCTGTTGACTCTACTACTGATGAGAGTTTAGCTCTCATTTCTGTCCCTCTTCCCCAAATACAAATTCCCCTAATATATAAACAAATCTTTGGTGAAATAATTTAGACTTTGTCATTAAGATTATATAAATATCATATACAGCAGAGCCACATGGTATTCTAATGATTATATATATAAAGTAATATATACTTTTTATTTATTTTTAAAATAATATACATTTTAATTAAAAAAATTTTTTTAATTTATTACTATTTTTGGCTGCATGGGTCTTTGTTGCTGCACACGGGCTTTCTCTAGTTGCAGCAAGCAGGGGCTTCTCTTCGTTGTGATGCACGGGCTTCTTATTGTAGTGGCTTCTCTTGCTGCGGAGCATGGGCTCTACATGTGCGGGCTTCAGTAGTTGTGGCACGTGAGCTCAGGAGTTGTGGCTCGCGGGCTCTACAGCGCCGGCTTAGTAGTTGTGGTGCACGGGCTTAGCTGCTCCACAGCATGTGGGATCTTCCCGGACCGGGGCACGAACCCGTGTCCCCTGCATTGGCAGCCGGACTCTCAACCACTATGCCACCAGGGAAGCCCCTATACTTTTTTTTTTTTTTGCGGTACGTGCGCCTCTCACTGTTGTGGCCTCTCCCGTTGCGGAGCACAGGCTCTGGACGTGCAGGCTCAGTGGCCATGGCTCACGGGCTTAGCTGCTCCGTGGCATGTGGGATCTTCCCGGACCGGGGCATGAACCCACATCCCCTGCATCGGCAGGCGGACTCTCAACCACTGTGCCACCAGGGAAGCCCCTATATATACTTTTTAATACTTTTTTTTCCCGCTTATTTTCAGAGTACCTATCATTAAATCTTTCTAAACTCTCCACCAGAAATGTGAAACTCTCAAAAATAGTTTTTGGAGATGTTCTTTCTGGAAGCTTCCATTCCTCACTCCAATCTGGACTCCTTGTTTTATACGCCTATGGTGTGGTGGTCATACAAGCTACCTCTATCATCAGCCTGGGAACTTCCTCTGCATCTCTCTTACAGGATTCCACTTTCCTCCTTCATTTTGATGGAGTATATTTATCCTTTTGTACCTTCTCAAAAAAGGGTACACCGGAAGTAAATCTGATACCTTCACGTCTGAAGATGTCCTTACATTTTACCCTCAAACAGGGTAAAATGGTTTGGTGGGCAGTAAGATTCTAGGCTGAAAAGATATTTTCCATCAGGACTGTGTTCCAGCTTCAAACGTCAGTGCTGTGAAATTCAAAGATGTTTAAACTATTGTACATGACCTGATTTTTCTCTGGAAACTTTTAGATACCCTGATTTTCTGAAATGCCGCAATGATATACCTTAGTGTGGGGGTTTAAAAATTCCCTGCGCTGGGTACTTGGTGGCTCCTTTTAATTTAGACTTAGTTTTGGGGAATTTGGGGGGTATTATTTCTTTGATAACGTCCTTTCATTTTTCTCTTTTGACACTTCCTAGATTGATCCTTTATTTTCTTGTTTCCTCTTCTAATTTCCATCTCTTTTTCTGTTCTACTTTCATGGAAGAGTTCCTTGAATTTATCTTCTAACCCTTCTACTGACTTTTCAAAATTTCTGAAGTTTTATTTTCAAAATCCAAGAGCTCCTTCTTGTTCTTTGCATAATCCCTTGTGTTGCCTCTTTGTTTCTGTTTTATGTATGCTGTATCTTCTCTCATACCTCTGAGATTATAAAGATATTTTAAAGCAGCAGTCCCCAACCTTTTTGGCACTAGGGACCAGTTTCGTGTAAGACAATTTTTCCACGGACCGGGGGTGGGGGTGGGGTGATGGTTCAGGCGGTAATGTGAGTGATGGGGAGCAATGGGGAGCGGCAGATGACGCTTCGCTCACTCGCCCGCCGCTCACCTCCTGCTGTGCGGCCCTGTTCCTAACAGGCTGTGGACCGATACTGGTCCGCGGCCTGGGGGTTGGGGACCCCTGTTTTAAAGAGTTTTCATCTATTATCTGTGTTTCACAGTAGAGGATTTCCTCAAATGTCTGGTGATCCTTGGTTGTCATTTCATATATAATCAATATAAAAATTATTAATGAAAGGTTTTACTTTGTTTTTAAATACCAAGTCTTGCAGTGTGTATTTTCTACTTATATCACATCTCAATTCCGACTAGCCAAAGTTTAAATGCTTGAGAGCCACATGTGGCGAGTGACTACTGAACTGGACAGTGCAGCTCTAGAGGGAGTAGAGATAAATATCTCTGTTTGATCTACCACATTTAACCAGAGCTCAAGAATATTTTTTTCAGGTAACACAAACACCCCCAGCTACACTGATACGGGTAAGTTGTGTCCTCAAGAAAAATGATACTAACTTATGCTTTCTGGCAGCTGTGTGAGGATGACCATTTCCTCATTCCCATGTCAACAATGGACAACATCATTCTTTTTGAAGCTTTTCTAGTGATTCACTTCCTCTCAGACTGTGGAGGAGGATACTGTCACCAGAGTCTCAGTGGGCTGATCGCTCAAATGAAGCAGATCTTAACCACTGCATGTTTTGGGAAAGCAGTGTGTTGTATCCTTACCTGATGTCAGAAAGGCAAGGGTACCAATTGTTTCATTGGACATGATGTTATGGAAACGTGCCAGCTGTCCAAACATCTGTAGGCCAGCCTCCTTCTCTCGGCGGGCTTCTGGAGTCAGACTGTCCCATTCACCTCGGTCCTTCTCAATTTGTTGAATTTTTATCTTGCTCAAATACTACAGAAACAAGAGGTGGAAGGTATCAGGGAACAAAGTGTATTGAAGGGAAGATGATATTTAAGAGGTCCTATTTAAAATCTAGTCTACTAAGCTGGGAAAACCACAGATTACCTAAGAGACATGAGGCTTTATTTCTCAGCACAGGGCTGAAGTTTAAAAAGAAATCGTGGGGAGACTTCCCTGGCGGTCCAGTGGCTAAGACTCCACGCTCCCAAAGCAGGGGACATGGGTTCGATCCCTGGTCGGGGAACTAAGAATCCTGCATGCCGCAAGGCACAGACTTAAAAAAAAAAAAAAAAAAAAAAAGACGAAAAAAAGATAAAAAAGAAATTGTGGGAAAAATTGTTTCAGCCTGGGTAGACTTATGGGTAATTCCCCTGGAAATATTATAGTCTATGAAATAGAAATAAGGATAAATAGTATATGAAATATTGGTAAAAGCAAATAGGCTACAGGGAAAAAAAAGATGAAAGATGAAAAAAAAACCACCCCCCAAAACTGCTTATCAAAAAACAAAGCTCTATCAAATATGCAAAATGTCTGGAAGGAGAACCATAAATATTTAAAACCCTCTACCTCTCACCATTCTTGCTGTTGTAGCAAGCATGTTAAACTTACAGTCCCATGAAAACGCCGTTTGTGTCATTCTGTCACATAGCTGTTCCTTAGAAACGTCTATTTATTACAGGACTTGTTTTCTAAGGCAACAGATCTAAAATCTTCAAGTATGGGATTATGAACAAAGCAGGAACATTTGCTCACAAATTAAATACAAGTTACTGGGAGATTGCTAATCAATACGAGGAGTGTGTGGGTTATCCAACAGGCTACCCTCATGATTTACCTGCTTTGTCTCCCTTTGGGTCACTGCCCTATCTTACACCTGTCGCAGATAAGGGAAGTTTTTATAGGAGCAATAAGCAGCTCCACAAGGGAGGGTTGAGTTGAAGGAACTGAGAGACCCCCAGGTGTATACTTTGTAAAACTCATGTTTCAGATATAGCTAAAGATTTGGGAGGCAGTGGACAGATGAAGAGTACTGATGACTTGGAGTCTTTATGTGAAAAAATAACTCAAACCAGAGATTTTTTTCCAAATAGTGGTATAAAAGTCAGAATCTTTTAGGAAAGAGGGCTAAGAATCATTGCCTTGGTCAGTCACTGTTACTGATGTCTTGGGATGGAAGAAAGCTGAAAGTCACTAACTGAACGAAGATCCTCTGATTTCCTTCTGTAGTGCTAGACTGATTAGTTCTGCCAGTGTACCTTAGTTTGGCCTTTCACGCTTTCTTTTCCACTGTCTGCCAGAATATCATCCTAGCTCATAAGGCCCTTGGTCTTGGTCTCTAATGGAACAATACCTATCAAACTCTACAAGAGCAAGGTTGGTGGTACATTACTACTTGCAAATTTCTGGTGTCCAAGACTGGTACTAGGGGACTGCTAGCATAAGGATTGCTCTATTATGACTAAGAGGTAAAAAGTATGTATGATGGTATAAGGGCAGTTAAATCTGTTTTTTTTTTTTTTTTTTTTTACCTGTATGGCTTCATCCAAAAGGAAGATGGCATCGTTCATTAGCA